>NC_091284.1:88493814-88839314 GCF_032444005.1 Ranitomeya imitator | reverse complement strand
GCTTTGGAGTAATGGTGGAACCGCACACGGAGATGGCAAGGTCAGGCAAAGGTAGGCTAGTAGAGGGAGAGAACACGATGAGTTCAGATTTTGACAGGTTTAGTTTAAGATAGAGGGAGGACATGATGTTAGAGACAGCGGTAAGACAATCCGTGGTGTTTTCTAAAATGGTCGGCGTGACAACAGGAGAAGAGGTGTATAATTGGGTGTCGTCAGCATAGAGATGGTACTGGTAACCAAATCTACTGATTGTTTGTCCAATAGGGGCAGTATACAAAGAGAAGAGGAGGGGGCCTAGGACTGATCCTTGAGGAACCCCAACAGTAAGGGGAAGGTGAGAGGAGGAGGAACCAGCAAAAGATACAGTGAAGGATCGGTCAGAGAGATAGGAGGAGAACCAGGAGAGAACGGTGTCCTTGAGGCCGATGGAGCGGAGCATAGTGAGGAGGAGCTGATGATCCACAGTATCAAATGCTGCAGAGAGATCCAAGAGAATTAGCATGGAGTAGTGACCGTTAGATTTTGCTGTTAGTAGGTCATTAGAGACTTTAGTGAGGGCAGTTTCAGTAGAGTGTAAAGAGCGAAAGCCAGATTGAAGAGGGTCGAGAAGAGAGTTATCTGAGAGATAGCGGGTAAGACGGGAGTGGACCAGGCGTTCGAGGAGTTTAGAGATGAAGGGAAGATTAGAGACAGGTCTATAATTAGTGGCACAGTTTTGATTGAGGGATGGTTTTTTAAGTAATGGATGTATGATGGCATGCTTAAATGAGGAGGGAAAAATACCGGAAGTGAGGGAAAGGTTGAATATTTTTGTTAGGTGAGAGGTGACAGCTGGGGAAAGGGACTGGAGGAGATGTGACGGAATGGGGTCACTGGTGCAAGTGGTCGGGCGAGAAGATGCAAGGAGCCTGCTTACTTCTTCTTCTGTAACTGCTTCAAAGTCAGAGAGTGAACTAGATGCAGTGGGGGAGGGAGGACAGTGCATGGTATGAAGAGATTGGGAGATGATTTCCTGTCGAATGTGGTCAATTTTTTCTTTGAATTAATTGGCCAGATCGTCAGCACGGAGATCCGTGGTTGGGGCCTGCTCTCTTGGGTTGAGTAGGGACTGGAACGTGTCAGGATCTATGTCCTTATATCATACTGGTAACACAGACCTGGTGGCAGATTTTGGTTAAAGGAAAACACCACTTTTCAACAATGTACAAAATTGCATTGTACCTAAAACGCTGCATTCTTTCCGTATGTAAATATGATTTTATTACTGTATCTTGGATCTATCTGTTGTGTGAAGACGTATGCCTAGAAGGACTGTCACTGGGGGACAATAACAGAGTGATCTCACCAGATACAGGAATTTCCTGTGTGTCCGAAAGGCAGATGCCAGAAATCCACAGGACTGTGGCCGTCACATGCCTTTTAAAGTCAATGATCTAAACCATTCCTGGGATATCAGATCAGCAAAATCTGCAAATAAAAATCTGAAATAGTTTGTGCTTGTCATGACTTCTGGGAATACTGTACTGTTTTTTCTTTTATCCTCATCGGCTTATCCTAAAATCCGGTATTACACACACCCCAGGTCAAGCGCTGCTGCTCCTGACATGGTGACAGTCAATCAGTATCTAATGCCTTCCTGGGACTTGTTGTACTTGTAAGTTATGAGTATGCACCGAATGGCTTGACTTGCACATATTTTTATATGGACTACAATAAAGACAATTTGGATCTGGTCCCTTGGAATTCTCCTGGGAATCTGCTTTGCTGCTGCAGCCAATCACTGGGCTCAACAGATCATGCTGTCTACATCAGAGCCACATCTGAGCCCAGTGATTGGCTGCAGCGTTCATATTCACTGTAGTCGTGACATCACTACTGCAGCCTGTCTACAAAGACGGGAGCAGTAGCAGAGAGGCAGCACTGGACCTTTTAAGAGTCCATGAAACCTGAGTTTTGTTATTTTTAAGGATTTCATATACATTAGATTGCGGTAATCTGAACCAGAAAATTGAGTAATGTGTATTCGAGTCTCCTGACGCTAACGTGACAGGTAATGTCCAGGGAGAGGACCATCTTGTAGATTGTGAGCCCTCGCGGGCAGGGTCCTCTCTCCTCCTGTACCAGTTGTGACCTCTAGATTATTGTACTTGTCTTTTATTATGTATACCCCTCCTCACATGTAAAGCGCCATGGAATAAATGGCGCTATAATAATAAATAATAATAATGTTGGATAACTCCCAGTACTTGTGTTCCTACAGGAGATGTGTCACATTTAGTGATGAGCGCCAGTGCTCGTAACTCGAGTTTCCCCAGGGTGCTCGGGTACCAAGTATCGCGGGTGCTCGAGTGACATATTCGAGTCCAGCAGACGCTTGTTTCGCGGCTGTTAGAGAGTCACAAAAAACATGCAAGGATTGCCTGACATACACAGCCAGTGTTTTGTAGCTGTCAAACAGCCTCGAAACATGTGGCCGCTGGGAGTTGAAAATGTCACTTGAGCACCCGCGATATTCGGTGCGTACCCGAGCACTTGCGCTCATCACTAGCCACATTGTCTTGTTGCTTATTTCTCTAATTTTCCAAATATGAGAGTGCATGTGTATGGTGGTCAGGAGACAATACGTTCAGCCCACCACAATGTTTAGGCTTATGGGCACCTTTCCTAGAGGTTCTTCCTAAGTCAATAGGATATATTCTAAAATGGTGATCGATGCCATTTGGCTACCGGGATCCCATGGACATATGTTTGATCGCTCTCCAAACACTGCGGACAGAGTACCTGCCCCTGGAAAAGGACGACAAAGCTGTGGATGGGGGTTGTCCTAAGGTTGGCTCATCTCCTGACCTGTCCCTTCATGTATTTTACAGGCCTGACCTCCTTCAGCAATATGACGCTGCTGGTACAATCCAGGACTACGTGGTCTCCATGCTGTGCGGCCTCCAGAGACCGGTGATGTCGGGGCAGAATGCCGCTAGTTGGGGCTATTTTAATACCAGAACCAAAACTTGGAACACAGATATGTAAGTAGCGTCTCGTATCTTGTACGTTTGTAGATTTCCGCTTACAACACCGCTCAGGTGTTACCATTACCTATCCATGTTACTATTAGGCCTGGGCCGCACTGAGACTTTTAGGGTCCTGTGACTGATTTTTACCTTTGGAGGTAAAGCTACTGTCCACAGGAATACACTGAACTGTGCGCCATCTTCTGGACTGCAGCTGTCTCTCCATGTGACTGAGAACAAGCTCGGCGTCAGCCACACCATTAAGATCTGAGCTTAGCTACTGCACTGCAGGTGGGAAAAATAAACAGATTAAAGCCAAGATCCTGGTGTAAAAACTAGAATGCAAATAATGGAGGATGCTTACTCTCTACTTTCTGCTTTCTCACTGTCTGAGTAAGTGAGCTCTTCCTTCTCACTCTCGGGCTCCACGTCATGTGGAGGTAATGGTCGGCACAAACTGTGTGATGTCCAAACCATTATCAAAAGTTTAAGCATTTTTTATTTTTCGGTAACAGCAAAACTGACACTTGTCCTTTTTGCACAATCACATCTACATATCCTGATCACTTGTGTAGAAACCGGTGATGTCACCATTATGCATCACCCCTGTGTGACTTACCACATATAACCCAGCACATTACTACAATCTTTATCTACCTGCCTATCTATGAATTTCTGCTGTCTACTGTCCGCCCCTTATAGACGGCCAAATGACTGGACCAGTATGTACCAAATTCGGCAAATACATAAATCTGGCTCTTTCAAAGGTTTTAGACCAGACCTGGGCAAGATGCGGCCCGCGAGCCGCATCCGGCCCGCATGATGATTTTAAGCGGCCCCCCAGCTAGCTGTCACTTCTGACAGCCGCCCCCGGCACCGCTCGGCCAGCTGCTAGCCGCTTCTGAGGAGGACCGCTGGCAGCTGGAGTGAAGGCCAGGTTGATTACCTGTTTATCGGTGGCGATCTTCCCAAGGCCGCGCGTGCGCAGATGGAGTGCTCTGCTTCATGGGGCTTCAGGAAAATGGCCGCGCGTGCGCAGATGGAGATCGCGGCGGCCATTTTCCTGAAGCCGAGTTTGCAGATTTAGATCTCGGATTCCGTTGGAAGGGACCCTGCGCACGCCATACCGCACCTCTGCCGCTGCACCACCACTGCTGCAACCCCCCCATGGACACCAAGCCGTGGCGTCGCCCGCCTAAGCAGGAAGGGACCCTGCTCAGGTGCACGCCACATCGCATCAACCCACCTCTGCCTACACCATGCCTCCTGTGACCCTGCTCTGCCACCTCCAGCCCTCAGGTAAGAATCTTACTGTAAGATACTGTAAATTCGGACAATAAGACGGACCCCCGTCTTATAAAAAATCTTTTTTTCTGCAATTTTCACCCCAAATTTGGGGTGCGCCTTATGGTTTGGTGCATCTTATAGTCCGAAAAATACGGTAATTATATTAGTTCGGCCCTCTAAAACCATCCCACTTTCTCATGCGGCCCCATGGCAAAATTAATTGCCCACCCCTGTTTTAGACCGTGTTTCAACTCTCTAGAACGTACTGTTCTCGAGGTATTCGCCGAAAAAAGGAACACAAATGCGAATATCAGTAGCAATCAGTTTTTAACCACATACAAACCGCAAACAGGTAAACCAAATAGACCCGTGCAAAGCTGGATAATTCTAGTATTAAATATTAATGATTAATTGTGTAATGAATATATAATTTAATTGGAACATTTATTATAATGTGTGTAGAAAATTTACATGGAAGTATTGTGAATTTATTTAACTTTAATTTATTAAGTGTAAGTATATTTATTGTATTTAACATCTATAGTAGGGGGCACAACCTGCGGCTTGGGGGCCATTTGCAGTCCGCCATGAACTTGTGAGTGGCCACCAGACACTTGCATCAGTGTCGCTCCCTCTTTTGTAGTTTATCCTGGATTGCTTTGCTGTTTTGTCATATTTTTTTTTTTTTTTTTAATTTTTAAAGCTGCCATAGCAGGAGATAAGGATCCATATTCTCCAGATAACTGGAAACCCCCGCTTATCGGATATTTATGGCTTATACTGTCTTTATGTCTTAAATGAGGTTACCCCTTAACATTTTATCACAGTCTTTGTAATTGGTATAATCTGGCAATGGCCCTCGGACCTCAAAAAAACTGTAGACTTTAGGGGAAATCCATCAAGTACTTTACTCCAGAAAACTGATATTAGAAAGTTAAAACATTTTTGTCATCACCTACACCACGTTCCAAATTAAGTAGATTGGATTTAATTGTCAAAAATATTAAATTTTGTGCTTTTCAAATAAACTCATGGATGGTCTTGTGTCTCAGGGCTCTTTGGATCCAACTGAACTCAATCTCAAACACCTGTGCTAATTAGTTTGTCAGATGAGCCCAATTGAAGGAAAACTACTTAACAAGAACGTTCTACATTATTAAGTAGGTCACAGGTTTCATGCAATATGGGAAACAATAAGGACCTCTCTACTGATGAAAAAGGTCAAATAGTTCAATGCCTTAGACAATTAAAACATTAGATATTTCACAGAAACGTAAGCATGATCGTACTGTGAATAGATATGTGGCTGATTCACAGCACAGATGGGTTCGTGCAGATAAAGGTATAATGAGGAAGGTTTCTGCCAGACAAATTAATCGGATTAAGAGAGCAGCTGCTACAATACCATTGCAAAGCAGCAAACTGGTATTTGAAGCTGCTGGTTCCTTTGGAATCCTATAAACCTCAAGGTGTAGGATCCTCCAGAGACTTGTTGTTTACTGATGAGTGCCATGGAGTAGTGGCTGGCCAACATGTCTCAACAAAACTGCAACATCAGCAAGGAGCTGGTAGGCCCCTCTAGGGACCCTGGAGGTGTGAAAATGACTTCGGCAAAGTTCATAGTGTTTCTGACTGACCACTTTCTTTCATGGTACAAAAAGAAGAACCGTGCCATCCATACGAAAGTCATCTTCATTCATGACAATGCACCATCTCATGCTGCAAAGAATACCTCTGAGTCATTGGCTGCTATGGGCATAAAAGGAGATAAACTCATGGTGTGGCCACCATCTTCCCCTGACCTCCACCCTATAGAGAAGCTTTGGAGTATCATCAAGCAGGAAATCTATGAGGGTGGGAGGCAGTTCACTTCAAAACAGCAGCTCTGGGAGGCGATTCTGACTTCATGCAAAGTTCAATGGATGCAAGAATTGTGAAGGTGATATTAAAGAAGGGGTCCTATGTTAACATGTAACTTGGCCTGTTAAGGCGTGGAGAGAGGTGAATATTCATTACCTTAATGAGCAGAGACATGTGATGGCGCTGGAGCTGCTGGCACCGGCACAAGGTTCTGCGAGGGTGTGCAGGGAAGGTAAGTAGGATGTTTTGTGTTTTTTTTTTTTTTTTGTTTTGTCTTTTTTTAATGCTTTTTGAATGGGGGCCATGCATACAAGGATAGGGATGAGAAACCATGCATACAAGAATTGGGATGAGGAGCCATGCATACAAGGATAGGGATGAGGAGCCTTGCATACCAGGATGGGGATGATAAGCCATGTATACAAGGATAGGGATGAGAAGCCTTGTATACCAGGATGGGGATGAGGAGCCATGCAGACTATGATGGGAATGAGGAGCCATGCAGACTATGATGGGGATGAGGAGCCATGCAGGCAAAGAACGGGATGAGGAGCCATGCATTTCAGGATAGGGATGAGAGGAAAATGCATACCCGGCTTATACTCGAGTCAATACGTTTTCCCAGTTTTTCGTGGCAAAATTAGGTGCCTCGACTTATACTCAGGTCAGTTTATACACGAGTATATACAATACTCATTTGTATCAGCCATTTTTTGAAAATCAGAGAAAAAAATAACATTTGCATAATTTAGAACGCTGTGTAATTGCACATAAATTTTGTAGCTTTTTATGCCAGGGACTTTGTGGAGCTTAGTGGGAGGTCCTTGGGTTAAATTATAGCAGAAATTACTTTAGTATAGGAGCATCTGAAAAATGTGACATATTTATTAACCGGCTGACTCCTCTTAATAAATTTTGCATCTTACCCCAGCACACCCTAGACATAGACTGCCACGTAAAACTCCTGTCTTAATCAATGATCCCCTCTATCTTTTATGCTGCTGATTCTTAGACTGACCATACATCGTACAATAATATCAGCAGGCCTGACCGATCATCTAATGTGTATGGGATCATATCTGGAGCAAGAAGGATTGGGCATGTTGACTTTAAGGGCTGGATCCTTTCAGTGGAAATTATTCCCCCCCATATAGAACACATGTATGGTCAACCGAGCGTGCATGTATATGGGGCATATCAGAAGAGATAGCGTCCTGATGTTTATGGCCAGCCAACATAGCTTTTACAAAGCTATCGCTCCGTTCAGAATGTGCAAAGAGGATTGGATCTCTAGTGCCTCTAAAGCTGGAGTCACACATAACGATATCGTTAACGATATCGTTGCAACGTCACGCTTTTGGTGACGTAGCAACGATCCCGCTAACAATCTCGTTATGTGTGACAGCGACCAACGATCAGGCCCCTGCTGGGAGATCGTTGGTCATTGGGGAATGATCAGGACCATTTTTGGGTCGTTGATCACCCGCTGTCATCGCTAGATCGGCGTGTGTGATGCCGATCCAGCGATGTGTTCACTTGTAACCAGGGTAAATATCGGGTTACTAAGCGCAGGGCCGCGCTTAGTAACCCGATATTTACCCTGGTTACCATTGTAAAAGTTAAAAAAAAAAAAAAAAAACAGTACATACTCACATTCTGATGTTTGTCACGTCCCCCGGCGTCCACAGGGTTAAAACTGCTTTCGGCAGGAGCGCTGCTAATGCACGCGCTGCTGCCGAGATGCACTGACTGTGTCAGCGCCGGCCGTAAAGCAGAGCACAGCGGTGACGTCACTGCTGTTACTGCCGTCGCTGACACAGTCAGTGCATCTCAGCAGCAGCGCGTGCATTAGCAGCGCTTTTGCCGAAAGCAGTTTTAACCCTGTGGATGCCGGCGGGGGACGTGACAGACATCAGAATGTGAGCATGTACTGTTTTTGTTTTTTTTTTACTTTTACAATGGTAACCAGGGTAAATATCGGGTTACTAAGCGCGGCCCTGCACTTAGTAACCCGATGTTTACCCTGGTTACCCAGGTGCTGCAGGGGGACTTCGGCATCATTGAAGACAATTTCAATGATGCCGAAGTCTTTCCCCTGATCGTTGGTCGCTGGAGAGCTGTCTGTGTGACAGCTCCCCAGCGACCACAACACGACTTACCAACGATCACGTGCAGGTTGTATCGCTGGTCGTGACCGTTGGTAAGTCGTTTAGTGTAAAGGTACCTTTACTGGAAGTAGCAATCCTAAAAGTCAATATTGACCATTTAATAAGCCTTGCCACATGATTTAGAATAAAAGCATGGTGTTTTGAGGTGTTGCCCCATGTCAGAGGAGCACTGCATGACTTATAAGCCTTACATTGGCATGCCAGTGTAAAAGTGAAACCAGAATCTCAATTTGCAGACGTGTTTCGGGGTGTTGCCCTTCATCAGTGTTAACATGAGATCAGATTTGGTTGTGTGAGCGGCATCTGACTGGGTCTTCAGGAGTAAAAGCCATAAAAATGAGCACTAAATAAAAAAACAAAAAACCACAGCTCTGGAACTGTATGTCAGATTTAAAAAAACAAACAAAACTTAACAATCAGAAGAGCAGCAGGAATAAAATGAAAACAAAAACTGGTCACATTTGACCTAGTAACAGGTCTTCTTTGAATGTTAAAGTTTGCTACACCTGTAAAGGTACCTTCACACATAACGATTTCGTTAATGATATCGTTGCAACGTCACGCTTTTTGTGACGTAGCAATGATCCCGCTAACGATCTCGTTATGTGTGACAGCGACCAACGATCAGGCCCATGCTGGGAGATCTTTGGTCGCTGGGGAATAATCAGGACCTTTTTTTGGTCGCTGATCACCCGCTGTCATCGTTGGATCGGCGTGTGTGACGCCGATCCAGCGATGTGTTCACTGGTAACCTGGGTTAATATCGGGTTACTAAGTGCAGGGCCGTGCTTAGTAACCCGATATTTACCCTGGTTACCATTGTAAAAGTTAAAAAAAAAAAACAGTACATACTCACATTCCGATGTCTGTCACGTCCCCCGGCGTCAGCTTCCCTGCACTGACTGTCAGCGCCAGGCCGTAAAGCAGAGCACAGCGGTGACGTCACCGCTGTGCTCTGCTTTACGGCCGGCGCTGACACAGTCAGTGCGGGAAGCTGACGCCGGGGGACGTGACAGACATCGGAATGTGAGTATGTAGTGTTTTTTTACTTTTACAATGGTAACCAGGGTAAATATCAGGTTACTAAGCGCGGCCCTGCGCTTTAGTAACCCGATATTTACCCTGGTTTCCTGGGGACTTCGGCATCGTTGAAGACCGTTTCAACGATGCCGAAGTCGTTCCCCTGATCGTTGGTCGCTGGAGAGAGCTGTCTGTGTGACAGCTCCCCAGCGACCACACAACGACTTACCAACGATCACGGCCAGGTCGTATCGCTGGTCGTGATCGTTGGTAATCGTTTAGTGTAACGGTACCTTAAGTCTTGTTAAATTTGGGGCATCCTTCTAGAAATGCTGGTTTTTCTCTACCACTTCCAGATACTTTTTGCCATGCATTGTGCTTTTATTTTTATTTGTTTTTTATGATTCTTTTCTCTGATTTCGTCACTGTTTTTTTTTTTTGTCTATTAGATTAGAGGCGTGTGGTTTTCCTTTACGTCTCCTCCCGACTGTGGTGGATGCGGGGAGTATAGCAGGGAAGACCTCCTATGAATGGTGCGGGATCTCTCAGGGGACAGAAGTTGGCGTTGCTTTGGGAGATTTTCAGTGTTCAGTTTATAGTTCTCTAAAGGAAAGCACGGATGCAGGTACAGATATACAGCAATACACTTACTCCACTGCAATAAATCTGGATTTATGCATCATATACGATGTACCGTAGTGTGCACCTGATATAAAAATGTGAGCCAAAAAATTAAAAAGGCTATGGCTCTCAGAATATCACAAGCTGAACGCCAAAAAATACAAAAAACAGTGCTAGAATTGCCATTCTTTTTTTTTTTCTTCACCGTTCTTGCAAATGAATGGAACACAAAGCTGTATGCAGCCAAAAATGGGACCAGTGGAAACTACGGCTTGTTTCACCAAAAATAAGCCCTCATGTAGTGATTCATTCTTGGCTCTCAGAGTATGAGCACGCAGAAACAAATTAATTTTATCAAACCGAGATAAATATACAAAATTACTGTGACATATTTGGTATCGCCCTAATTGTGCTGATCCACACAATAAAGTTAACACTGCAGCAAATGAAAAAGATAAAATGCCAAAAATCAGCAAAAGCTCATCTCGCAAAAAACAAGCCCTCATAAAGCTTTGTCAGTGAAAAAATACAGAAAATGATGGCTCCTGTAATACAAAAATTTAGAAAACCATAAAAACGTGTGAGGTTAAGGCCAATTTAGGCTTCGTCCTTTTATTGAGGTTCCTTGATAAAAACACCTATCTGTTATGAAAGGCAATTCAGTTCCACAATGGACATAGCTTTCAGAGCACATACAGTGATCTGACAATAACCCAAAATCATAGAACGAGCTCTGAGACGTGGGAACTCTGCAGACCGCAATCCCTAATCCTCTCCAAACAACACTAGAGGCAGCCGTGCATTGCGCCTAACTCTGCCTATGCAACTCGGCACAGCCTGAGAAACTAACTAGCCTGAAGATAGAAAATAAGCCTACCTTGCCTCAGAGAAATACCCCAAAGGAAAAGGCAGCCCCCCACATATAATGACTGTGAGTTAAGATGAAAAGACAAACGTAGAGATGAAATAGATTCAGCAAAGTGAGGCCCGACTTTCTTAACAGAGCGAGGATAGGAAGGGTAACTTTGCGGTCTTCACAAAACCCTAAAGAAAACCACGCAAAGGGGGCAAAAAGACCCTCCGTACCGAACTAACGGCACGGAGGTACACCCTTTGCGTCCCAGAGCTTCCAGCAAAACAATTAGACAAGCTGGACAGAAAAAATAGCAAACAAATAGCAAAGAAGAACTTAGCTATGCAGAGCAGCAGGCCACAGGAATGATCCAGGGAAAAACAAGTCCAACACTGGAACATTGACAGGAAGCCAGGATCAAAGCATTAGGTGGAGTTAAGTAGAGCAGCACCTAACGACCTCACGACATCACCTGAGGGAGGAAACTCAGAAGCCGCAGTACCACTTTCCTCCAGCAACGGAAGCTCACAGAGAGGATCAGCCGAAGTACCACTTGTGACCACAGGAGGGAGCTCTGCCACAGAATTCACAACACCTATCCACAGGATAGGAGGGTTGGTGATGACTTGCTGATCGGTGGGTGTTCAAATGGGGTCTTTTATTCCCAGTTACAATTAAGTGGCAGGTTGGACGCCCGACCGCTGCTCCTTTTGCTCTCTACAGGACTGTCATAAAAAGCGGAGCACAGCCAGACAGGGAATGAGAATGAATGATGCACAGCCTCTCCACTTTAATAGTGATAGAAGTGCCTGTATATGACAATCAGTGCGGGTCCGAGCAGTTGGATGTCCATGGAATACCAAGTTAACACCTATTCTGTGGCTAGGTGTTATTTTGTTTTCATTGGAGAACACTTTAATGATTTGGTGCAACATTAAGAGTCTGTAGCGGCCCTAATCGGTAACACAGAGGACCCTAATTGCAGAGAAGCCTATAGATGAAAAAAGTCCTCCAATCAAAACTAATTAAATACTAAATTTTGATACAAAAAAGATAAAAACAATTAAAATTGCAGAGATGCCAAACATGCCATACAGGAAAAAACACTGAGCATAAATTGTGTCAAGAGTGAGTTCTATGTACTCTGTATCCTCAGTTGTAGAATAGAAAGAACCCACGTATAATAATCTGCGGAGAGATTAAGAGGTGTCAGCACAACTCTATAAAAGTAGCACTGTTTGTCAAAAAGCACATTATAGTATGATGAAACATATTGCAAAACTCCTGGCTATATAGTACAAGATATATAGTAGGTGAAGAACATAGTTACCCAAACTCCAGACAGCTTCAGTGTGACCCCTTTACGTGTGTTTCAGCTACTCCGCAGAAGATGCACCCCTCTATCCCTATAAAAAGCTGTTGCCAGCACTGTATACAGATACAGTTAGGTCCAGAAATATTTGGACAATGACGCAAGTTTTGGCATTTTAGCCATTTACCAAAACATATTCAAAGTACAGTTATATAATCAATACGGGCTTCAGGTGCTGACTCTGAGCTATAATTTTGGGACATTCACTTCTTAATTGGAGTAAGGGTTTAGGATTTACAGCACTTTAGCATGTAGCTGCCTCTTTTTAGGGGCCAAAAGTAATTGGACAGCTATATCAAAAGCTCTTTAACCCCTTAATCCCATATGATGTATTATCCCTTCGAGGTGACCTGTGACTTAATTCCCAGTGACGGGATAGTAATAAAAATAATAATAATTTTTATTTATATAGCGCCAACATATTCCGCAGCGCTTTACAAATTATAGAGGGGACTTGCACAGACAATAGACATTACAGCATAACAGAAATACAGTTCAAAACAGATACCAAGAGGAATGAGGGTCCTGCTCGCAAGCTTACAAACTATGAGGAAAAGGGGAGACACGAGAGGTGGATGGCAACAAATGCTATAGTTATTCGGACCAGCCATAGTGTAATGCTCGGGTGTTCATGTAAAGCTGCATGAACCAGTTAACTGCCTAAGTATGTAACAGTACAGACACAGAGGGCTATTAACTGCATAAAGTGAATGAGAACATTCATTTTTTTTTTTTATTTTTTTTTTAGTAGTACGTCATAGCCGATCGGCCGGGTGTCAGCTGACTATCGTAGCTGACATCCGGCACTATGTGCCAGGAGCGGTCACGGACCGCTCCCGGCACATTATCCCCCGGCACACTGCAATCAAAGATGATCGCAGCGTTCCGGCGGCATAGGGAAGCATTGCACAGGGAGGGGGCTCCCTGCGTGCCTCCCTGAGACCCTCGGAGTAACGCAATGGGATCGTACTTTTGTGGCACTTTTATCACTATTAAAGTGGAGAGGCTGTGCATCATTCATTCATTCCCTGTCTGGCTGTGCTCAGCTTTTTGGGGTTGGGGCTAAAGTTAGAATGAGGGTTAGGGTTGGGGCTAAAGTTAGGGTTGGGGCTAAAGTTAGGGTTTAGATTACTTTTACGGTTGGGATTAGGGTTAGGGGTGTGGTTAGGGTTACCATTGGGATTAGGGTTAGGGGTGTGTTTGGATTAAGGTTTCAGTTATAATTGGGGGGTTTCCACTGTTTAGGCACATCAGGGGCTCTCCAAACGCGACATGGAATCCCATCTCAATTCCAGCCACTTCTGTGTTGAAAAAGTAAAACAGTGCTCCTTCCCTTCCGAGCTCTGCCGTGCACCCACACAGGGGTTTACCCCAACATATGGGGTATCACCATACTCAGGACAAATTGGACAACAACTTTTTGGGGTCCAATTTCTCCTGTTACCCTTGGGAAAATACAAAACTGGGGGGCTAAAAAAAAAAATTTTGTGGGGAAAAAAAAGATTTTTTATTTTCACGGCTCTGCGTTATAAACTGTAGTGAAACACTTGGGGGTGCAAAGTTCTCACAACACATCTAGATAAGTTCCTTGGGGGGTCTAGTTTCCAATATGGGGTCACTTGTGGGGGGTTTCTACTGTTTACGTACATCAGGGGCTCTGCAAATGCAACGTGACGCCTGCAGACCAATCCATCTAAGTCTGCATTCCAAAACGGTGCTCCTTCCCTTCTGAGCTCTGCCATGCTCCCAAACAGTGGTTTACCCCCACATATGGGGTATCAGCGCACTCAGGACAAATTTTACAACAACTTTTGGGGTCCAATTTCTCCTGTTCCCCTTGGTAAAATAAAACAAATTGAAGCTGAATTAAATTTTTGGTGAAAAAAGTTATGTTCATTATTTTATTTTTAAACATTCCAAAAATTCCTGTGATACACCTGAAGGGTTAATAAACATCTTGAATGTGGCTTTGAGCACCTTGAGATGTGCAGTTTAGAATGGTGTCACTTGGGTATTTTCTATCATATAGACCCCTCAAAGTGACTTCAAATGTGATGTAGTCCCTAAAAAAAAAAAAAAATGCTGTTGTAAAAATGAGAAATTGCTGGTCAACTTTTAACCCTTATAAGGCTACGTTCACATTTGCATTGTGCGGGGCTGCGTCGGCGACGCACCGCACAACGCAAACAAAAACGCAACAAAACGCACGCTAAAACGCTGCGTTTTGCGACGCATGCGTCCTTTTTTGCCGAAAAATGGACGCAAAAAAATGCAACTTGCTGCGTCCTCTGCGCCCTACGCTTGCGGCAAAAAAAACGCATGTGTCGCAAATTGCAGCACAACGCATGTCCATGCGCCCCCATGTTAAATATAGGGGCGCATGCGTCGCCGCAGCGGCGCCCGACGCTGTGTCGGGAAACGCTAATGTGAACGTAGCCTAACTCCCTAACACAAAAAAAATTTTGGTTCCAAAATTGTGCTGATGTAAAATAGACATGTGGGAAATGTTACCTATTAAGTATTTTGTGTGACATATCTCTGTGATTTAAGGGCATAAAAATTCAAAGTTTGAAAATTGCGAAATTTTCAAAATATTCGCCAAATTTCAGTTTTTTTTTCACAAATTAACACAGGTAATATCAAAGAAATGTTACCATTATCATGAAGTACAATATGTCACAAGAAAACAATATCAGAATCATTAGGATCCGTTAAAGCGTTCTAGAGTTATAACCTCATCAATGGTCAGAATTGTAAAAACTGGCCCGGTCATTAACATGCAAACCACCCTCGGGGGTAAAGGGAACCTGTCACCCCCAAAATCGAAGGTGAGCTAAGCCCACCAGCATCAGGGGCTTATCTACAGCATTCTGGAATGCTGTAGATAAGCCCCCGAGGTATCCTAAAAGATGAGAAAACAGGTTATATTATACTCACCCAGGGGCGGTACCGGTATGATGGGCGTCGCGGTCCGGTCCAGCGCCTCCTATCTTCATTCGATGACGTCCTCTTCTTGTCTTCACGCTGCGGCTCTGGCGCCGGCGTACTTTGTCTTTCCTGTTGAGGGCAGAGCAAAGTACTGCAGTGCGCAGGCGCCGGGCCTCTCTGACTTTTCCCGGCGCCTGCGCACTGCAGTAATTTGCTCTGCCCTCAACAGGGCCGACAAAGTACGCCTGCGCCAGAGCCGCAGCATGAAGACAAGAAGAGGATGTCATCTGATGAAGATAGGAGGCGCCGGACTGGACCGTGACGCCCATCGGACCGGACCGCAGCGGGAACGCCCCTGGGTGTGTATAATCTAAGCTCTTTTTCTCATCTTTTAGGATACATTCGGGGCTTATCTACAGCATTACAGAATGCTGTACATAAGCCCCTGATGCTGGTGGGCTTAACTCACCTTCGATTTTGGGGGTGACAGGTGCCCTTTAATGTACTGCATGGGTTATTCCCTCGTTAATTCATCATCAGTTAAGCAGGTAAAAGGTCTGGAGCTCATTCCTGGTGTGGCCTATGTATTTGGAAGCTGTTCTGGAAAAGCATTCTTTGGATAGATGAAACTAAGATCAAACCTGTGCCACAATCATTGAAACAAGAAAATATGAAGGCTTGGTATGGCTCATGATCCAAAGCACACCACATCCTCTGTGCAACATGGTGGAGGCAGTGAGATGGCGCAGGCATGCAGGGCTTCCTGTGGCGCTGGGTCACTAGTGTTTATAGATGATGTGACTGTAGACAGAAGCAGCCGGATGAATTCTGAGGTGTACAGGACGATACTTTCTGCTCCGATTCAACAAAATACAGCAAGGTTGATTGTACGGCACTTCACAGTACAAATGGACAATGACCCTAAACATACTGCGATAGCAACTCAGGAGTTTAAGGCAAAGAAGTAAAATATTCTGCAGTGGTTGAGACAATCACCAGATCTCAGCTCCATCGAGCAGCAATTCACATGCTTAAAACAAAAGGCAGAAAGACTCACAAACAAGCAACAACAGTAGTACAGTAGAACATTGCAGTGAAGGCCGACAAAGCATCACAAAGGAGGAAACCCAGCGTTTGGTGACGTCCATGGCTTCCAGACTTCCGGCAGTCATTGCCTGCAAAGGATTCTCTACAATGTATTAAAAATTGACATTTTATTTATGGTAAAGTTAATTTGTCCAATTATGTTTGAGACCCTGAAATGAGAAGTCTTTTTGTAGAAAAATGGTTTCAGTTCCTAAACGGTTCACAGGATATTTTTGCTCAACCCCTTTAATTACGTTTGAAAGTCTCCACTTCAGTTGCATTTCAGATGGTTTAATTTTAGATCTCTAAAATAGTGTCCTGCAGAGCTGAAATCACGAAGATCCGGTCACTGCCCAAATATTTCTGGACCTAACTGTGTGTACCTCCGCAGCCTCTTCTGTGATGTACAAATGGCAGGGGGTTATCTTGACAAGACAGACCCAGATCACACAGTTGCTTTTGGGATTAAAGGGAACCTGTCACCCCGAAAATCGCGGGTGAGGTAAGCCCACCGGCATCAGGGGCTTATCTACAGCATTCTGTAATGCTGTAGATAAGCCCCCGATGTTACCTGAAAAAGGAGAAAAAGACGTTAGATTATACTCACCCAGGGGCGGTCCCGCTGCTGGTCAGGTCAGATGGGCGTCTCCGGTCCGCTGCGGCGCCTCCTATCTTCTTTCCATGACGTCCTCTTCTGATCTTCAGCCACGGCTCCGGCGCAGGCGTACTTTGTCTGCCCTGTTGAGTGCAGACAAAGTACTGCAGTGCGCAGGCGCCGGGCCTCTGACCTTTCCGGCGCCTGCGCACTGCAGTACTATCTTCTGCCCTCAAGGGGGCAGAGCAAAGTACGCCTGCCCCGGAGCCGTGGCTGAAGATCAGAAGAGGACGTCATGGAAAGAAGATAGGAGGCGCCGCAGCGGACCGGAGACGCCCATCTGACCTGACCAGCAGCGGGACCGCCCCTGGGTGAGTATAATCTAACGTCTTTTTCTCCTTTTTCAGGTAACGTCGGGGGCTTATCTACAGCATTACAGAATGCTGTAGATAAGCCCCTGATGCCGGTGGGCTTACCTCACTCGCGATTTTCGGGGTGACAGGTTCCCTTTAAATTGTGTTCTTGAAGTAAGTGACCATGTCAGAATTAGCAGTGTTCATAGTAACCTGGCTGTGTGCCAGAATACCACTTTACTAACCGCACCTACAAAGTCTTCATTGCCTGCATCTAATTATTAATTACAGCCCCGAACAATAGACCGTCAGTCTGTTCCTTTCCAGGATTGTCTTGAGAGCCATGTCTCCATAATTATTTTTTTCCAGGAAATTAGTTAAAAAAAAAAAATTGAAGTGCTGTATGGTGGATGAGTGTTCCTTTCTAGTGATACTGGGGTTTTATCTGCTTTTTAGTTTATATGTTTTTTTTTTCTTGTAACATTACAGGGTTTCTCCATCGCTATAAAAATTAAACCTTATAGACCCAGGTAGTGTAATAAATTATAAAACTATGCTCATGAACTGCACAGGCGCTGGTCTTCTGCACTCTGAACTTTCCCTCCTGGCATTAACATCCAGCAGGGGATCGACACATGCCCGCTGCAGCCAATCAGTAGGAGCTGCAGTTTTCTCATGCCATTCCAACAGAAAGAAAAAATTGGTACGGAATATGAAGGCTGCTGCTGATCGGCCATTGCTGATTGGCTGCTGTGATCACATGACATTCCCTCAATGGGTGTTAATGCCAGGAGAGTGGTGGGGGACAGCGCAGAGTGCAGCGGAGCAGCATCGGCCCCGTCGGTGAGTATACCTTTTTTGTTTGTTTTACACCACTCGGGGCCCATAAAGTTTACCTTTTTTCATGATGACTGTTCAGGAGTGCACTGCTCCCCTGGTTCCCGCCTTCCTGCTTGGCTGGGGGCGGTGCACTACTGATGATTGACAGTTCGGGGCAGCGGCATGGTGGCACTGTGCTCTTTGATGCTGCTATATTATGCAGGTTTGTCTGTGCAGTAATGGAGGAGCACTGAAGTTGCTTGGATCCAGTTCAGAGCAGCGCTTGCAGGATGTATAGCAAGAACCTAGGAAACCGACCACTGCTGATACTTTATAGGGGTCACCGGTAATCTCGGCAACGAGAAGTAAATTACAAAATTAAAAATCCCTGCATTCTTGAGAAATTGCAGTGTAAATTGAAAAGTTACTTGTTTTTACCAGAATTTTACAAATGTTATCCCTTTATGATTAAGAAAAAAACCTTTATCAGTTATGTTACTCCTTACACTGAGCGTTTATCTCTAGTGACTTAAAGGCATATTCATGTTAGAAAAAGTCATCACATTTTCTGTTATATTGTGGGTGTCTGACCACTAGGACCCCCACGTACCACACTCAAATTGAATGGTGGTCACACATGTGCTCTGTTGCACCATTCACTCTATGGAACAGCGCAATATTGACAAGAAACGTACTCCGCAATCTCAGGCCCTCATACAGTGCATTCATAGAAATGTTCCCAATCACTGCACTGCGTAAACACAAATTAGGTGACAAATTATGCTTCTTTGTCAGATGATCGCATCTTCTGTGCGGGCATACAAATTATTATTAGCCGAAATCTAGTCCCCTGGTGCTCAATATGGACAATATGGAAGAACACACTGATTCTGCTGTACAGGCCTTCATGTCTTACAAATTGTAATATCATTCAATTATAGCACAATTCAATTTTCACCAGTTGCTTTTTGTTTTCTAATTTGTAAGTCCTGAACATCAGCACTTCTGCCCAGCTGACCTTCTCCATGCCGGAGGGATTCCAGCCAGAAGACCATCCTGGTCCTGCAGAAGCCGTGACATATTATCCTTACTTCCAGGACCGGTATTTGGCAGTCGCTGCTTCTCTGAATGGAGGAAATGTTTTTGCATCCTTTGTCACCATGTTGGCTCAGTGGACGGCAGAGTTAGGTATGAAGTCGCAGTGCTACACAGAACATGGCGCCCGTGTGTGTGTATGTGTGTGTATATATATATATATATATATATATATATATGTATATATATATATATATTTAGATATATAATATTGATTTGCAACAACCCATTAGTCGTTAAATGTGTCGGTCAAGATAAAAAAAAACCCATAAAATCGGGCCCGTAAACTATAATATTAAATTAATGTACAGGGGTACAAATAAGCTGTGGCCAATATACAAATATATACATTCACTGTTCATGAGCACACTGCAATTGATGAATACATGAACCTAACTATTGCTATACAGGTAAGAAAATGTAAGGTTCTTAGATAACTGTTTTTCTTTTTTTTTGTTGTTGTTTTTATAAATCAAAAATTGTAGAAGCCCACCAACAAGACAAGACGACCTCGATGGACGGACCCTACATCCTTTAATTTACCTCTCCATGTGCCATTGTGGCTCTAATTAAAACCGATCTGTGAAAGATATCACAGGTGTGCAGGCCCTTTTTATAGTTTTATTTGTAGTTTATATTCCCAGCCGTTCTCCCTCATCCATGTATTCAGTGCATTTACAGAACATACATTTCAGGAGGCCAACATTTCGGATTTTGAAATCATTTTTCAAGCTGGTGTTATAAAGTATTCTAATTTCCTGAGATAATGGCTTTTGGGTTTTCATTGGCTGTAAGCCATAATCATCAACATTAACAGAAATAAATACTTGAAATAGATCACTGCTTGTAATGACACAGAAGGTTTCTTATCACCATTCCTCTGTTTGGCCCTTTGGGAGGAGTAGGGGTGTATTCACACCCACCAGCATATCTCCGTTACCATGATCTAATGATGCATTATTTCTATAGGTCGGTCAGAGTGACCGGTTCGCGATTAAGTATATTTTCTGGATATATGAGAAAAGCTAAAATTGAAGCTTTTTTGGTAGACGGAAGCTGGTGATGTACTCAGAGACCTACTTGTAACATGGAAGGAATCTAACACAATTAGATAAGTGCAATCTGGTCTCAAGACGTCTCCCATTTCCTGAACTCATTAGCTGATTTGTTGTGAAGACATTGACTGCATTCTGATATTTTTCTGGATGAAAAAAAGCTTTTCTGTGGGTTTCTCTATTTGTGACAACAGATTTTACATCTAAAAGTCAATGAAATTCAAGTTCTGTAAATTGGAACTTTTATCTGCAAAACCTAAAGGGGTATTCTCTCCTTAGGGCTCGCTCACACTGGCGTATAAATTGGACAACTGCAATGCGATTACAAATGTTAATGAGGCAGTGCAGATCTGCGTAATTTTTTCTAACATGTATTCGGCATGAGAAAAAAACTGCAGCTTGCTGAGACTTCACTCCGAAATTGGACACTGCGAGAAAATAATTGCACGCCGTACGGACCATCAGTGGTGTCCGATTTTTGTGGATACATTACACCTTTGTAGCATAAGAAACTGTAAATGGTCCTGTAAAAGATTCATAGCTGATGAGTAAAAAAACGGATTTCACGCGGATGACAAGTGAGAAAAAAATCACACTTTTCTGGATGAGAACAGGACTGATTATATGCAAGTTTGAGCGAGACCTTAGTCTGAGTTTCCATCCATCGGCTGTGCCCAGTTATTTATTTTATCCCTGAGCCAGACACATCTGTTGCCAAAGTTTGGTACCAGTCTGACGTCAATGACTGGGTAAGAAAATCCTGCACGGGTTGTTTTTGATCCAGTTCTAGAACCAACATCTGATGCACCAGACAACTGGACGTTACTGAGGGTCCAACTCAATGATCTTGAGAATGAAGAAGTAGTGGCCCTACGTCCGCTTCTGTTTTGCTCTTCACAGCCAGGTTCGTGGCTCCTAGGTTCTGCAGGGCACGGCATCTTGCCCCATTCACTTGTATGTAGCCTGATGCAGCAGGAGGCACAGAGAGCCTTTGTCCAAATGAAGTAGCTGTGTGGTCTCAGGATCAATGGGGGGGTCACTGGGGCCACCCAGCGATCATTAAGTAATGGCATATATTTGTGATTAATGACAGTATATTCTTGTTATATGCCATCACTTACTCAGATAGGAATACCCCTTACAACATATGGAAACAGGAACACATGGGCTACTTGCACAGTGAACAAGTCTGTAGGAACATGTTCACACACCACTAAGAAACTTGAAGACACAAAAGAGCATAGTAGAACCAAAACACTCAGTTTCAAAAAATATCAGTAATCCGCAAGTGCTAGTAAAAAGATGTAAAAAACAGGGTATTTGGTTGATACGTTTTTTACAACATATGTGTATAGTATTGGAAGTAGTCTGTAGTGTAGCCATTAATTTTACCTTTAGATTCATCTGACAAATTTGTCCCCTGTTTTTTGCCCAAAAATCTGGTGTAGTTCTCGTAAAGAATTGTTATTCTAGTGTCATTGGACAGATGGCACCACCAGCCCTCCCAAATATGACCCAGAGAAAGATCAACCTTTACTCCCTCCATGAAGCATGGACACTGAGTAACATATATATTGTGTTATTCCTAATGCAGGGCCTTTATTCTAATGTATATGGGGGCTTTTAATGAAACAGGGTGTTTAATAAAATGTGGACCTTCTTTTTAATTTTTTTTTACTTGTTTAATCGATCCACAGATTTCAAGTTGTTTAAAGAATCCCCAGCCTTGTCTCTTTCTGTTATCTGGATAGTTATTGGTTTAAACGGACAGAAATATTGAAAATTCAATATGAGGAGAAGGATAATTTATGGTTGGCAAAGTCTTAAGTAGAGGAACTGGATCCCCCTTTGTTACTGCCAATCTTTTACTGGCAATTAAAGAAGTATTTCCACTGTCTCCTATAAGTGATGGTAAATCACTAGGGTCTGATGATGAGAATGATGGGGATACAGTTTTGGGGTGGTCTAGCATCCACTGCACTGTTTTTCAGCACCTTTTCTGTAAGCACTCCTGAATTACACCACCACGCCAGCATTTTTCTTTTATTTCACTACCGGAGTGCTATCCCAAATGTAAGTTCTCTGCCCATAGCAATATACTTACCAGTTGCCATCTTCTTCAGTTATCGGTGCTGCTCTGGTCATTTTCTGCTGTTTGTAACCTGCCTGATCGCTCCAATTTTTGCTGGGAGAGCCCGACGTCACGTCTAGTGATGAGCGAGTATACTCATTCCTCGGGTGACCTCCGAGTATTTATGACTGCTCGGAGGTTTAGTTTTCATCACAGCAGCGGGATGATTTACAGCTACTAGCCTGCTTGATTACATGTGGGGATTCCCTAGCAACCAGGCAACCCCCACATGTACTCAGCCTGGCTACTAGCTGAAAATCATTCAGCTGCCACGAGGAAAACTAAATCTCCGAGCAGTCCTAAATACTCGGAGGTCACCCGAGCGTGCTCGGGGAAAACCCGAGCAACGAGTACACTCGCTCATCACTAATCACGTCTCAATGTAAGTCTGTGAGAGACAGAACCTTAGCTCTGACTTTCCAGTTGGTCAGTGGCTGCGGCCACTAGATGACGGAGTGGAGCCAGAGCGGCACAGGGAAGAGTCAGATCCTAGCAATAAATGCCATCACTTTATGAAATTGGAATACCCCTTTAAACTGGGCATACACATAATATCAGTGTGAAAGCACACTCAGATTATCCAGCTAAGTATTTTTACTGCATCTGGATGAGCCATTGCCAGATACCTGCATCTGCACTTCTCTCCAGGATGAACATATGATCCCACATGTGGAAATCCAGCCTACCTTAACCTGGTTATTGGAAAGTCGTGCCGCCGTACACAATCTATTCCATTTACTTTTTTGCATTATCCAGTGGGTGATCTGACTCTTGAATATGCATCTGAAGAAACCCGAGATTCCATCTTTCACCTATTTTTTTTTTTCTTCACAGGTCTTGAAACTTCTGACTCCAATATATACTCAAGGGTGATCAGTGCTGCTTTGTCTGTCAGTGACGCTCATCTTACCATCTGCCCTACACTCTTTGGAGAGAGGCATTCTCCAGATTGTCGAGCTTCTGTTACAGACCTGACATCTGCGGACCTGTCACTTGGCCATGTGACCCGAGCACTGTGCCGCGGCATTATTCACAACATTCATTCCATGCTACCATCCCATCGTCTGAGAGAGTCGGGGATTAGGCGAATCATTGGCAGCGGAAGTGCCTTGGCTAGAAACTCTGCCTTAAAGCAAGAGGTGGAGAAATACTTCCCATTCCCTATAGTCTATGGAAATGATGTGGATGCCGCCGTAGGTGCAGCTGTGGCCATGGTTCATCAGTAACTGTTAGCCAAAATTCTAAATCTGTGGCCATAATCGGCAAAGGAAGGAGAGCCATACAGCAATTGCACGGATGAACCTATTAATTGTTATAGTAAATGATGCAGACAATCGTTTGTCTGGTTATGAGCTTTATATTTCTTATTAACATGTATTTTGCAGTTCGAATTTCACAAAGGTTAAAGCAAAATGATAAAGCTAAACTATATTTATCTTTTTTTAGTTTTTTAAATAGCTAATTTTTATGGCCATCACATGGCATGAAAGTTGTGCTGCATGTTACATTCACATTATAAGATATTATAAAGAACCCAAAATGGAAAATGTAAGCCTAGATCTCAAATGCATGCTCATAACCAAATGGAAGAGCCAAAAAATTAGATCTTGAGAAATTATTTTTAGGACACTCCCATATCCTAGATCCATATAACCGAGACAATGGAGTACACGTCCATATTCATTAAAAAGTTATAAATGTTATTGTACCATACATCACAAAAGTTATATACACAATTGAAATCAGAAAACCAAAAAATAACAAACTAATTCAGTAAGGGGAGCTAGAGTAGCACAGACAGAACAGTGGGGGATTCTTATGATACCAAAACCAAGTAACAATAAAGTGCATAGTGCATATTTGGGCAGGCATACATATGGGCAGAGTAATCCATATAAATACTCACTTGGCCCTTCTCTGAGGCTCAGAAATCATAATATGCCAATCAATCCCACCCCTGAGCTCTTACCCACTGCATGGCATCAAGAGGGTCCATGCCGTATCCCCAACACACGTTTCGTGTCGGCTTCTTCAGGGGGCCGGTCACCCGAGCATGCTCGGGAAAACCCAAGCAACGAGTACACTTGCTCATCTCTATTAACTCCTTCACCAGCATTTGCTGGTCAACAAACTAGCTGGCCTGGACAATGTGTAATTAGCATATCATCAAACATCATTGTTCAATGACACTGCATGAAAGAAGAGTCAACATTTCAGACTCTTGTCCAACTGAAGAAAAAAAACACATAAATTCAAAAGTCAACATATAAATAAGTCTATTCCTCCTGGCTTGCTGAAAATAGACGTCTGGTTAATTAAGATAAAATGCTGTGACCCCACAAAGATTAATCTACACAAAGGTATGCAGTAAGAAATAACATTACACAGAAACACTCAAGAAATTAAATCAAAACTTTGTGTGTCTCGAATTCCACTGTTACATCTATGAAGAGGTGGAATCACAAAGCTTTTAGTCCAGTCAGCAGTTCTTACAAAGCACGGATGGGTGGCATTGTGGCAGCCGGGTTACCAAGTTGCAATTTTGGGGCAGAAGTAGCCAAACTGGAACAATGCAACTGGAGTCGCAGAATAAGAGTCACAGTAACTGGTGAAGCAGATTAAGCTCAACGATAAGGAACCAAAGTAGCAGAGCTGAGTAAACAACTCAGTTCAGTTTAGCAAAGTTGAATCAGTGGTGAGGAATCGGTGTAGCAGTGCTGAGTCAGTAACAGTTCACTGAGGCAGAGCTGGTATAGCGGAGTTGACCCAGCAGTGAGGAACTTCAATGTGGCCGGATGCAGAGTAGCAGTTTGGACACCTGCTACCTAAATACTCAAGTGGTTTCTCGCCACCTGCGCAGTCTATATTGCATGGCAGAGTGTTATCACGGAACTTATTGAGTTGCCAAATCTACTGGAATAGCCTGGGGATCTGGTATGAGAAGACAGAGGACACAGTGTCCAATGCTTAACCAAGGGGAGGTAAGTAACAAAACAAACTTTTCCCTTTTTAGTTCCTATTCTGAACCTTTTATAGTCTGTATCCTTGAACAATATTCAATGCATTCTGTGTGAGTAAGCCACTTTTATGTCTCATCAAAGATTACTGCTGGATTCTTAAAATATTGCATACAAATCAATACCAATCAGTCAGCTCTTAAGTGGTCTATATGGGCATGTAGGTCATAGGAAACTGAATAACATATTACCTTGATATCTGCGATCAAATGTCTTATTTTAATTTTTTTTTTAAATAAAAGGAGATGTTACCAGTGTGATGTGCAATGGCCACTCTCTGCTCTCCTGATCTCACTGCAGAGCTGTGTTTGATTATACCTGACACATCTGCAGGTTCCTCTCAGCTTCCATCTCAGAGGCAGCAGAGCTGTGAGACCTGCAGCAAATGTGTCTGTAAAGACACAAAGGTCAGTTCTCATGTTCTGTGTTAGATACATGTTTCACACTGGTAACCAATATATGTTTCACACTGGTAACGCAGTCTTTAATTTAAAATAAGCTCTGGAGGCAGATTCTCCGAGAGATCAGTGTCCAGCCCATAGATCTTAGCAGTTTATTCACATATTATGGATTTTGCTGGAATAAGACATCAGATTGCAGATATCGATGTATCGTTTTATTCAGCTTCCTATGATGTACATGCCCATATAGACGGCTTAAGAGAGTTTATCCAAGTCATTTTGCAAAAATCAAGCCCTCACGCCGGTCTGTCAACTGAAAAATATGTTACTGGTCGCATAAAGGCTGTACAAATGGCACCAGCAAACTATTCTAGCATGATCTGCATATCACAAATCAAATGTCACTCCTTTCTTCTGAGCCCGGCCTTGTGGCAAAGCAGTAGTATCCGATGACTTTGGGGTATTACCGCGTTCAGGAGCAATTGCGTAACAAAATTGAGGGATCCATTTTCTCCAATTATCCCTTGTGAAAATGATAACTTTGCAGCTAATATAACAATTTAGTGGTAAAAATTTGTTTTTCTTCACGAACTCATAGGAGCAGCAGCTGATCGACCTGGGGAAAAGCAATACAACACGGATTATTTTTAAACAAACTGCAACCGGGGTCAACCATGATCTGAAAGAGAACAACCTCTTTAAGGTTAAAACTGGCTCCATCACTAAGGGGTTAAAGTCTGCTTATTTGTGTGATCGCTGCTGTCTATCATAACTACCGATTCCTACATCTTCAGCAATTATCCAGCTTATTCCTCGTTTGCTTCTGTCACTAATATTATTGTGATTTAAGCGAGGCAAAAAACATTTCCACATCATCTTCCCCAGATTGATTGCAAGACCTTAAAAGCCACTTAGCATAACCACAATTACTGTTGGTGGTCACATGATTTGGGAGTAAGTATTAGATCTATTTTCCCTTGACTGTGTGGTCAACGCATCTGTAACTTTCTCAGACATTATCTGTGTCTTGCCCAAGGCACATTGCTGTTAACTGTGGTAACTGGACATAAATTAATATTATTTTACTTTAAATTGAGGTCAGAAGTTCTATTTCTACAGAGGTATATCCATAAACAATACCAATAATTTGTATTAAACCACATTCCTTGGCTGTTTTGTGTACCTTGCTGGCAATATGTATTACATGGCGTTGTACAGCATTGCCTATACTTTTGTGGTTTAAGTTTCAGGTTTTGGGTTTAAGGTTTTGTTTCAACCAATTATTTGTTGCTATATCATTTAATTCTATAATTGTAGGTTTATACAATTACGGTGGCTCAGTGGTTAGCACTGGGGTCCTGGGTTCAAATCCTACCAAGGACAGCATCTGCAAGGAGTTTGTATGTTCTCCCCGTGTTTGCGTGGGTTTCCTCCGGGTTCTCCGGTTTCCTCCAACACTCCAAAGACATACAGATAGGGAATCTAGATTGTGAGCTCCAATGGGGTCAGCAATGATAATGAATCTAAAATGCTGCAGAATATTATATCACTGTATAAGCAATGCAAAATAATAATAAAAAGTTTAGATGTATACAGAATGGAGCTAGCCTCTGGACATCGAGCACAGAGTGAAGGAAACAGCATGCTATGAGAGTTGAGGGTCTTTAAATTTAAGATTAATTTTAAGATATCGAGATCGGTATTTACTTTTGATTGAGAAGATCCAGGGCCTTGGGCAATTCACACTGAACCCTTTCCTGGTCACGTAATAGGTCGCATGTCAAGTAACAAGGCATGCAACAGTCATGTAAGGCTACTTTCACACTTCCGTCGGTACGAGGCCGTCGCAAACCGTCAGCCCGACGTACCGACGGACGTTGTGCTAAATTTAGCACAACATGGGCAGCGGATGCAGTCTTACAACGCATCCGCTGCCCATTGTGATGAGCGGGGAGGAGGGGGCGGAGATTCGTCTGCGCATGCGCGGTCGAAAATGGTGGACACGTCGCACAAAAAAAGTTACATTGAACTTTTTTTGTGTGTTGCGTCCACCAAAACACGATGGATCCGTCGCACAACGGATGCGACGTGTGCCAATCTGTCACTAATACAAGTCTATGGGCAAAAAAAGCATCCTGCAAGCACGTTTGCAGGATCCGTTTTTTGCCCATAACGACGGATTGCGACGGAGGCAAAAGGACAGAAGTGTGAAAGTAGCCTTAGGAACACACAGGTGCACATTTGGGAGACCATGAAGAGGTAGGGGAAAAGCAGCAATCATAACATGTTTTCGTTATACATTGCCCAACTTGCTGCACTTGTTTCCTCAAGATGAATAAGCATCACAACCTAAACCAGGGACATCAAAACTCAAACACACAGAGAACCAAAATTATAAAAACTTGGACGAAGTTGCTGGCCAGACTTGATATTTATGAAAAAAATGTCCAATTTTTTTATTTTGCAAAAATAAAGATGAACCTTTTCATATGGATAAAACGTATAGGGGTTGTCCCAAGAACGAAGTACATTTCAATTAATAGATCTTGAGTCAGATCACATAACCAGAGCATTGGGCATTTCCTTGCGAACACGGGCATACATAGATATCATAGGGCCCCATAGCACAAGTTCTAACTGGGTCCCCCACCCCCAAGAAAAAGAACCTTAACATTCAGTGGGTTCACAGAAGAGCATATCTCATAACTTTTCTTCCCTTACAAAGTAATTTTCCTTCTATTGAAGCTCCTAGATTCCTATTTTATTGCCCCTATAAAGCATGATGCCAAGAAATGTGCCCCCCAATCACAGTATGATACCCCCACAGTGAATTTCTCCACAGTATCCTCCAAACACACAGTATGATGACCCTACTGTAATCTGCCCAGAAAAGTATGATGACCCCCAACATAGTATGATGTCCCAACTGTGAGCCCCATACAGCCCTGCACACAGTATAATGGGCCTCATATAGTCCTCCATACAGTTTAATGGGTCCCACATATTCCTGCATACAGTATAATGAGCTCCACAATACTTCATACTGAATAATAAACCCCACATAGTCCTCTATACAGTACAATGTGCCTCATATAGTCCTCCATTCATAATGACCCTACATAGTGCTCCATATAGAATAATGACCCCACATAGTCCTCGATACAGAATAATGGCTCTGCATAATCCTCCATACAGAATAATGGGCCCCACATAGTCCTTCATGTAGTATAATGGGCGCCACATTAAAAAAAAACTCTCCTCATTCCCCCACTGCTTTGGTCTCGGCAGCCAGTGCACTGAAGCTTTTCACTGCTCGGCAAAGTGGTCGTGAAATAGAGACGTTCTTGCGTCCTCTGCGCTGAGATGTCAGACACAGAGGGAGAATCATTTTGAGGAAGTGGACCGCTTCCATAATTGCTTTCAACCGTATCGGCATCTGCAGAGTTGGGCGGTGACTTTATCCCAGACAAAATTATAATCACTCTGTGGACCAGATTTAGGTCTCGGGCAAGAGTTTGACATGTATGCCCTAAACTAATGCAAACTACACAGGGCAGCATCAGTATGTAATAAAGGACAACACAGTTTAATAAAATACAACATGAACCAGCAGTAAATGAAGGTTGGTATCCCATCTCCTTAAAACAGATTCTTTATTTGTAGATAGCTTTAAACGTGCAGCACGATCCTCAGAAAGTGGACGTGAAAAAGATCATCATAGATCGAAACGCGTCGCTGAACTGTTGCTACTCATGTGCACATCCACTTTCTGAGGATCGTGCCACACATTATGTTTTAAGCTATCTACAAATAAAGAATTTGTTTTCCGGAGCTGTGATACTAACCTTCCATTTACTGCTGTTTCACGTCGAGCCGGACGGAGTCCCATGAACCTGTGGCCGAAGTTGGTGAGCTGGCTTGGGCTTATAGCCCGAATTTTCTTTTGTTGCTATGGATCAGTAGTACACTGATAAGGATTGGCTCTATACATAATGGAGAACACAATGTAATAAGAGACAGAGTTACACATAAGGGAAGACACTATAATAGTAGTGCAACTCAGCTTAAGCTAGGACACTATATAATAAGGGATGTCACTATGCATAAGTAAGGACACTGTAATATGGGACCGAATTGTACATAACTACTTAATAAGGAAGATTGTTTTGCAAACAAGAAAGTTATTATTACTGCCCATCTATTCTCAGTTGTGAAAATTGCCCTCGTTAAAATCCACTTTTGATTCAACGGTCTTGTTTTAACCCCTTCCCGACCTTTGACGCATACGCTGCGTCATGAAAGTCGGTGCCATTCCGACCCATGACGCAGCATATGCGTCATGGAAAGATCGCGTCCCTGCAGGCCGGGTGAAAGGGTTAACTCCCATTTCACCCGATCTGCAGGGACAGGGGGAGTGGTAGTTTAGCCCAGGGGGGGTGGCTTCACCCCCTCGTGGCTACGATCGCTCTGATTGGCTGTTGAAAGTGAAACTGCCAATCAGAGCGATTTGTAATATTTCACCTAAAAAACTGGTGAAATATTACAATCCAGCCATGGCCGATGCTGCAATATCATCGGCCATGGCTGGAAACACTTATGTGCACCCACCCCACCCCTCCGATCGCCCCCCCACCCCCCCGATCTGTGGTCCGCTCCCCTCCGTCCTGTGCTCCGCTCCCCCGTCCTCCTGTCCGCTTCCCCGTGCACCAATCACACCCCCTGTGCTGCAATCAAACCCCCCCGCACTCCGATCCCCCCCCCGCACACAGCGACCCCCCCCCCCGTGCTCCGATCCACCCCCCCCGCACAGCGATCCCTCACCCCGTGCTCCAATCCTTCCCCGTGCTCCAATCCTCCCTCCCGTGTTCCGATCCACCCCCCCCCATGATCCGATCCACCCCCCCGTGCTCCGACGCCCCCCCCCGTGCCCTGATCTCCCCCCCTTATACTTACCTGGCCGCCCGAGGTCCGTCCGTCTTCTTTCCTGGGCGCCGCCATCTTCCAAAATGGCGGGCGCATGTGCAGTGCGCCCGCCGAATCTGCCGGCCGGCAGATTCGTTCCAGAGTGAATTTTGATCACTGAGATATATCCTATCTCAGTGATCAAAATAAAAAAAATAGTAAATGACCCCCCCCTTTGTCACCCCCATAGATAGGGACAATAAAAAAAAGAAAGAATTTTTTTTTTTTTCACTAAGGTTGGGGTAAGAACTAGGGTTAGGGTTAGGGGTAGGGTTAGGGGTAGGGTTAGGGGTAGGGGTAGGGTTAGGGCTAGGGTTAGGGGTAGGGGTAGGGTTAGGGCTAGGGTTAGGGTTAGGGTAGGGTTAGGGCTAGGGTTAGGGTTTCGGTATGTGCACACGTATTCTGGTCCTATGCGGATTTTTCCGCAGCGGATTTGAAAAATCCACAGTGCTAAACCGCTGCCGATTTATCGTGGATTTACCGCGGTTTTTCTGCGCATTTCACTGCGGTTTTACAACTGCGATTTTCTATTGGAGCAGTTCTAAAACCGCTGCGGAATCCGCAGAAAGAAGTGACATGCTGCGGAATGTAAACCGCTGCGTTTCCGTGCAGTTTTTCCGCAGCATGTGTACAGCGATTTTTGGTTCCCATAGGTTCACATTGAACTGTACACTCATGGGAAACTGCTGCGGATCCGCAGCGTTTTCCGCAGCGTGTGCACATACCTTTAGAATTAGGCCATGTGCACACGGTGCGGATTGGCCGCTGCGGATTCGCAGCAGTGTTCCATCAGGTTTACAGTACCATGTAAACATATGGAAAACCAAATCCGCTGTGCCCATGGTGCAGAAAATACCGCGCGGGAACGCTGCGTTGTATTTTCCGCAGCATGCCAATTCTTTGTGCGGATTCCGCAGCGTTTTACACCTGTTCCTCAATAGGAATCCACAGGTGAAATCCGCACAAAAAACACTGGAAATCCACGGTAAATCCACAGGTAAAACGCAGTGCCTTTTACCCGCGGATTTTTCAAAAATGATGCTGAAAAATCTCATACGAATCCGCAACGTTGGCACATAGCCTTAGAGTTGGGTTGGAATTAGGGTTGTGGTTAGGGTTAGGGGTGTGTTGGGGTTAGGGTTGTGGTTAGGGGTGTGTTGGGGTTAGGGTTGTGATTAGGGTTACGGCTACAGTTGGGATAAGGGTTAGGGGTGTGTTGGAGGTAGAATTGAGGGGTTTCCACTGTTTAGGCACTTCAGGGGGTCTCCAAACGCAACATGGCGCCACCATTGATTCCAGCCAATCTTGTATTCAAAAATTCAAATGGTGCTCCCTCACTTCCGAACCCCGACGTGTGCCCAAACAGTGGTTTACCCCCACATATGGGGTACCAGCATACTCAGGACAAACTGCGCAACAATTACTGGGGTCCAACTTCTCCTGTTACCCTTGAGAAAATAAAAAATTGCTTGCTAAAACATCATTTTTGAGGAAAGAAAAATGATTTTTTATTTTCACGGCTCTGCGTTGTAAACGTCTGTGAAGCACTTGGGGGTTCAAAGTGCTCACCACATATCTAGATAAGTTCCTTGGGGGGTCTAGTTTCCAAAATGGGGTCACTTGTGGGGGGTTTCTACTGTTTAGGCACACCAGGGGCTCTGCAAACGCAACATGACGCCCGCAGACCATTCCATCAAAGTCTGCATTTCAAAAGTCACTACTTCCCTTCTGAGCCCCCACGTGTGCCCAAACAGTGGTTTACCCCCACACATGGGGCATCAGCGTACTCAGGAGAAACTGGACAACAACTTTTGTGGTCCAATTTCTCCTGTAACCCTTAGGAAAATAAAAAATTCTGGGCTAAAAAATTATTTTTGAGGAAAGAAAACGTATTTATTATTTTCACGGCTCTGCGTTATAAACTTCTGTAAAGCACTTGGGGGTTGAAAGTGCTCACCACACATCTAGATAAGTTCCTTTGGGGGTCTAGTTTCCAAAATGGGGTCACTTGTGGGGGGTTTCTACTGTTTAGGCACACCAGGGGCTCTGCAAACGCAATGTGACGCCCGCAGACCATTCCATCAAAGTCTGCATTTCAAAAGTCACTACTTCCCTTCTGAGCCCCCACGTGTGCCCAAACAGTGGTTTACCCCCACACATGGGGTATCAGCGTACTCAGGAGAAACTGGACAACAACTTTTGTGGTCCAATTTCTCCTGTAACCCTTGGGAAAATAAAAAATTCTGGGCTAAAAAATTATTTTTGAGGAAAGAAAACGTATTTATTATTTTCACTGCTCTGTGTTATGAACTTCTGTGAAGCACTTGGGGGTTCAAAGTGCTCACCTCACATCTAGATAAGTTCCTTTCGGGGTCTAGTTTCCAAAATGGGGTCACTTGTGGGGGGTTTCTACTGTTTAGCCACATCAGGGGCTCTGCAAACGCAACGTGACGCCCGCAGAGCATTCCATCAAAGTCTGCATTTCAAAACGTCACTACTTCACTTCCGAGCCCCAGCATGTGCCTAAACAGTGGTTTACCCCCACATATGGGGTATCAGCGTACTCAGGAGAAACTGGACAACAACTTTTGGGGTCAAATTTCTCCTGTTACCCTTGGGAAAATAAAAAATTGCGGGCTAAAATTCATTTTTGAGAAAATAATTTTTTTTTTTTATTTTCATGGCTCTGCGTTATAAACTTCTGTGAAGCACTTGAGGGTTCAAAGTGCTCACTACACATCTAGATTAGTTCCTTTGGGGGTCTAGTTTCCAAAATGGGGTAATTTGTGGGGGATCTCCAATGTTTAGGCACACAGGGGCTCTCCAAACGCGACATGGTGTCCGCTAATGATTGGAGCTAATTTTCCATTTAAAAAGCCAAATGGCGTGCCTTCCCTTCTGAGCCCTGCCGTGCGCCCAAACAGTGGTTTACCCCCACATATGGGGTATCTGCATACTCAGGACAAACTGGACAACAACATTTGTGGTCCAATTTCTCCTATTACCATTGGCAAAATAGGAAATTCCAGGCTAAAAAATCATTTTTGAGAAAAGAAAAATTATTTTTTATTTTCATGGCTCTGCATTATAAACTTCTGTGAAGCACCTGGGGGTTTAAAGTGCTCAGTATGCATCTAGATAAGTTCCTTGGGGGGTCTAGTTTCCAAAATGGGGTCACTTGTGGGGGAGCTCCATTGCATAGGCACACAGGGGCTCTCCAAATGCGACATGGTGTCCGCTAACAATTGGAGCTAATTTTCCATTCAAAAAGTTAAAAGGCGCGCCTTCCCTTCCGAGCCCTGCCGTGTGCCCAAACAGTGGTTTACCCCCACATATGAGGTATCGGCGTACTCGGGAGAAATTGCTCAACAAATTTTAGGATCCATTTTATCCTATTGCCCATGTGAAAATGAAAAAATTGAGGCGAAAATAAATTTTTTGTGAAAAAAAAGTACTTTTTCATTTTTACGGATCAATTTGTGAAGCACCTGAGGGTTTAAAGTGCTCACTAGGCATCTAGATAAGTTCCTTGGGGGGTCCAGTTTCCAAAATGGGGTCACTTGTGGGGGAGCTCCAATGTTTAAGCACACAGGGTCTCTCCAAACGCGACATGGTGTCCGCTATCGATGGAGATAATTTTTCATTCAAAAAGTCAAATGGCGCTCCTTCCCTTCCGAGCCTTACCATGTGCCCAAACAGTGGTTTACCCCCACATGTGAAGTATCGGTGTACTCAGGAGAAATTGCCAAACAAATTTTAGGATCCATTTTATCCTGTTGTCCATGTGAAAATGAAAAAATTGAGGCTAAAAGAATTTTTTTGTGAAAAAAAAGTACTTTTTCATTTTTACGGATCAATTTGTGAAGCACCTGGGGGTTTAAAGGGCTCACTATGCATCTAGATAAGTTCCTTGGGGCGTCTAGTTTCCAAAATGGGGTCACTTGTGGGGGAGCTCCAATTTTTAGGCACACGGGGGCTCTCCAAATGTGACATGGTGTCCGCTAAAGAGTGCAGCCAATTTTTCATTCAAAAAGTCAAATGGCGCTCCTTCCCTTCCAAGCCCTGCCGTGCGCCCGAACAGTGGTTTACCCCCACATATGAGGTATCGGCGTACTCAGGACAAATTGGACAACAACGTACGTGGTTCAGTTTCTCCTTTTACCATTGGGAAAATAAAAAAATTGTTGCTGAAAAATCATTTTTGTGACTAAAAAGTTAAATGTTCATTTTTTCCTTCCATGTTGCTTCTGCTGCTGTGAAGCACCTGAAGGGTTAATAAACTTCTTGAATGTGGTTTTGTGCACCTTGAGGGGTGCAGTTTTTAGAATGGTGTCACTTTTGGGTATTTTCAGCCATATAGACCCCTCAAACTGACTTCAAATGTGAGGTGGTCCCTAAAAAAAATGGTTTTGTAAATTTCGTTGTAAAAATGAGAAATCGCTGGTCAAATTTTAACCCTTATAACTTCCTAGCAAAAAAAAATTTTGTTTCCAAAATTGTGCTGATGTAAAGTAGACGTGTGGGAAATGTTATTTATTAACTATTTTGTGTCACATAACTCTCTGGTTTAACAGAATAAAAATTCAAAATGTGAAAATTGCGAAATTTTCAAAATTTTCGCCAAATTTCCGTTTTTATCACAAATAAACACAGAATTTATTGACCTAAATTTACCACTAACATGAAGCCCAATATGTCACGAAAAAACAATCTCAGAACCGCTAGGATCCATTGAAGCGTTCCTGAGTTATTACCTCATGAAGGGACACTGGTCAGAATTGCAAAAAACGGCAAGGTCTTTAAGGTCAAAATAGGCTGGGTCATGAAGGGGTTAAGGTGTGAATTTATTTTAGGATCTGATATTTCAGCATATTTTAGGGTCTAAATCTATATGAATTGTTGTGTCTGAGGTCTGTATTCATTTTGTGGTGTTACAAGTGGGTCATATGTAAATTAACCCCTTAGTGACCGAGCCAAATTTTTGAAATCTGACCAGTGTCACTTTATGTGGTAATAACTCTGCAACGCTTCAACAAATCCCAGTGATTTTGAGATTGTTTTTTTCATGACACATTATACTTTATGATAATGGTAAATTTTGTTCAACATTTTTTGTGTTTATAAAAAATATCAAAAATTTGAGAAAAATGTTAAAAAATTAGCAATTTTCTAAATTTGAATGATTATCCCTTTAATCCAGATAGTCATACAACAGCAAACCATTAATAAATAACATTTCCCACATGTCTGCTTTACATCAGCACCATTTGTAAAATTTTATTTTATTTTGTTAGCATTTTAGGAGGTTTAAAAATGTAGCAGCAATTTTTCATTTTTTTCAAAGAAATTTACAAAATTTATTTTTTTAGGGACTTATCCATGTTTGAAGTGACTTTAGGGGTCCCATATATTGGGAAACCCACAAACGTGATACCATTTTAAAAACAGCACCCCTAAACATATTGAAAACTGCTGTCAGGTAGTTTATTAACCCTTCAGGTGCTTTACAGGAATTAATGCAAAGTGGTATGACAGAAATGAAAATGTGTATTTTTACCACCTAAGTGTTGCTAACTTCTAAACAGATTACTACAGCAGTCAGACTCTAAGGCCACTATTTGGTCATGAATTGCCATGGCAAACATCAGGACCACAAAATCATGATCTGAGGACACCAATTGTGACAAAGAAGAAGCCCCCACACTCTGTTAACCATTTATAATGATGTAGTCACTATTCACAGCAGCATCTAAGGGGTTAAACAGATTTAGATGGTGCAAATACTGATCGTGGCTGATCCAGCAAGTTGTCAGCTATAGTGTACAGCCCACAGCTGCTGGATTGTCATCTGTATGGGGAGGCTATTCTCTTATATCTCAGGTCAGTTAAAAGACGTATTGGCGGTCATTAAGGGGTTAAAAAAAAAAGTGGCTAGAAAAAGAAGTGAAAGGAAAGACAGGAGAATGTACATTTTTTTATACACAATTGATTTTTGTGTTCTTTTTTTAGCAATTGTGATATATATTTTTTGTTTTTACAATAATTTAGCAATTTTAACTATTTATCACAAGAATAACCCTTTAAGTTATTAGAGGCAAACCAAACTTATATGATTGTAAAGCCTCATGTGACGATTTATTGGCCGGAGGTGGCATAAGCCTGCCATTTATCGTTAACAGATAGTTGAGTCAAAGAGATATTGGCACTTAAAAAGAAATGTGGCTATCAGATTAAAACAAAACAAGTGCATCCGTCATCACCAGATTTCACAATACAAACTGCATTCATTGTTAAATACGGTAGATCTCTCCTTATGAGGCTGGCATACTTATTGTGATAACTTTTCAGAGTGACTGACTGCATAGGACAGTGTTCCCCAAGTCCGGTCCTCAAGAGCCACCAACAGGTCATGTTTTCAGGATTTCCTTAGTATTGCACAGATGATAATTGCATCACCTGGACAGGCAAGCATTCAATGAGCTGTGCAATACTAAGGAAATCCTCAAAACATGACCTGTTGGTGGCTCTTGAGGACCGGAGTTGGGGAGCACTGGTATAGGACCTCATTCAGTCATCTCTATCCCCACAATCGCCGTCCTCCTGCCCTGCTTCATGCGCATGACCCATCCTACGTCATCCACACAGCGCCCCCAATCACGCTCCTGCACAGGCGCACTTTGTTCTGTTCTGCTGAGGGCAAAGTTCTGTAATGCGCATGCACCAGCTGTACTTCTGGGTCTGGGTCATCGGCGCTCTTTGGCCTCTTTGCGCATTACAGGACTTTGCTCTCAGCAGGATAGAACAAAGGGCGCCTGCGCAGGAGCGCGGTGGAGGACACTGTTGATGGTGTTGGATGCGTCATGCACATGAAGTTAGGCAGGAAGACAAAGATTGCGGGAATAGAGGCGGCACCAAGCAAGACCAGTGACGCCCATCAAACTGGACCTCGCCCTTTGGGGGAATTATAGAGGATATTTTTGGGGATATGCAGGGGAGATTGGTGACTTCTACAATTGGGCACTGCTGTAAAAGAGGCGGTAAAGATGGTGGCCTTAGTTTATATTGGGAAAACTTGGTGACAGGTTCCCTTTGAACAGTAAAAAATGGACGGCACTTGGATGAATCGCAGACGGCATCTGAGCTGCTACCTGTTATTTTCACTTGGAAAAGTCTCCAGTTTTGTTTTGTTTTTTTAATGGACATGTCTTTCGGTATCTGTTGGTGTCACTTGGTGCAAGTAGCCAAAATGTGTACACGAAGATCAAATCATATATTTTTAGAAATAAATGTACCAGCTCTGTATACTGTTCATTCTATATAATTGATGGGAAATGCTGATTTACAGTAGTCGCCGTTCTGTAAACATGGATTGGGGTCATATTTCTATAACATGCATGAAATCGGTGTAACTGGGAGAAAGGCGTTGCCCAATCATCGGTTCCCTCTATTTATCATCCTAACGATCCTAGAAGGAAGGTTACAGTCTGGACTCCACTTGTGCGGAGCTCCCAGTAAAAGCCTTGATAACTCCTGGGAATAGCACAGTGTCCGTGCGCTCCTTCACTCATCACACTGTGTGCTGTGAAATATCAGGAGAGAAGAGCAATAGCTCAGCCCCGTCTATCACCACATCCTGAGCCAGTATTGGGATAGGGCTCCGCTCCTGATGGAGACTTGGCACTGACGGCACAGACAGAAGGAAGCTCCATGTAGATCCAGCAGAGGACGGGGGCTCAAGAGGTAACTCCACAAGGTAACACTTTAATTGTCTCTTTTTGTATTATATCTCATTTCTAATCGGTCACGCGAATCAATAGTTCTGCAAAAAACTTATCGCCTACAATTTTTATTTTTAGATATGCATGTACGGCAGTGTAGAGATATTGCAGAGCTGCGTTTGTTAATGCACTAGTCATACTGCACAGACTTGCCATATTATCTGTGTAGAGGAGCTGAGTTGGCATCATTTGTAATAAAATATAATAATATACATGCTAAATATATATACACTGCAAAAAAGGAAATAAACATGTAGGTGCCCGATGCTGTGATTACATGCTATAGTATACACACATATATACATACAACGGCACTCTGCATGCTATAGCATACATATATATATATAAATAACGGCACTCTGCATGCTATAGCATACAGACATATATACATACAACGGCACTGTGTATGCCTACAGCATACAGATAGTGGGGAAAATCACTTTTGATTTTGCTGGTTTTCCCACCTGCAAAGAATGGAGGGGTCTGTAATTTTTATCATAGGTATACTTCAACTGTGAAAGACAGAATCTAAAAAAGAAATCCAGAAAACCACATTGAGTGATTTTTACATAATTAATTTGCATTTTATTGCATGACATAAATATTTGATACAATAGAAAAACAGAACTTAATATTTGGTACAGAAACCTTTGTTTGCAATTACAAAGGTCAGATATTTTCTGTAGTTCTTGACCAAGTTTTTTACACACTCTAGCAGGGATTTTGGCCCACTCCTCCATACTGATCTTCTCCAGATCTTTCAGGTTTGGGGCTGTCGCTGGGCAACATTGAGTTTTAGCTCCATCCAAAGATTTTTTTTATTGTACTTAGGTCTGGAGGCTATGCCACTCAAGGACGTTGAAATGCTTCTTACGGAACCACTCCTTAGATGTGTGTTTTGGGTCAGAGCCATGCTAAAAGACCCTGCCACGACCCACCTTCAATGATCTTACTGAGGCAAATCGTTTGTTGGCCAAAATCTCGTGATACATGACCTCATCCATTCTGCTTTCAATACAGTGCAGCCATCCTGTCCCGTATGCAGAAAAGTATCCCCAAAGTATAATGTTTCCCCCACCATTCTTCACTGTTGGGTTGTACTCATCCTTCTTTTTCCTCCAAATATGGCGAGTTGAGCGGATACCTAAAAGTTCTATTTTGGTTTCATATGACCACATGACTTGCTCCCATGCCTCCTCTGGATCATCCAGATGGTCATTGACGAACGTCAGATAGGCCTGGACATGTGCTGGTGTGAGCAGGAGGACATTGCGTGCCCTCCAGGATTTTAATCCATGATGGTGTAGTGTGTTACTAATGGTAATGTTTAAGATAGTCAAATCACTTTGAGGGGTCTATATTATAGAAGATACCCAAAAGTGACACCATTCTAAAAATTGCACCCTTCAAGGTACTTAAAACCACATTCAATAAGTTCATTAACCCTTCAGGTGCTTCACAGTAATTTTTGGAATGTGGAAAAAAATGTACATTTAACTTTTTTTCTCAAAAATTTTCAGATTCAATTTTTTATATTTTGAAAAGGGTAACAGGAAAAAATGGACCCCAAAATTTGTTGTGTAATTTCTCCTGAGCACGGTAGAGCTCCAAAGGGAAGGAGCGCTATTTGGCTTTTTTAATGCACAAGTGACACCATTTTGGAAACTAGACCCCTCAGGGAACTGATCTAAATGTGTGGTGAGGACATTGAGCCCTCAGGTGCTTCACAGAAAATTATAAATTTGGGCCGTAAAAATTAAAAAAAAATCTAATTTTCCCCACAAATATGCTTTAAGCACAAAATATTGCAGATTCATAAGGGTAACAATTTGTTGTGCAATTTCTCCTAAGTACACCAATATGAGGGAGAAAACTAATATTTGGGCGCACGGCAGGGCTCAGAAGGGAAGGAGCATCATTTGACTTTATAAATGTAAAATTTCCTGGAATCATTAGCAGACATCATGTCCCATTTGGAGAGGCCCTGATGTGCCTAAACAGTGGAAACCCCCCACAAGTGAATCCATTTTGGAAATGAGACCCCTCAAGGAATGTATTTAGATGCACGGTGAGCACCTTGAACCCCTCAGGTGCTTCACAGAAGTTTAGAACATTGAGCCATTAAAATAATGAAATAACACAAAATTTTATTTTAGCCCCAAATTTTGCATTTTCATAAAGATAACAGGAGAAATTGCACCGTGCGATTTGTTGTGCAATTTCTCGTGAGTACGCAGATACCCCACATGTGGGGGAATACAACTTTTGACGCACATTGCAAAGCTCAGATGGGATGAGGCACCATTTTGTAGTTTAGATTTTGCTGGAATGGTTTGAGGGTGCCATGTCACACTGGCAGAGCCCCTGAGGTGCCAGAACAACAGAAACCTCCTATATGTGAAATAATTTTACAAACTACACTCCCCAATGAATTCATCTAGGGCTGCAGTGATCATATTGACACCACATGTGCCTCACACAGTTTTATACCACTGAGCAGTGAAGAACAAATAAATTACATTAAAAAAATGTTGTTTTATCTCCAAGTTTTTAATTTTTCTAAGGGATAATAGGAATTTTTTTTACAACAAACTGAGGTCCATTCTTCCTGAGTGTGCAAAACCCCAGATGTAATCGGGAAATATTTTTCAGGCACAGTGCAAAGCTCAAGGCAAGGAGCACCAGATTTTACTGTTATGGTTTGCAGGTGCTGTGACCCACAGGGAGAGCCCATGAGTTGCCAGAACAGCAGAACCTCCCATAAGTGACCCCATTTTACAAACTACTCTCAATTAATTCATCTAGGGGTGCAGTGATCATATTGACACCATGGGTGTGTCATAGAATTTTATATCATTGGACACTGATGACAAAATAACTACATCTTTGCCACCAAAATTTTGTTTTAGCCCCAGATTTTACATATTTGCATCGCTTTATTCTGAATGCTATCACTTTTTTATTTTTTTGCTGATGGATCTGTATGGTGGCTTGTTTTTTGTGGGACAAGATGAAATTTTTAGCGGTACCATGTTTATTTACATCCGTCTTTTTGATCGTGTTATATTCCAGTTTTTTTGGCCTTGTTTTTTACATTTTTTTTAATGGTGTTCACTAAAGAGGTTAACAAGTGGGCAGTTTTATGGGTTGGGTCGTTGCGGACATGGTGATACCAAATGTCTACTTTTATTGTTTAAATTTTTTTCATTCAAATATTTATATATACAATATTTTTGATTTTTTTATTATTTTTGATTTTTTTTTAAATATTTTTACAATTATGTAAAAATATATTTTTTTACTTTTTTCTAACTTTTTTACATTGTCCCACTATGACTATCAATTTTTGTAAGTTGATCGTTACTACAATCATGTGGATGCAGTAGCGTCCCCATGCTGTAGAAACTGTCAGCTCTGCACTGACAAGACAAACTTGCACTTTGCTTGATCAGCAAGTTTCCTAGGTGTGGTGACCCGGATGTTGTCATGACGACATTAGGTCACCATGGCAACAGTCGGGTTCTCACATTATGCCGCGGGGTCTCCGATCCAAAGGTAGAGGAGCTGTCAGCCCTCTGCCAGCTCCCGGAATGCTCCGATCGTGTTCAATTGCAGCATTTCGGGGGTTAAAATGCTGGGATCGGTCTGTGACTGCTTCTGGCACTTGGTGTCAGCTGTCCGAATCAGCTGACACCTGGCGGCAATGGGGCGGCTGATCGAGCAGATGTAATAATCTGTCCCTGGTCAAATAGGCCCAGGTCACATGGATGGATTATTACACCTGATGTCCGAAAGGGGTTAATGCAGGTAGTAAATGTAGAGAAAGAGGACCTCTTAAAGAAAGGACTGTGAGAGCCAGAATTCTTGCTTGTTATAGGTGATCAAATACTGATTTCATGAAACAAAATGCAATTTAATTATTATTCTAAGCCAGTAAGCGACGTCATACAAATGAATGACCTGATTAAACATCTGGTGCAAGTCCAGCAGCAACAGCTGCAGCAGCAAGAGCTGGCGCAACAAGAGACAAGAAGCTGCTTATGAAGCAGCTGCAGCAATAGGACCAGCACCAACAACAGAAGCAGCAGATTAATTTACTCACAGAGGCGGTTCGTGACACGGTAACAGCTGCAACTCCAAGGTCAGTAGACAATTTTACCATCAGGAAGTCATTAAGGAGAGCCTTGTAGAAAATGACCCAGAATGATGATATATAGGCCTTTGAAACTGGTAAACTGTAAAGCGCTGCGGAATATGTTGGCGCTATATAAAGATTATTATTTTTGACCATTTTTGAAAGGGTCGCCAAGAGAGAAATTTCCATTAGAGCAATGAGCAGAGGTGCTGGTGCCATAATTGACGGGGAAGCCAAAGAAGACCTACTATGATTTGGCCTTGCAAGATGCCAAGGAATATGGCAAGCTACAAGACTGAAATTTTGGTGTGCTTAGGTGTGACTATGACTGTCAGGAAACAGCGGGTCTACCACTGGGCGTATTGCAGGGCCGTACCACTTCGCACCCAAATGTTTGACCTATTGCACCTGGTCCAAAAATGGTTGCAGCCAGAGTCCTCTACCCCTGCGCAGATGGTAGAGCAAGTGGTGATGGACCCGTTTGTGCATTCCCTTTAGAGGCCAATAAAGACTTGCCCAGAGTGATTCCTGGAACACCGATGAACTCTTCGGACTGGTCGAGAAGGCCCAGGGGGTCGAGGGTTCCTTGGGAAAACAGCCCACTCCATACTGAAGGTTCCAACAGGGTCGGAGGCCCAATAGGGAGTAAGGTGTCAAGATACAAAGGGGCGGAGGACGTAGTGCCGAAGGTCCCTGCTGGCGACATTATATGCTGGAAAAATGTCACAGCCCAGGCCATATAGCTGATCGTTGTCCCCTGCCCTAGGAGCAAATGGACTGTAGCCTGGGACATCACTGTTCATACTATGCAAAAATGAGCTGCAGTGTGAGCTGCCACCCAGGGAAAGGCCACAAGCTTGTCCCGTAAAGGTAAATGGTTGGCAAGTGATTGGTCTGCTAAACTCAGGGAGTTTGGTGACCCTCATTAGTGCCACTTTTCCTCTCCATCTGATTCCAGGGAAGAAATTTGGCATCTGTTGCATTCGTGGGGATGCTAAAGACTATCCAGTGGCCAGAGTAGACATTGAAATGGCCCAAGGTACTGAGTCCCATGAGGTTGTCATCGTCCAGGACTTATTGCACCCCATTATCAAAGGCCAGGACTTTTGTTTGTTTTGGGACCTGTGAGGGAAGTTGACAGGGCTTGGTTGCTCGGATAAGAAATAGGTCGGCCTTGACGAAGTATCACCACACCCAGAGTCTGACTGGTTTCCGTTCTGTTTGCTTGTGGGTCGTGAGGAGGTAGTGTCCCTGAAACCAACATTCCAGAGCTAGGGGTGACCAGCGAAAATTTTGGGTCCGCCCAACATAGGAGCCTAAGGGTATGTTTCCACAGTCAGGAATGGCTCACTATTTGCTCAGGATTTGACGCAGGTAAAATCTGCATCAAATGTGTATCTGAGGTCACTGGCAGATCACCTGCGCTTTTGATGTATTTTTTCCGCCTGCATTTTTTCATTGCATGTTTTTTTGTCACTTAGAAATAAAGCTAATTGAAAGTTGGCTTCTGGGAAGGAAAAAAGTGATTTCCTGTTTGCAGATATATTGGGATATGTTCCCACGATCAGTAAACGCTGCAGGTTGGACGCTGCCTACATCTGTCACTTTTGTATTGTCAGGTGACATCAAGCCCACAGCTTAGTAATGGAGAAGCGTCTAGAAGACACCTATCTGTTACTAATCCTATAGTTATATGGTTAATAAACACACAGCCAGAATAAAGTCCTTTAATAATCTTAATTTACCGTACTGCATCGCCTAATCCCAGACACCCACGATCTCCTGCAAAAAAAAAGAAAATAATAAACCAACACAAATACTCCCTGTCTGACGTACTTCAATTACCGAGTGTCCCACGATGAGTCCAGCTCTGCTACATCTGGATGCCTTTGGCTGCATGATGCGACCATCCAGCCTGACATCCAGACACAGCAGAGCTTGTAGATGACCACCGGAGATAACTCGGTCTCCAGCGGTCACCTGCCCTGCAATTCTCATGGTCAGCTGACCGTGAGAACTTTGTTAGTGACCGGAGATAACCAGTTCTCGTGGTCAGCTGATCTCATCGTGAAAACTGCAATGGACACAAACTTCCGGCTGTGGCACAAGGTAAGACATATTGGCTATTGCAGATTCAGTCTTCCCAGCCTGGTGCAGGGCTACAATTTTGTTTCTGGTGTCCTTTGACAGCTCTTTGGTCTTCACCATAGTGGAGTTTGGAGTCAGACTGTTTGAGGGTGTGCACAGGTGTCTTTTTATACTGATAACAAGTTTAAACAGGTGCCATTACTACAGGTAATGAGTGGAGGAAAGAGGAGACTCTTAAAGAAGAAGTTACAGGTCTGTGAGAGCCAGAAATCTTGATTGTTTGTTTCTGACCAAATACTTATTTTCCACCATAATATGCAAATAAAATGTTAAAAAAACAGACAATGTGATTTTCTGGATTTTTTTTTCTCAGTTTGTCTCCCATAGTTGAGGTCTACATATGATGTAAATTACAGACGCCTCTCATCTTTTTAAGTGGTGGAACTTGCACTATTGCTGACTGACTAAATACTTTTTTGCCCCACTGTATGTATATATATATATATATATATATATATATATATATATATATATATATATATATATATAGTGTATATTTGCATACATACATGCATACATTGCCTTGGGACTCACACATAATAGCGGTTTCCATTACCTCTGTTGCTGGTGATCATCAATTGAACTAAAATTTATGTTTTAAAATCTATTTACAATAAAAATTCTTATTTTTTATATAGACTTGTGTACTTTTGGTTCTCTTTTCTTGATCATATATAAAATGTGCAGCAGTGTAATATACTTGTATCGTACATGTAATCTTGTTAATGTTATATTTTATATATTAATTTGGATCCGTGGATTTGCCTGGATCTCATTTTCTACGTTGAATGGTATTTATTACACACTAGATGGTGGCCCGATTCTAACGCATCGGGTATTCTAGAATATGCATGTCCACGTAGTATATTGCACAGCCCACATAGTATATTGCCCAGCCACGTAGTATATTGCTCAGTCACGTAATATATTGCCCAGCCACGTAGTATATTGCCCAGCTACGTAGTATATTGCTCAGTCACATAGTATATTGCCCAGCCACGTAGTATATTGCAAAGTGACGTAGTATATTGCCCAGCCACGTAGTATATTGCCCAGTCACGTAGTATATTGCCCTGTCATGTAGTATATTGCCCAGTCACGTAGTATATTGCTCAGTCACGTAGTATATTGCCCAGCCATGTAGTATATTGCCCAGCCACGTAGTATATTGCCCAGTCACGTAGTATATTGCCCAGCTACGTAGTATATTGCCCAGCCACGTAGTATATTGCCCAGTCACGTAGTATATTGCCCAGTCACGTAGTATATTGCCCAGTCACGTAGTATATTGCCCAGCTACGTAGTATATTGCCCAGTCACGTAGTATATTGCCCAGCTACGTAGTATATTGTCCAGTCACGTAGTATATTGTCCAGTCACGTAGAATATTGCCCAGTCACGTAGTATATTGCCCAGCCACGTAGTATATTGCCCAGTCACGTAGTATATTGCCCAGCTACGTAGTATATTGCCCAGTCACGTAGTATATTGCCCAGTTACGTAGTATATTGCCCAGCGACTTAGTATACAGCACAGAGCCACATAGTATACTGCCCAGTCACGTAGTATATAGCACAGCCCACGTAGTATATAACAGTAGCCACGTAATATATATAGCACAGCCCACAGAGTATATAACACTGCCTATGTAGTATATAGCACAGAGCCACGCGGTATCTAACACAGCCCACGTAGTATACAGCAGTGTGGGTACCATATCCCTGTTAAAAAAAATAATTAAAATAAAAAATACTGTAGTTATATAGTCACCTCCTGGGATCCAGCGGAGCTCCGGCGATAGGCGCGAGGCTGCCGTCATCTTCCGTTCCCAGGATGCATTGTGAAATTACCCAGATGACTTAGTGGTCTTGCGACCACTGGGTAATTTCGCAATGCATCGCCGGGAATGGAAGATGGTGGCCGGCGCGAGCGGCTCAGCGGACAACGGAGGGTGAGTATAGCAGGTTTTTTGTTTTTTTATTATTTTTAACATTACATTTTTTTACTATTGATGCCGCATAGGCAGCATCAAAAGTAAAAGGTTGGGGACACACAGGGTTAATAACGGCGGTAACGGAGTGCGTTACCCGCGGCATAACGCGGTCCATTACCGCCGGCATTAACCCTGTGTGAGCAGTGAGTGGAGTGGAGTATGTGGGCGCCGGCCACTGACAGCAGGGAGTAAGGAGCGGCCATTTTCTTCCGGACTGTGCCGGTCGCTGATTGGTCGTGGCTGTTTTGCCACGACCAATCAGCAACTTGGATTTCTAGGACAGACAGAGGCCACGACCAATGAATATCCGTGACAGACAGACAGATGGAAGTGACCCTTAGACAATTATATAGTAGATTATATCCTGCTTGGAACGATGGCTATATACTATAGGAAGGTTTTTGTTTCATAGACGATGTTTATATCCAACGTAAACCATTTTTGAGCTATTTATATCACCTTAATGGGGCTCGTTTTCTTTACTACTATGGAGTTAATAATTCATTACCAAGGTCATCAGCAGCATGCGCATAAAGCTCACAAGTGCTTATATGTCCTCGTAAGGTTTGTTTCATATATATAGACAGGATTTTTTTGGCCGTTATGTATTATCATAATTAATTACTTCTGTGTGTGTTTCAGTCAGTGTTCCAGGAACCCAGTAATGGTTCCAGAGTACTTCATGTCAGTATGCATTAACATACCTGGAGTCAACTAAAATCTATATGTTTGATACCAGATTACCTGGCTTTATGGAAAAAAATATTAACCCTTTAAGAATGCAACTGATACTGATCTTTAGTTGCTTCTATTTTGCAACTTTTTAATTTATTTTTATAAAAACTTATTCTGCTATAATTATTTTTTTCTTCGTTTCCAAAAAGGGTAGTTTTATTCAGTGTTTTTTATTTAGCCAAAGCCAGAAGTGAATCGAGCAGGAAGAGTCGTCTTTTCTTTATATTTTCCTTTGCTCTGGAATTGGATTGAAAAACTTTTTTTTATAGCAAATTCCTGCTGAATACAAATCTGAATATGGTTAAAAAAAATAAGGGAAAAATTATGAAGTTTTTTTTTTCAAACAATGGACTTTTACTGTTTAATGTATGGGCATGCATCTATATGCCAGTGCATAATAATGTAAATACATGAACCCCTGATAATCACAATACTAGGGCTTCCTTTGACAACACTGCAATCAATACTAAATGCAAGAGATATGAGGTATACAGTTATATGAAAAAGTTTGGGCACCCCTATTAATCTTAAGCTTAATGTTTTATAAAAATTGTTTTTTTTTTTTTTGCAACATCTATTTCAGTTTCATATATCTAATAACTGATGGACACAGTAATGTTTCTGTCTTGAAATGAGGTTTATTGTACTAACAGAAAATGTGCAATCTGCATTCAAACAAAATTTGACAGGTGCATAAGTATGGGCACCCTTATCATTTTCTTGCTTTAAATACTCCTACCTACTTTTTACTGACTTACTAAAGCACTTTTTTTGGTTTTCTAACCTCATTGAGCTTTGAACTTCATAGCCAGGTGTATGCAATCATGAGAAAAGCTACTTAAAGTGGCCACTTGCAAGTTGTTCTCCTGTTTGAATCTCCTCTGAAGAGTGGCATCATAGGCTCCTCAAAACAACTGTCTAATGATCTGAAAACAAAGATTATTCAACATAGTTGTTCATGGGAAGGGTACAAAAAGCTGTCTCAGAGATTTAACCTGTCAATTTCCACTGTGAGGAACATAGTAACGAAATGGAAGAACACAGGTACAGTTCTTGTTAAGGCCAGAAGTGGCAGGCCAAGAAAAACATCAGAAAGGCAGAGAAGACTGGTGAGATCAGTCAAGGACAATCCTCAGACCACCTCCAGAGAGCTGCAGTATCAACTTGCTGCAGATGGTGTCACTGTGCATCAGTCAACTATACAACGCACTTTGCACGAGGAGAAGCTGTATGGGAGAGTGATGCAAAAGAAGCCATTTCTGCAAGCACACCACAAACAGTCGGCTGAGGTGTGCAAAAGCACATTTGGAGAAGCCAATTTCTTTTTGGAAGAAGGTCCTGTGGACTGATGAAACCAAGATTGAGTTGTTTGGTCATACAAAAAGGCGTTATGCATGGCAGCCAATAAACACAGCATTCCAAGAAAAACACTTGCTACCCACAGTAAAATTTGGTGGAAGTTCCATCATGCATTGGGGCTGTGTGGCCAATGCCGGCACCGGGAATCTTGTTAAAGTTGAGGGACGCATGGATTCCTCTCAGTATCAGCAGATTCTTGACAATAATGTTCATGAATCAGTGACAAAGTTGAAGTTATGCAGGGCATGGATCTTTCAGCAAGACAATGATCCAAAACACCGCTCCAAATCTACTCAGGCATTCATGCAGAGGAACAATTAAATTGTTCTGGAATGGCCATCCCAGTCCCCAGACCTGAATATCATTGAACATCTGTGGGATCATTTGAAGAGGGCTGTCCATGCTCAGCGACCATCAAACTTAACTGAACTGGAATTGTTTTGCAAAAAGGAATGGTCAAAAATACCTTCATCCAGGATCCAGGAACTCATTAAAAGCTACAGGAAGCGACTAGAGGCTGTTATTTTTGCAAAAGGAGGATCTACTAAATATTAATGTCACTTTTCTGGTGGGGTGCCCATACTTATGCACCTGTCAAATTTAGTTTGAATGCAGATTGCACATTTTCTGTTAGTACGATAAACCTCATTTCAAGGCAGAAACATTACTGTGTCCAACAGTTATTCGATATATGAAACTGAAATAGCTGTTGCAAAAAAAAAAAAACAATTTTTATAAAACATTAAGCTTAAGATTAATAGGGGTGCCCAAAATTTTTCATATAACTGTATGTGGTGCCCCAGGGTCCTGGTCATCACAGTATCATTGCTTCCCCCACAGGGAGAGTGATGTTACGCTTGGGGGCAAGGAGGGATAACTGTCACCAGGTAAACACAAGCATGCAACATGCTCACACTCCAGGCCACCAGGGGGAGCTTTTGATCCTATTTACTAGGTGACTCCCCATATATATGGTAGTTTTGGAGGGAAAGTTAGTTAGTGCCAGACAGCAGACTGGAGCAGTCTGAGGCAGGAAAAACGCATGAATAACAAGCACTTTTCACCTATTGTGTCCCCCTCCATTTCCTTGTAGATTGTAAGCTTGCAAGCAGGGACCTCACCCTTAATGTCACTGTTTAAATTGTCTTAACTTGTACTGAATTTATTTTCTGTACATGTCCCCACTTAGGGTACTTTCACACTAGCGTTTTTTGTAAATCCGTCACAATGCGTCGTTTTGCAGAAAAAACGCATCCTGCAAAAGTGCTTGCAGGATGCGTTTTTTCCCCATAGACTTCTATTGGCGACGCATTTGCGACGGATTTGCACACTTCGCATCCGTCTTGCGACGGATGCGTCGTGCTTTGGCGGACCGTCGGGAAAAAAAAACCCTACATGTAACGTTTTTTTTCTCCCGACGGACCGCTTTTTCCGACCGCGCATGCGCGGCCAAAACTCCGCCCCCACCTCCCCGCACCTTACAATGGGGCAGCGGATGCGCCGGAAAAATGCATCCGCTGCACCCATTGTGCAAAGCGTTAAACGCTAGCGTCGGAATCTCTCCCCGACGCATTGCGACATGGAGATTCCGACGCTAGTGTGAAAGAAGCCTTAATTGTAAAGTGCTGCGGAATATGTTGGCGCTATATAAATAAAAATTATTATTATTTATTATTATGAGGAGCCGTGCAGCTATGACAGAGTGCTGCAGCTCCTGGACAGAGACACATCGGAAGCCGAATATATTGCAGTGAGCGTGTAGGAGAGCGGAGCGCAGGCGAGGACACCAGGGGGAGGACAGTAGCGAGCAGACTGTCTCCCTGGCAAAGCGCAGATAACCGGTAGCCAGGCCACTGAGGTTGTAAGGGACTCTAAGACTTACATCAGAGACCGGCAGGACAGCTGAACTGCAAGTTACCTGTCCGCCACACACACCTGAGACACAGTAACACATAGAGCCTGGGGCATGCTAGAGTCCCTGTAAAAAGGCTCGAGTTATATACCTGTCATGCAGATATTGTCCTATCCTTTAAGGGGGACACAGAGAAGAACTGTGAGGACCTTATCTGAAGCCATAGGCAGTAAGGGACTACAACACCACCACACTAGAGGGAAGGCTCTTAATCTCCACCTGGAAAAGGGGATTCCCAACTTGCCTCCAAGCCGGCCGGACTCTGCCTATCCTGTGATCTGGTACCCTGGACTGTGGCTGCCTGAAGACTTCAGTAAACAATGCAAAGAGACTGCAAACCTGTGTCCTCGTTCTTTACTGCGCCATTCACCATCTTCCATCTACACACCGGGAGCCCTGGGACACACTTCACCTGTGGGAAGTTATACCATTTAGCTGCCATAACATCACCCCAGAGGACCCCTTAAAGCAGCATCGGTCCCCACTGACCGAATACCACAGCGGCGTCACAAACATAAACTCTATTCACTAAACCCCTTTAAAGACATTCCCCTTTTACATGGGCGCCCAGGGCCATGGACCGGGTCACCACCGTGACATCCCCCTGTGACACCGGACCCGGTACCGAGTACCCCACGGCCCTGGCGGTTGACTCATATACTGATGAATGCTGTGAATCGTTACCACCCTCCCATGGTTGAGGCACCAGTGAAGCTACTTTACATGGTCAATCCAATCCAGAATATGGAGCTTGCTAATGCTAGGAAAACCAACAATACATATGCCTGTACTTTTACTTCCTGATTCAGATATACACTGACGAACAAAAGGGTAACAATCTTAACTATCCAAACTTAATAACATATGTCTCATGGCCTACTGAATTTATCTTTATTTGACTTTTGAATTTATGTGTCTTTGGTTGGTCAAACACAGACTATTGTTTGTCCTAGCCTAAATGTGACTCCGGAACTGCAGTTTCCTGCAAGCTCATTGTCTGCTATCTTTGAGTGATAGAGACATAGGGTATTTGAATAATAGATGTTTGCCAATATGTTGATTGACCATTATGTGGAACCTTGTTGCTCATTGACTTGCAAAACAGAGGAGGAAAAACTATGCAAATTGATTATATACTCAAACAATAAGAGTTAAACTCCAGCTCCCCCCTGACCTGTGGATGATGACCTGAAACACAGATGTGAGTATGAAAAAAACATGTCTATCATTCTATAAGGAGAACCAAAGACTCAGCCAGGAACACTCTACAGGACAGCAGCCAGGACATCATGGCTCCATCACGAGGGACCCAGATTTGACATTCTACAGGATGCCAGTTGGGGGTCCACAGCCTCATCTGAAAGAATACAGATCTGCTTCATTAACCATCACTGAACATTTGGGGAAGCCAAGATTTGGACCCACCGGTCACCTGAGCTCCATGGATATGTTTGGGAAAGCTAGGATCAGAACCCACAGGTCACCTGGCTCCATGGAGATGTTGGCAAAAGCCAGTTGGGACCCTCTGGTCACCTGGCCTCATGCCTCAATGGATTCTTAGCTTCCTAAGCTAGTCGTTACCATCTCTCTGTGTGTGCCATGGGTGGGGTTAATCAGCACTGGAAGCTTCAAAGGTGCAGATGCTATAATGTTGGCTAATCAGTGGAAGAGTGAGACTCTGTAATTTTGCACCATCCTGGATATTTTTCTGGGACTATTCTATTTGTTATCGTTTGGTTTTTTTTTGGTTCAATAAAGTATTGTCATACTGTTTTACCCTCACCCTGTGTTGTCTGAGTAATATTATGCCCACGGTATAACTGCAACAAGAAACAGCGACTACAGGAGCTGTGCCAGCTTGAACGGATTGAATATCAGGCCACCGACACTCGATCAGAGTTAATCCAGGAACCACGGGTTTCGGAGGACGCCATGTTAATCCCAGCTAGTCAGTGGAAGGGTCAGTCTGTAATTTTGCACCATCTTTGTTATTTTGCTGGGACTATTCTGTGTGTTATCATCTGTTTTGTGGTTCAATAAAGTATTACCACACTGTTTTACCCTCACCCTGTGTTGACTGAGTAATATTATGCCCACGGTAAAAGGAGAGAGGGTGTTCAGTGGGATGAAATCTTGTCCATGCAGTCTCAGGCCAGCGTACAAGAGTACCCACTGAACCCTATGTCTCCACAATTAGTTATGCAGATTCTTGTCATGTCACTGCATTGTTACTCTTTTGCGCGTAAAATTCTAAATTTAAATTTGTATTATTTTGTTAGCCAAAAGGTGGATTTACAAAATACTATCAACAGTACCTGAATCCTTCTAGGCATGCTTGATCAGATTCAAGCATGTCTTGACTGAAATCTGATCCCAGGTCTCTTCTACTTCTACATGTTCTCGAAGTTGGTGCATACTGGTCAACTCAATTGCGTATGTATACAGCTTTTTCTTCAACTCCAACCACAAGTGTTTCATTGGGTTGAGGTCTGGGACTGTGGGGGCAAATCCAGCACCTCCACTTGATTGTCATTGAGCCATTTCTTTGTTAATCTGGAACACTGTCGTCCTTTTCATACGCATAGTACTCGAGAGTACAAAGTAACTCAACTTGTAAGATACTCACATATAACTCAACTTTGAGGCCACCATCGATCCTGGTCAAGTATCCAAGACCTGTGGTTGTGATACAACCCCATAGCACCAGACTTCCTCCACCAAACTTGACAGTTCCTTCGATTTCTTTATGTGTTAGCAAATTTTTCCCTTGGTTCATCCAGACCCATTTGCAACCATCAGAGCCTAGTCTATAGACTTTCAACTCATTGCTCCAAATCACCCATTTTTTTTATTTTTTTTTTTACTCTTTTTATTGAAAGATTCCACAAAATAATATAACAGGCATGTGACATTGCAGTGTAACATCGGAGTAATCCAACACATCATAATTCACAATATCAATGATAAAATCATACTTTCAATAACAAAACAAACAAATAAAATAAGTAAAATAGAACATTAAACATGATGTATTTTCAGCAGCATTGCACCATCAACCAAGAAGTTCTTTATCAAGGTTCTGGGTATGTAACACCTCAGGTTATAATAAGCATATATTACGGAGTCAACATAGAGCATCAAGTTCATGCACTGAAAAAGAGAAACCTCGGGGATTATATCTCGCGGTTGAAGAAATCACAGCACCAGGGGCTAGGTGCGTCAGGAGTGAATCGCACAACCTTTCCCAAATTCTATGAAATTTCTGTGGACATCCTCTATTCCTGGATAATATGTTCTCATAAGGAATTATATCGTTCACTAATTTTTTCCAATGATTGATTGAAGGAGACTTTCCCCCCATCCACCTCAGCGCTATCGCTTTCCTAGCCATAAACAGAGCCTCTCTGAGAAATATTCTGTCAAAATGAGTCGGCATTTCTTCATCCACAACACCCAACACACACATAGCTCTGGACTACATTCAACCGTTAGCCCAAGAATCCTTTCTAGTGTAAAAATCACATCCTTGAAATATCTTCTTATAGTTCTACAATCCCAAATGAGATGCCAAAAATCCGCTCCCTCCCCCCCCACATCTATGACATTCATCATTTACTCTTCTACCTAATTTATGTAGTCTACTTGGGGCTAAATAGGATTGGTGGAATATATATAACTGAATTAATTTATTTGCAGCTGGAGACACCATTGTATGCGCTTCCAGTGCTTCAATCCACTGGTCATCAGTGATAGATGGGATTAGGTGCCTCCATTTAACCTCCACAGCCAAATGGGTAGAAGCAAATTTGGAATTTAACAAGAAGGTATACAGGGAGGAAATCAGACCTGTAGGTCCCTGAGTTGACAATATTTATATTAGTGGGTATCTAGATATTCACATTCTAGCAAGTGGGAATTGGTACATTATGGCATGTCTCAGCTGCAGATATCTATAAAAATCTCTGAGGGATTCCAAATTTTATATGAAATTGTTTAAATGATAATAAAATTTGATTTTCAAAAATCTGATTGAGCTTTGTTATATAATATTGTGTCCAGAAACCTGCGTCCTGTAAGTTTTGGAGATTCGAAAATTCAGGATTATCCCATATCCAAGTCTCCCCGACCTGGTCAGAAAACTTTAAAATACGTTTACTTTCCCGCCAAACCTGTATTGCTAAACTATGTGCAAACAGCAGGCCCTGAGGTGGTCTGTATGAGCCCTCCAATATTGCCCATGGTGTGTCCTCCCAGAAAATGAATTAGATGAGAGTCTGCGTTAAGTTTATCATGGATTAGCCAATATTTTAAGTATCGTAGTTGGCCAGCTAGATAATATAGAAAGAGGTCAGGTATCGCATATCAACCCTCTCTTTTGGGCCTTTGTAAGGAACCAATATTTACTTTAGGCCTAGAGGAGCCCCATATAAACGCTGCCATTAAGCTATTATTATTATTATTATTATTTATTGTTATAGCGCCATTTATTCCATGGCGCTTTACATGTGAGGAGGGGTATGCATAAAAACAAGTACAATAATCTTAAACAATACAAGTCATAACTGGTACAGGAGGAATGAGGACCCTGCCCACGAAGGCTCACATTCTACAAGGGATGGGTGAGAATACAGTAGGTGAGGGCTATACATTTTCTTAAAGAAACCCTTAGGAACTTTGATTGATGTATGTTCCAACATACAGTTAGGGCCAGAAATATTTGGACAGTGACACAAGTTTTGTTATTTTAGCTGTTTACAAAAACATGTTCAGAAATACAATTATATATATAATATGGGCTGAAAGTGCACACTCCCAGCTGCAATATGATAGTTTCCACATCCAAATCGGAGAAAGGGTTTAGGAATCATAGCTCTGTAATGCATAGCGTCCTCTTTTTCAAGGGACCAAAAGTAATTGGACAATGGACTGTAAGGGCTGCAATTAACTCTGAAGGCGTCTCCCTCGTTAACCTGTAATCAATGAAGTAGTTAAAAGGTCAGGGGTGGATTCCAGGTGTGTGGTTTTGCATTTGAAAGCTGTTGCTGTGAGCAGACAATATGCGGTCAAAGGAACTCTCAATTGAGGTGAAGCAGAACATCCTGAGGCTGAAAAAAAAGAAAAAATCCATCAGAGAGATAGCAGACATGCTTGGAGTAGCAAAATCAACAGTTGGGTACATTCTGAGAAAAAAGGAATTGACTGGTGAGCTTGGGAACTCAAAAAGGCCTGGGCGTCCACGGATGACAACAGTGGTGGATGATCGCCGCATACTTAATTTGGTGAAGAAGAACCCGTTCACAACATCAACTGAAGTCCAGAACACTCTCAGTGAAGTAGGTGTATCTGTCTCTAAGTCAACAGTAAAGAGAAGACTCCATGACAGTAAATACAAAGGGTTCACATCTAGATGCAAACCATTCATCAATACCAAAAATAGACAGGCCAGAGTTAAATTTGCAGAAAAACACCTCAAGAAGCCAGCTCAGTTCTGGAAAAGTACTCTATGGACAGATGAGACAAAGATCAACCTGTACCAGAATGATGGGAAGAAAAAAGTTTGGAGAAGAAAGGGAACGGCACATGATCCAAGGCACACCACATCCTCTGTAAAACATGGTGGAGGCAACGTGATGGCATGGGCATGCATGGCTTTCAATGGCACTGGGTCACTTGTGTTTATTGATGACATAAGAGCAGACAAGAGTAGCCGGATGAATTCTGAAGTGTACCGGGATATACTTTCAGCCCAGATTCAGCCAAATGCTGCAAAGTTGATTGGACGGCGCTTCATAGTACAGATGGACAATGACCCCAAGCATACATCCAAAGCTACCCAGGAGTTCATGAGTGCCAAAAAGTGGAACATTCTGCAATGGCCAAGTCAATCTCCAGATCTAAACCCAATTGAGCATGCATTTCACTTGCTCAAATCCAGACTTAAGACGGAAAGACCCACAAACAAGCAAGACCTGAAGGCTGCGGCTGTAAAGGCCTGGCAAAGCATTAAGAAGGAGGAAACCCAGCGTTTGGTGATGTCCATGGGTTCCAGACTTAAGGCAGTGATTGCCTCCAAAGGATTTGCAACAAAATATTGAAAATAAAAATATTTTGTTTGGGTTATGTTTATTTGTCCAATTACTTTTGACCTCCTAAAATGTGGAGTGTTTGTAAAGAAATGTGTACAATTCCTACATTTTCTATCAGATATTTTTGTTCAACCCTTCAAATCAAACGTTACAATCTGCACTTGAATTCTGTTGTAGAGGTTTCATTTCAAATCCAATGTGGTGGCATGCAGAGCCCAACTCGCGAAAATTGTGTCACTGTCCAAATATTTCTGGCCCTAACTGTATATAAACACTTTGGGAGGATTATCATTTTAATTAGTCCAATTCTGCCCGCTACAGATAGGGGGAGCCGAGACCATATCCTAAACTTTTTTTTTCATCATATCCTCGAGGGGGTATGTATTATCTCCAAGATCTTTAAATGGATTTTGGTTAATTACAATGCCCAAATGCTTACATTTTTAAACTACTTTTAAACCAAATAACACGGGTACTGTTGTATTATCCACTATTGACATGACTAACATAGTAACATAGTAACATAGTTAGTAAGGCCGAAAAAAGACATTTGTCCATCCAGTTCAGCCTATATTCCATCATAATAAATCCCCAGATCTACGTCCTTCTACAGAACCTAATTGTATGACTACCGATTTGCTCCAATTAATTTTAAGACCCAACAATTCTCCAAAGCAATTAATAAGGTCGATCGCTCTAGGAAGGGACTATCCAATCTTATCCAGGAAAAGTACCAGGTCATCAGCATATAATCCTACCTTATCCACCCTAGAGTTTATGTCGATTCCCTCCACCAAATGATCTTGTCTAATTTTAAGTGCAATAGTTTCAATCACCAGTGCAAAGAGCATTGGGGATGGTGGACAGCCCTGTCTGGTCCCCCTACTCAGATTAAAATATTCCAATAATACGCCATTTACCAATATATTAGCTCTCGGCATGCGATATGACAATTCAATCCATTTGCAAAATATAACTGAGAAATTTCAGGAGCACCCATTGCAGAAATTTCCATTCTAATGAATCAAAGGCCTTTGCAGTATATAAAGAAGCTATCGCCAAGGTCTTTTATATTTATGGCCTATCTGCGTCAGAACCTGCACCCTTCTAATATTAGAGGAGGTAGATCTTCCTGGCATAAAACCAGTTTGGTCCTCATGTATAATGCCCAATATTACTGCCCTCAGCAGGCTCATCAGGCTTTGGAATCACAATAGTGGCATCATAAAAGGATTGGGGGAGCGCGTGTCCTGCAAGTGCCTCAGAAAGGGTCTGCAACAGAACTGGCCCTAACTGATCTAAATACCTTTTATATAGCTCTGTGGGCATACCGTCAGGTCCGGGAGTTTTTCCATTAGAAAGGGACATGGTTGCTTGCCGGATTTCCTCCAAAGTGATATCCCTATCCAAGAATGTCTGCTCCTCACAAGAAAGTTTAGGAAATTCAATATGGTCTAAATACTCATCAATTTCTTCCACAGTGTGGTTCAATTGAGAATTATGCAACTCTTTAAAGTGCTCTTCAAATCTGTTTGCAATTTGGTTACACTTGAGCAATGAGGTTTCCTCCCTCATGTTAATGGACAGAATGGATGGGGACATTTGATGATTTTGTTGGACTATATATGGCAAAAATTAACTGGATTGGTTCCCTAGTTCAAAATAAGTTTGTTTGGCAAAAAAAAGTTCTCTCTGGGCTTTTTCCCGTAAACATAACAAATATTCCCTCCCCTTTCCGAGCCATTTATGCAAAGAATTTTCAGAGGGGTTGTTAATATATTCGGCTTCCAATGGTTAACATTCCTCAGCAAGCCTTTGTTCCCCAACACGAGATTCTCTTTTAATGTACGAAATTGTGGATTTAACACATCCCCTCAAATACGCCTTAACACTAACCCATCAGGGAAATCAGCATGATCTGTTATAAAGACATCTATTTGGCCTATTATTCTATCTTGCTCCCCAATAAGGGATAGCCAGAATGGATGTATACGGAATCTCTTATGTCTACCAGGACCTCCCAGATGAAGGCTCAATATCAGTGGGAGTGATCTGATACTGCCCTAGGAATTTACTCAATTTCATGTAGATCCGATAATACAGCACTATTTCCAAATGCATGATCAATTCTGGATAAACCGCGAGCGGTCGATGTGTAGCTGGAGAATTCTTTCTTAAAAGGATGCTGTTGTCTCCATAAATCAATCCAGCCTATCTCCGCTATAAAAGCACCCAACATGGTAGTATTTTGGCTGCCGGGCCTAGAACTCATTTTATCCAAATAAAGATTAAGACTCATTTTGAAATCTCCCTGGCATAATATTTTAGCATTAGGATATTGTGGTACAAAAATCATCGCATGGTGGAGTACTTCCATCTTGGCCGAAGGGGGGTTGTAGATATTGAGCAGTGTGTAAGGGACCATATCTATAAATGCATATAAAAAATGAATCTTCCTTGTGAATCTTTCTTAATCACTTGGACTGACCACCTCAATGACCTGTGCACCATAACAACCACTCCCATGGAATAGGACGTATGTGTAGCATGCTTCTGCCATTGTATCCAAGGCTTATTTGTCCTGGATACAGTATCTGGTGTCAAATGAGTCTCCTGAAGACATTATCTGCGCTTGCGTTTGGCGTATCTGAGAGAATACCATATTCTGTTTCCTAGCACTCCCCAACCCTCTAATGTTCCACGATAGGAGTTTAAGTGATACCATGTAGACTTCATAGAAAATCTTTACACAGGTTAGTATTCACTTTTGAATCATTCCAAATCACCCATTTCTAATCTTCTACTGTACACTTTTCATACTTTTCTTCAAACTCAAACCAACGCTTCTTATGATGATATTGAAATTGAGGCTACTTAACTTTTTTCAGGCCACCATTCCAGATTTGTGTAACGTGCACATTGTTTGCATGGTCATCTGTGACCTCACTGTTATGAAGCATACAAGCCCTGTCCACTGCCATGTCTGTTGTTGCTCCAGAACTGATAGACCTTGTAATAAGCTGACTTGTTGGCTTTGATATTTTGCTTGGACGTCTACCTTGTGGCTTTTGAATGGATAGATGATTTCAACTTCTTTCTTTCAACTGTCATGGCACTCACATGATGCAGTTTGGCAATTTTCTTGGCCAAGAGACCACTATCGATGAGTTTGATGATACTGTTTCTCTTTTCTTGGGAAATCTTCTTCATGTTGTTGTTCAATTCGAACCAGTGACCTTTCACTTGGGAAGCGACCTAATATCACACTGAGCTATTAGGGAATGTGAGAACAGGTTGTACTTTGTAGCATACATGAAGAAAAAGATTTGTCCTCAACCAGGCGCAAAACAGTAACAATGCAGTCACCTAACAAGAAGCTGCATAACTAATCATATGCTAAATAGTTGCAAGTCAAATTGGTGTATGAGATAGCCAAGAGGAATGTCTATAAAATGATGGTAGTCTCATGTTCAAAGAGGTAATAGATGGTGAGAAACGGAGCCTGAATTGAAAAGTTCAAAACATTGTTACCCTTTTGCTCAAAATAAGAAGCATTATATATATATATATATATATATATATATATATATATATATATATGCTATATATTTATTAAAGAATCTATAGCTTCTTATTTTGAGAAGAATGTACAGTATATACTGTATAGCACAGATCATAGAATACAAAAAAATAGCTTTCAAATGGAAACACAAAATCTGATCCACCCTTATTGTAGCATTCTCATTCTACACAAAATTTTTCCAGTTGTAAGTCTCCTGGGCCCCAATTTAAAATCTAACAGGTCCACCATCTATTATGTTCGATTGATAATACTGGTGTCTTATGTGGCAAAGGAGCTTGTGGGCACACTAAGGTTTCTTTGGTACACCTTACAGGTTTTCTCTTGCATTGGTTGGTTCAAATGTTTAGATATCAATTCATCAAGCGTTGTCAGTTTTCTAGTGGAAAACTGCTTAAAATGGTGCAAAGTTTTTGCGCAATTCATAACCTCGAAAATTTTGCCATTTTTGTTGTTTTTAACGCTCTTATCTGCCAACTTTTTTGAAAAGTGGGCAGAGCTTAGCCGTGAGAATGCATTTCCGATCGCGGATGACAAATTCATCATAATTTATACAAAAAGTTAAGTAAATTACAAGACAGGTACTCAAATCTGACACTGAACTACATTTCTTACAGGGGCACATGGTAACTTTTAGATGCAGCAAAATAATCAAGAGACGCCTTACCATTGTCCGTACCCAAAACTAGGTGCACTGGACACATAGGAGCTACCTGCCGATGCAGGGGCTCTCTCTTTCAAAACAGAATATCTCACAATATTCATATCCCCTTTTTTTCCCCTGATGAATCTCCCCTATGGGAGAGGAAACGCGTAGGGAAGTTTACTTGGTTATGGTGGGTACAATTATTTAGCCTGACTTGGGGACTGCCCTTGTCAGGGCGGGAGCAACACAGGGGCACGACTGGGGTAGAATAGTACCTGTTTCCCCTCCCCCTTAATACATGAGAAACTACTTATTTGGTGAGACAAAACCATTTTTTTATTGAGCACTGGTAATTTGAGCACTGTTCGCACTTTATCACGTTATTGTCCATAAAAAATTGTTTTTAGATAGTTACCATTAAATTTTACATTTTATATTTAAATAGGTTTTCTCCTGGCTATTTGGATATTCTCTATTAGAGGACCTTTTAGGGGTATCGGACGTGGATACACCCTATAGTTTGGCTTTTTTTCTCTCACCTATCTCCAGCACACACTTCATTGGGCCATAGTTCTTGGGGTCCACAGTCCCTTGTGCTTTTGCACATTACAATCAGATCTGTACACTGTGATTCATGATTTATATTTCTTTTGCATTTTCTCATTGTACTTGTGACTTAAAAGTCACAATATAGAAACACCGCACAGATTGAGGAACCAGCTGCACAATGCTACAACTTGCTCGGAGACCACTTTTTTCTTTGTCATCTAAGTTTTGTGTCAGAAATAGCGGTGTCAGACTTTCAGTGGTTATTCCATCCAACACGTCCCATTTCTTTTAGAATTAATTAACCAACTCAAATTTGGTCACCGGATACCCCAGCTGAAGCAGAGTAGGTGAAACTTGAGTTGAGATATGTATGCAATACTATTTTTTTTTTTTAGCTCTGCTATCTTTTATCAGACTCCTGTGAGTATAATAAAGACATATGGATGGAAAGCCCCATTGAATAGTGGAGCTTGGGTATTGCACTTTCTGTTTGGTTCTGTGTAAAATAAAAGACCTACAAAAAAGCAAATTGGTAAATGTAAAAAAAGACAAACTCCAGAACTGTCCAATCACAGGTATCTTCTCTGGATTTCTGTTGGTTTTAAACAGTACATAAGATCCAATTCATTATTGCATTTGGACCTGTTTTTGTCATGTTTTTGGTGTTTTGCCCCTTTTTTTGTTTTCCATATGTGTTTTTTTTTGTTGTTTTTTTTTAGTTCACCACTATGGTTGGAGTTTGGGGTTTCCAGATGCTTTTGCTCAATTCATCTGTTTGCTGCATTGTAATGGTATAATGGTATTATAGCAGCTGCTTTCCTAATCCAAATAATTTGTCTGGCCTTCTTCATTATGCCTTTATCTGCATAAACCTGTCTGTGTTCTCTTCACAGTATGATGATCACACTTAAAGGGGGTTTCCCATGAACAAAGTACATTTCAATTAATAGCTCTTGGAATAAAAATAAGTCTCCCAATTGGAGTTGTTTTATAAAAAATGTTCTTATGCTGAAATTATCTTATAAATGTGCCCTTGCTATGTACTGTGTAATGGCTGTGTCTGACTGTGCAGGTAATATGATCTGATCATACCACAGCTCCTGGCCAGGGAAGAACGCAAAAGAGAGGACACAGACATTAAAATATGGGACCACAGCAGATTATTGTTGTGAGGTAAAACATTTCACTACCTGTTTTTAAGCAGTGTTTTACGTAAAGAAAAAAAAGAGTCAGCTATGATCACATGCTGTCTTGTCTGTGTACTCTCTTTTGCTTCCTCTCTGCCCAGGAGCTGTGGTATGATCAGACCATGTTCCTGTACGGTCAGACACAGCCATTACACAGTACACAGCAGGACATTTATAAGATTATCTCAGCAATGAAACATTTTATTTAAACACATCCGATTTTGGAACTTATTATTATTCCAAGATCTATTGATTAAGATGTTGATAGAAATTAACTTTGTTTGAGGGGAAAACCCCTTTAAGATTTTTGTGAAATATTTAACATTTTTATACATTCCCCAAGGCATTGCACTGTTTGATGTTTTTCAGGAGCAGACAGGTTCTTTTTCTATTCCACACTGCTTGAAACCTGTGGCTTGCTTAATAATATGGAACATCCTTCTTAAGCAGTTTTCCATTAATTGGGCTCACCTGGCAAACGAATTATCACAGGTGTTTGTGATTGAGTGATCCAAAGAGCCCTGAGACACAAGAACATCCATGAGTTTATTTGAAAGAAAAAATATTGCATCATTATGACACGTATAGAGTAACCATCGTTTTACATTTTATTTCATAAATCAATAGTACACATGAAAATAAGCAACTTTGTAATAAATCTTATCAGAAAAATCTGATTCTTTCACTGCCAAAATAGATCAGTCATCAAAATTTTCAATTCTGCGGTAAAATCTGTATTCAGTGAAGACAGATTGTTACATTACTGAGATAGAATCTTATCAGTAGTCACATCTCCTATGTAGACGGGGAGGAGGAGGGAGGAGCTCTGCCTCTCGTTACTTCCTCCTTTTGTCTATATACAGTAGAATTGTATCTGTAGCAAATGCCATAGTAGACACTGCAGTATGTTTAGAGCAGATCCTGACCTAAAATATGCCATCACTGAGAGTCCCCTGATCACCTATGAGCAGCGGTAGATCTTTTGGGGACTGTCAGTTGGAGTCCATAGTTTTTGCCAACAATCAAAATCAGTAGGTACTTGGATAGAAAAATATTAGGCACCTACAGATGCTTCTAAAGAAGCACTTCCTTCAACGTTTTTATCCTCCTAATATATTGCAGTCATCATATTATATAGCACTGTGTACTTACAATTGCTGATTTTGCCTTTCTACCCAGTTCATTCTTCTCTTTTTCTCTGCTCTATGTAGAAACAGGAAGTCTCTTTTAGCTGCATGAGTCATCTCCCTCTTCAACTCCTGACACAGCTGCTTGCTTCTCCCACTGCTATGGATTTTTGCAGTGATGACTCAGACAGGGAAAAGAGACTTCCTGTTTCTACATGGAGTAAGGAAAAAATTAAAGAAAAGTGACCCTGCAAAGAGGAGACAAGCCAGGTCCAGATAAGATTAAAACCTTTGATTCCACTACGCGTTTCAAGGACGGTCCATCCTCTTCTTCAGGTGTATACAGACCGTAGATCACCATCAGCCTTTATACAAGCAGGTGGTAGCACATAAAATTTGATTGATCACTCAATTGTTACAAATTCAATTAGCAAATAAAAGTCATATTGTACACAGAATTGTTCTTTTATTTGTTAACTGAATTTGTAATAATTGAGTGAGAGTGACCCATCAAATTTTATGTAGATGGTGATGCTGCCACCTACTTGTATAAAGGCTGATGATGATTTAAGGTCTGTATACACCTGATGAAGAGGATGGACCATCCTTGAACCACGTAGTGGAATAAAAGGTTTTAATCTTACCCAGACCTGGCTGGTCACCTTTTTGCCGCACCCAGTAGATGCCGCTTTCCTTCATTCATCCACCGCTGTGCTTTCAGCAATGGGAGCCTGCGGCTGGTGCAGCAGCAATCCAAGGATGCTCGCATGTTCATTTCAGTGTTGTGCATGGTGAGCACAACCTCTCTAGATGAGCAATATATCCATTGTTCTAATTCACTTGGTTGATCGGTACACACATTCAGTGCTTTTCTTTGCTTTTCTCACTTGTTTCAGCTAGTCTGTTTGTAATCACATGATGTCATAGACCTAATGGAAAAGAGAAGAATTAACTGGGTAGAAAGGCAAAATGAGCAATTGTAAGTACAAAGTGCTATATAATATAATGATTGCAATATATTAAGATGATATAAACTTTGATAGGAGAAGTGCTTCTTTAATTGAATATTATGTATTACTTTTATATAAGGTGATTGTTTACTTCTAAACTACAGCAAAAACTATGCACCCTATAATATTTTTAATTTTCTTTCCGTAAGCTGAAATACTGGCCTGCCTATGTCTGATGGAAGGCTTAAGGCTTCCATTGGCATATTATTTGACTTTAGCTTTAGTAATAGGATATTCATGTAATTATGTGATGGCTCTATGGTTCACAAAGGCGCGCTTCATATTATATTAGTTGTATAGTTATGTTGTGTTGTGCAATACATGATGGGACTTTTTCTTCTGCAGGTGAATGAAAATGAAAAAGATGGGAAGTTCATCCGATCTGGAAGAAACAGACCACACTGAGGACACAAATGCTTCAGCAGATGAGTCTCACAGTGATGACAACAACTTGCAAGTTCATGAAACGCACCAACACTTCAAATCAAAGCACAACAAGTATGGGATCTTCAGTTCACCGAAAACTAAAGGACGCCGTTTTGGCAAAGGAGACACAGACAGGGAAATGGCTCCTATGGACTCTGTGTATCAGGTAGAAAGCAAAGCTTTGTCTCCCACTGCTAAATTTCATGTCCAATTTGAAAAAGGAAAAGCTTGTAATCAGCTGACCAGGTGTGTATGTCATTTATATTCATTAATTTTTGTTGTTTTCTTTGCACCAACTTATTCTGCAATGCTGTACAGACATTTTCATCAACCACATCAGATCTTGTCCTTAAAGGGGCCTTTAATCAAATTTTGAAGGGGACCTGTTATCAGGATTCCTTCCTAAGGAGCCCAATATCCGCTTCAAAATAATGTTTCATATTATCTTATTACTATAGATATGTGATGCAGAATTTAAGGTCCCCATACACAGTTGACTAAGGTTGGCCTAATCTGAAGATGTGATGGAAAGTCCTATGTGTATGGCACTGACCTGACTGTCCCCCTGACCAGCAGCGTAACTTCAGCGGACCACCATTAGCTACCGCTACCCTTAAAGAATCGCTCCTATCAAAGTTTTTATCCTGTGAATATATTTGAATCATATTATATAACACCGCGTACTTACAATTGCTCATTTTGCCTTTCTACCCAGCTAATTCTTCCTTGTTCTCTGCTCTATGTAGAAACAGGAAGTCTCTTGTCCCTGCAGAAATCATTCCCCTCTTCAATTCCTGACCCAGCTGCTACCTCTTCCCCCTGCCATTGGCTTTTTTAAGTCACTGATGAATCATACAGTACAGATAAAATTGACTTCCTGTTCCTACATAAACCTTAGGCTAGGTTCACATCACGTTAGGGCATTCCGTTTAACAGATCCATTTCTAAGCAGCACTAACTCTATGTAATGGATCCGTTAACGCGCCCATAGACTTCAATTATCGTAACGCATCCTAACGCATGTCAAAATCGGCATGCGTTAGCGATGGTCCGTTACTTTGTGACACACCTTCGAACGCGGACTACCGCATTTACGGCAAACGCACAGTGAACGGAAGCGTTCACTGTGCATTGAACTCTATTGCGAACGCAATGCAGCCATGCGTTAACGCGATCGCAAAAATAAAGACAATTTGGGACACATCGTTAGCGCATCCTTTTAACAGATGCATTAGACGGAATGCCCTAACACGATGTGAACCTAGCCTTAGAACAGGGATGCCAAACTCAAATACACTCAAATTAAAAGCTTGGGCAAAGTCGTGGGCCAACCTTGATATTTATCAAAAAATGTTTGTAAAATTGAGAAAGCTTTTCCTCATCATCAAATATAACTATGAACTTTTTCATATGGAAAGAATGATGACCCATCACAGTATGATTCTCCAACCCTAATCCCCACATAGACCTCCATACAGTATAATGACCACAAAAAAGTGCTCCATATAGTATAATGGCCCCACATAGTGCTACATACAGTATAATGGTCCCACATAGTGCTCCATACAGTATAATGGCCCCACACAGTATAATGGCCCCACTAGAGCTTTATTAAGTATAATGGCCTCACATAGTGCCCCACACAGTATAAAGGGCCTCACATAGATCTCCATATAGTATAATGGCACCATAGAGTGCACATAGTGTATGATGCCCTCCATATAGTGCTTCATACAGTATAATGGGCCCACATAGTGCTCAATACAGTATAATAGGCCTCACATTTAAAAAATACTCATCTGTCACTCTGTGACGGTCTTCGGTAAGGGGCCTTAAACCTGTCCCTGGAACTGGGACCCTAACTATCCATGTCCCAGGGGTACTTTTAAAGGTAGAGAGGCCCGAGTCTCTGACCTTTCTATGGTCCCGTTAAACTCTGATCTGTCCCCTCCCCTACCCCATTAGGCATGGGACAGAAATGTAAGGTAAACAAGACATAAAGAGACAACAGGGATAACAGAAAACCTGTATCATACAAAAGCACTAGCTGACAAAAGGGAGGAGGATAGGGACAGGGAGGAATAAACTAAATGGGAACAGGGACCAGGAGATAAACACACATGTACTCCAGCAAACCACAGATCACTACTACAGCAACTCTACTCCAACCACTCCGTTTTAACACACAGCACAGGAAGACAAATCTTTCACCACAGGGACAAGAAGGTCTAGTCAGTTTTTATAGGAAGAAGTAATGGCCAGATCAGAAGCAGCTGAAATGTAGCTGCATGTTTCCGACCAGCATAGAAAGGGTCATTAACCTCTTCAGCACCAGAGAAAACTAAATACATATAATATGGGACACAAATTACACCATCTCTAAAGAAGACCTGCGATTCATTATCCGATGTGACTGTCTAACTCCAGGTCTTCCAGGGGGATATGACACCCTCGTGACATCACCTTTGGTCGTTCCCCCACTGCTCTGGTTTCTTCATGGTTTCTTCAGATCCTCTGCACATCTCAGTATAGCGGGCGTGTTGTAATGATGTCAGAAACAGTTGGGGAATGGTGAGAGATGGAGTGTTCTTTATCATTGCATTCAACTGTATTGGTATTTAGGATGACCACATGGTTGAAAGTGCACTGCCTGGCATAGAATCCGCCCAGCGTTGTGGGCCAAATATACTTTTGGGAACCGCCCGGCATTATGGACCAAATATACTCACCCTGTGGGCCAGATTTGGCCTGCAGACCAGAATTTGACATATGTGTCTTAAAAGGATTCAGCTAGTCCATTTGTGATGTCATAGCCCTAATAGAAAAGAGAAGAATTAGCTGGATAGAAGGGCAAAATGAGCAATTGTAAGTGCACAGTGCTATATAATATGATGACTGCAATATATTAGGAGGATATAGTTAAGTTGTGCGGTAGAGCAGGGAGATATGATTTCCCTGCAATACTGCTCTCCTTTCTGTAGACCACAGGTCACTTTATGCCTGCAGTATACTGAATGTCAGAGTGATGCAGGTAGAGAAGCCCCGGTGCGAGCACAGGACGTTTGAAGTCCAGTGTGTACGCCAGCACTTTACAGAAGGACTCGTAAGGATCCTGGATTAGGTGAGTATATTATGTCTTTTTTTTTTTTATTGAAACGTGTGAGGGCATCATATAGGTCTCCTCATTCATTGTAGGGACTACTGTGGGGGCCTCCATAAAGTGTGGGGACCATTACATAGCTCAAAAATAATCTGGGGGCCATTTTAAAATGTGGTGCCTTCTGTGGGTGCCATAATACAGTGTGGGGACTTCTGTGGGGGCCATTATATAGTGTAAGACCTAATGTGGGGGTTATTATACAGTTTGGGGACTACTGTGGGGGCCAGTATACAGGGGACTACTGATTGGTTCATTATACTGTGTATAGGGGAAGCAGTGAGGATATAGTACTGTGTATAGGGGAGCTGTTGGCCAATCATACTGTGTATAGCAGAGCTGTGAGCCCATCATACTGTGTATAGGGGAGCTGTAGGCCCATCATGCTGTGCATAGGGGAGTTTATAGGCCCCATTCTGTTTATTGGGGAGCTGTGAACTCATCATACTGTGTATAGTGGAGCTGCAGGCCCATTATACTGTGTAAAGGGGAGCTGTACAGCCATCATATTGTGTATAGGGGACCTGTGGGCCCATCGTACAGTGTATAGGGAATCTATGAGGGCATTATACTGTGCATAGGGGAACTTTAGACTCATCATACTGTGCTTAGGGGAGCTGTTGGCCCATCATATTGTGTATACGGGAGCTGTGAGGCTATCATACGGTGTATAGAGGATCTGTATGCCCGTCATACTGTGTACAGGGAAGCTGTGGACCCATCATACTGTATATAATGGAGCTGTGGGACCACCATACAGTGTATAGGGGGATCTGTGGGGGCAGTATACTGTGTATAGGGGAGCTGTGGGCCCATCATACCGTGTGTAGGGGAGCTGTTGGCCCATCATACTTTGTATAGGGAACTTGATGGCTTAGCATACTTTTGATAGGGGAGCTGTAGACCCTCATACTGTATATATGGGTGCTGTGGGCCCATCATACTCTTTATAGGGGAACTGTGGACCCATCATATTGTGTATAGTGGAACTGTGAGCCTATCATTCTATGTATAGGTGAGCTGTGGGCCCATTATACTATGTATAGGGGAGCTATAGACCCATCATAATGTATATAGGGGCTGTGGGCTTATCATACTGTATATAAGGGAACTGTGGGCCCACTATACTATGTATATGGGAGTTTTGGAGGTATTATACTGTGTATAGCAGAGCTATGGGCCCATTATACTGTGCATATGGGAGCTGTGGCTCAAGTATACTGTGTACAGGGGAGATGTACATGGGGGACTCACTTATTAAATGTTAAATAGGCACTTAAGAGGCATGATTGGGGCACTCCAGAGTATTACGACTGTCAAAGGTGCGCATGAGGCATTATCACTTTCTAGGGGCAAAATGTGGACATTGTTTTCTAGAGCAAGTGCACAGTGAATTAATATTTTTTAACATTCTAGGGGGCAATTTTACCATCTAGAGGGCACAAAGGAGGCATTTTACTTTGTAAAGGGGACAGTGGTTTTATTATGTGGGACAGTTTGTGTACCAGGGGTATCAGCAGAATGCAAGTTGGGAATAGATGGGGACAGTGCTGGAAATGTGAGAAGTAATATATGTCCTTGTTCTAAACTCTGCAGACAAGTCTTGGCTTGAAGAAGATGTTATGGTGTTCTGGGCAAGATCGAAAAAATGGGAAAACTGAACAACTCCTTAAGAATGAACTTCAGCTATAAGTCACTGTAAGGTCTCACTCCTACTTGCAATTAAATCGGACGAATGCAATATCTGATTAAAAACCAGATTGCATTCGTACCAATTTAATCTAAGTGCCTCAGAACTTGAAGTGATCTTGTTGTTCACTACAAGATCAGAGGAATCTGCTCCAAAGACAGTGAGGGCACCAGGCCTCTGATCTTACTTGGATAGTGGAACTATAAAACTTTCATACCACTAATCTTATACAATTAAGGATTCATTCTCTGAGCTCAGTTTGATTGTTTATTTAAATCTTCATTTATTATACCATGACTCTTTTTTTCTTTGTGCATATACAGTATTTGTGTTTCTTCAGAACTTTGTGATACCATGCCTGGGTAAGAGACCTAAGAAGAACATCATTTATTTTATTTTTGTTAGCTATTAAAAGGTATCACATCTAAATGATTATCTTGTTTTTCCCACTGACAGCAATATTTTTTCAACAGGATAACACGGTACCAAACCTTTTTTTCTTTTAATTGCAGACTCATGAATCCCTCCAGCGCATGATCGGTGCACTGTGGGGATTTGCCGGTTTCAGACCCAGGAACAGAGGGTATGTAGAGTTATACACACCTCCCGGAAGTGGACGTGGCCTCGCTCCATACACTTGTGTTGAGCTGAGGCCGCGTCCCGACCAGTGGCTGAAAGTACGTATAACTCAACTCATACATACCCTCCGTTCCCGGCTCAGAAACCGCTGAATCCCTACAGTGCACAGTGCGTGCGCTGGGGTTATTCGTGAGTCTGCAGTCACACAGAATGACTGCAGACTTATCGGTTTTGACTGGACAACCACTTTAAATTTGTAGGCTTGAAAGGGTCTGAACCAGGGCTGTAGTCATGGCCACACTCTGGTACATCAGTGCCTTGGTCTCCCAATACATGAAAACATTGTCCATTACTTTGTGTACCTATGGCTCCATTCTTTGCACTGTCAGGGCCACCTCTGCTTCGCTGCAGGTTCCCATCAGTAGATGCGACAAAGATTGAGACACAGTCCTTTTCAACTTTCAAATCAACAACTTTACTGTTAGCTTTACATAGCACATCCAGACTCTTCACAGTAAATACATCACAATCAGCATTACAGATTTCCTCTTCTCTCCCTGCAAGTTACACAGCATGGGGAATGTCAACAAATTGCCCCTAACCATTAAATTAAGTTTAAACTACAGTAGTATGCTCCATTACAGTAAGAGAAACTAGGCATGGACATAAGACCCCTAAGATGATATGAAGTGAATGTGAATACTATGCCGCAATGAAATGGTATAACATTACCTAGTGTCAGCTGTATGGAGATCCTTGGCGTCCCTCTGCCTCGACGCGCGTTTCGCAATGCTTCTTTGGGAGGCAATTTGTTGACATTCCCCATGCTGTGCAACTTGCGCTGAGAGTGTCTGCATGTGAATCATTGTCATACCTTTTGATAGGTGTTTATTTTATGCATGGCCAATTGGTTGGAGTTTTCTATGGCATTTCAGTCCCTCTACAAATTGGATCTAGCACCTTTTTCTTATTGCATGTAATTTTAAGCTGTTGTTAATAATAAAAAACTATTTTATATTAAATTACCACTCTGTTTGGGATTAATCTTACTTTGATCAACTAAAACTGTGAAATACAAGCTATAAACTGCCACATTCTAGGGCTACCTGTGCCCGCGTACTGTCTTGTCTTTCTCCTTTCTTTCTGCTGTGCTGGCCTCCGCTTTTCTGGCCTGATGCTGTGGATGGCTGAGCTCTCTCTTCTTAATCAACCAACGTTGCGTGGTAGCTGCTGATGTCCTGGGCCTAGAGCCTGTGTGGGCTGTCTGGGCACTCGGGCCCCTCTCAACTGAATCAGGAAATGTTCCCTCTCTAACTGCAGCTGACCCTCCTACATTAACTAGTAATATGTACACTGATCCACAACCTTGCTAACCTAGGTGAACCAAAATGCCCCCATCTAGTGGCCAAACTTCAATACTACATTGTCCCTATATAACAGACACACCAAATGCGATATATACATTTAGCAGAACAAGACATGGTAATACACTTGATTGTGTAGCAGTACCATTATATACAAGGTGATAGTACACTTGAATGATGTAGCAATATCAACATATGTGAATATATACACATACACTAATAACATCCAGCACCGGGACAAGAGGGAAAGGCAAAGGCAATAACACATTTTACCATACCCCCTACAGGTTTATATTTGATAAATATTAGGTTTAGGATCGCATCACAGAAAAGTCATCTTGCCAGGGGTGGATTATAAGAGGGTCAATATGGGTGGTAGCCCCGGGCCCAGTGGTGTGGAGGGGCCCTGGGATACCGCACAGATTGCCCGCCGCCATCAGGGCATTACTGCCCGTGCTCTGACTGGTGTATCATTTATGAGCCCGGTGGACAGAAAGAGTGGGCCCGCATCGGGCCCCATCTCATCTGCTCACTGGGCCCTTACCGGCGCTGCGTCGGTTTCCTAGTGACGTGCGGGCGCGTGCCCGCATGTCAATAGTTAACAACAACAGCCGCCAGCCAATTGGAGACTGGCAGCTGAAGTCAGGCGCACACACAGCGCACACGTCACCGGCGTCTGACGTCATTGTCAGTCACCGGCGAGTGTGTGCTGCTGGAGGGAGCTCGCCGCCTGGAGCGCTGGTCAGGTGAGGAGAACTTGGTTTGTTTTTTTGTTTTTTGCTAACCTAACGATTGCTGGACACACTGGAGCAGATGATTGCTGGAGAGACTGGGGCAATGCTGGAGACGCTGGGGCAATGCTGGACACACTGGAGCAGATGATTGCTGGACACACTGGGGGTAATATGCTGGACACACTGGGGCAGTTTGCTGGACACACTGTCTGGGGGCAATGCTTGACACACTGGGGCAATATGCTGGACACACTGGGGCAGACTGCAGGACATACTGGGGCAGATTGCTGGACACTCTGGGGCAATATGCTGGACATACTGGGGCAGATTGCTGGACACTGGGGGTAACATGCTGGACACACTGGGGCAGATTGCTGGACACACTGGGGGCAATGCTGGACACACTGGGGCAATATGCTGGACACACTGGGGGCAATGCTGGACACTGGGGCAGATTGCTGGACACACTGGGGGCAATATGCTGGAGTCAGACACGGGCAGATTGCTGGACACACTGGGGGCAATGCTGGACACACTGGGGAAATATGCTGGACATACTGGGGCAGATTGTTGGACACACTGGGGGTAATATGCTGGACACACTGGGGCAGATTGCTGGACACACTGGGGGCAATGCTGGACACACTGGGGCAATATGCTGAACATACTGGGGCAGATTGCTGGACACACTGGGGGTAATATGCTGGACACACTGGGGCAGATTGCTGGACACACTGGGGGTAATATGCTGGACACACTGGGGCAGATTGCTGGACACACTGGGGGTAATATGCTGGACATACTGGGGCAGATTGCTGGACACACTGGGGGCAAAGCTGGACACACTGGGGGCAATGCTGGACACACTGGAGCAGATGATTGCTGGACACACTGGGGGTAATATGCTGGACACACTGGGGCAGATTGCTGGACACACTGGGGGCAATGCTGGACACACTGGGGCAATATGCTGAACATACTGTGGCATATTGCTGGACACACTGGGGGTAATATGCTGGACACACTGGGGCAGATTGCTGGACACACTGGGGGTAATATGCTGGACACACTGGGGCAGATTGCTGGACACACTAGGGGCAATGCTGGACACACTGGGGGCAATGCTGGACACACTGGGGAAATATGCTGGACATACTGGGGCAGATTGCTGGACACACTGGGGGTAATATGCTGCACACACTGGGGCAGATTGCTGGACACACTGTCTGGGGGCAATGCTGGACATACTGGGGCAGATTGCTGGACACACTGGGGACAATACGCTGGAGTCAGACACTGGAGCAGATTGCGTGACACACTGTCTGGGGGCAATGCTGGACACTGGGGCAGATTGCTGGACATACTGGGGGTAATATGTTGGACACACTGGGGGTAATATGCTGGACACACTGGAGGCAGGACAGGAGGCAATGGCAGAATGTAGATACGGGGCATGATTGGAGACACGGGGCAGAATAAAAGACATGGGGCAGGATTGGATCATGGGGCAGGATGGATACGATGGAGACAGATGGGGCAGGATGGGGAGATCATATGGGGTATGATGGATACTCATGAGGGCAGGATGCGAGAACATAGGGCTGGAGCCAGGAATGAGATAAACGGGGCCAGGATGGGGAATATTATTACCATAGGGATTAATTAAGGGATATTATTACTGCAGTGATGTATTTATTTTATTTTTTTGAGTATACTGTTTTAAATGGGGGGGGGGGCGGTCCTGTTACTGTGCAGAGTGACACTGTCGCTTTTTTTTCTTCATGTGGTGTTATGTAGAAGTTGTTAAAAATTAAGTAATGTGTTCTGGAAGCGGAGCTTGAGATAACTGTGTTATTTCCTGCAGAGATGAGTCCCGGCTGAAAGAAATGATGGCGGTCTGTGCTGGATGAAAGATGAAGGACTTCATCTAGAGACGTCACTGGTAAGTCAGTGTTGCCTATACACTGACTATACACTGTATACTATATACAGAGGTCCTGTGTACAATGTCACCAGTGATCACTGTATTACCTATACATTATATACAGAGCTCCTGTGTATAATGTCACCAGTGATCATTGTATTACCTATACATTATATACAGAGCTCCTGTGTATAATACCACCAGTGATCTCTGTATTACCTCTACACAGGCACTGCATACTAAGTACAGATCTCCTGTGAATACTGGCACTTATGGTGATAGTATTGTGTTTTTTTTTTTTAATTACTGATCAGTATTGTAGTATTCAGTCACTATGTGGTGGTAATATGTGGTCTGGAAATGGTGTTGTGGTATTTGTCCCTTGTATGTGCTATTTGGTCACCAAGTGGTGGTAATATGTGGTCTTGACATGGTGCACCGTGTTTGTTCCCTGTATGTGATATTATTCAATCACTGTGGTTGTAATTTGTGGTCTGGTCATGGTGCAGTGGTATTTGTTCCTTGTATGTGATATTGGTCAAAATATACCTAAATTGTATTGTATATTTTAACAAATATTTAATAGGTTACAGTAGACTAGGGCCCGGCCATTTTTCTGGAATAATTTGGTTCAGGTATATCATGACCCCCGTCACATGACCCCCGTCACATGACCCCCGTCACATGACCCCCGTCACATGACCCCCGTCACATGACCGGGGGGGCCCACAGTGTCTGAACAGCCCGGGGCCCTGGCTACCCTTAATCCACCCCTGCATCTTGCCGTAGTTGTAATCAGAGTTACCTAGCTAGGGGCCTACTCGGATATTTTGCCCCCTCTGAACTGAGCCTCTAGCTGTACCAGATGATGTCGCTGGGAGAGAAGAGTCGAGCTGGTTGGGTTTCCAATGGCTGATCTTTTTGTTCTGTACGAGAAAAGCTGCTGCTAGAGCTGTCTCATGGAGAGCACAGGAACACTTGGCCAAGCCTTTCCGTGTATGGGTAACTTTGAGGAGATTATCATCATACAAAAGAAGGTTTGGTCAATAGCTATGCAAAGTGCATTGGGAACTTAAGCATTAAAGCTTGGTTAAAATCCCTGTAAGCCAAAACCAGGAGTGGGTGATAAACACAGAAGTGGTGCATATGTTTCTATTATACTTTTCCTGTGATTGTTCCACTCCTGGTTTTGGCTTACAAATACTGATGCAAAATACTGACCAAATACTGAACGTGTGAACGTGGCCTAATAGCTGTAAAGGTTCACTGATTTTTTTGGCCTCGCCCTGTCCTACAAATTATATCTTTAGTAATAACAGAGCCATTTATTTAGTCCAAGTGCATGTGGTTGTGACAAGGAGGTTCAATTATTTTGATAACACATAATGGACATGATGAATAGACGGGTAAATTGTTCCCACGTAGAACACAAAGAAACCAATCTCCGATGTGCGTATTATTAGCTCACTGACTTTTATATCACAGACAGAGCTCGTCTGTGGAGTCCACAACCAGCTGTCGGGACAGGACATTTAAGCTGTATGACCGGACCCAGATCTTTGATGCAGCTGCATATGGAGACTGTGAAAAGCTGGATGATCTGCTGGTTTATTTGCTGAGGACTCATAAACGCCTTAGTAACAAAGAGTTTAAAGGTAACTAGCTGAGAGTCTTTATACTTACACTCAAGATTAGGATATCTAGGTTAAAGGGCCACTGTCACCCCCCTCCAGCCGTTATAAACTAAAAGAGCCACCTTGTGCAGCAGTAATGCTGCATTCTAACAAGGTGGCTCTTTTAGTTTTAGGTTCAAGTATACCCCAAATAAAGCGTTTTTATACTTAGCCACAATTCCTGTCTCTAGCCAGGGAGGCAGGTCCTCACTCCCCAGCTCTAACCGCTCCTCTGCCGTCACTCAACTCTTCCTGCGCTTTTGGCGCCACCCCCTCAGCGCTGTGTACGTTTCAAAACTGGCGCCTGCGCAGTGTACTGCTGTGCTGCGCAGACGCAGTAAGCTCTGGCCGTCTGACGTCCCAGCCAGGCTTGCAGACTGCGCCTGCGCGGGCATTGCGGCCAGCCACCTTTGGAATCCCCACCCCGCACTGTGTTATGCATTATGCACAGTGCGGGGCGGGGATTCCAAAGGTGGCTGGCCGCAATACTTATTGTGGCTAAGTATAAAAACGCTTTATTTGGGGTATACTTGAACCTAAAACTAAAAGGGCCACCTTGTTAGAATGCAGCATTACTGCTGCACAAGGTGGCTCTTTTAGTTTATAACGGCTGGAGGGGGGTGACAGTGGCCCTTTAAATAAAAAGACATTGTTTAATAAATGGGCAATGCCTGAATGTGTTATGGCTGTCGATCAGACATGCAGCCACGGGGACTCGAACACAGTGTCGGACTGGAGCACCTTGGGCCCACCAAATAAAATCATTCTTGGGGAAATAAATACAAGACCACCAATTGTGCGGTAAAACACACTAATATCAGAGTATAATATAAGGTAGTACGCATCTTAATTATGTAGCAGGGGTTGGGTTAGCCCCCTTCATAGAATATAAAGTAGCCATCTCATAGAATATAAAGTAGCCCCCTCATAGGGTACAATGCAGCCCCCTCATAGTATATAAAGTAGCCCCCTCATATAGTATAATGTAGCCCCCTCAGAGAATATATTGCAGTCCCCCACAGAATATAATGTACCCCTTACATTATAATGCAACCAGCCTCATAGAGTATAATGCAACCCCCTCATAAAGTATAATGTAGCCCCCCCATAGAATATAATGTAGCCCCCTCATAGGCTATAATGCAGCCCCCTTCATATAGTATAATTCAGCCCCCCAGAATATAATATAGCCCCCTTAGAGTATAATGCAGCCCCTCCATAGAATATAATGCAGCCCCCCTCATATAGTATAATGCAGCCCCCCACAGAATGTAATGTCGCCCCCTCAGAGTATCATGCTGCCCCCTCTTAGAGTATAATGCTGCCCCCTCATAGGGTATAATGCAGCTCCCCCATAGGGTATAATGCAGCTTCCCCCATAGGGAATCATGCTGCCCCCCATAGGGTATAATGTATCTCTCCCCATAGGGAATAATGCTGCCCCCCTCATAGGGAATAATGCTTGCCCCATAGGGAATAATGCTACCCCCCCTCATAGGGTATAATGCTGCTCCCATAGGGAATAATGCTGCCCATCTCATAGGGAATAATGTTGCCCCCTCATAGGGTATAATGCTGCCCCATAGAGAATAATGCTGCCCCCCTCATAGGGAATAATGCATGCCCCATAGGGAATAATGCTACCCCCCCTCATAGGGTATAATGCTGCTCCCATAGGGAATAATGCTGCCCACCTCATAGGGAATAATGTTGCCCCCTCATAGGGTATAATGCTGCCCCATAGGGAATAATGCTGCCCCCCTCATAGGGATAATGCTGCCTCCATAGGGAATAATGCTGCCCCCCCCTCATAGGGTATAATGCTGCTCCCATAGGGAATAATGTTGCCCCCTCATAGGGTATAATGCTGCCCCATAGGGAATAATGCTGCCCCCCTCATAGGGCATAATGCTGCCTCCATAGGGAATAATGCTGCCCCCCATAGGGAATAATGCTGCTCCCGTCATAGGGAATAATGTTGCTCCCTCATAGGGTATAATGCTGCCCCATAGGGAATAATGCTGCCCCCTCATAGGGAGTAATGCTGCCCCCATAGGGTATAATGTAGCTCCCCCATATGGTATAATGCTGCCCCCCCCATAGGGAATAATGTTGCCCTAGACTCACTGATATATATATAAACATATATATATATATATATATATATAACACACAATATTCACCTCTCCTCCTCGCTCCCACGCTGATTCTGGCAGCGGCTCTGCTCCTATGTCAGGAGCCGCGCTGCAGTCGGCCTCACACAGAGCAGGTACACTATGAAGTGGCACTGTTTGTCAGAGGCGAGGGAAATGATGGGAGAGGAGGCGTCATCTGACGCTCTCTCTCTCCTCCATTACTGCGCGCTGGGGCGGCGTTGGTGACAGGTCCCCCTGGCTTACGGCCCCATAGTGGCCGCGTGGCCTGGGGGCCCCTGAGGGAGTGGGGTGGAGGCCCTAGCCTGCGGACCCTGACAGCGGGCAGTGTTAGCTGCGGCAAATGCTGCCCGCTACTATAGTGAATATTCCTTTCATTTTAGCAGCGGGAACAGGCTTAGGCTTCCTGTCACCCGCTGCTGCTCCGCTGGCACTGGGTGCCCTATAGCAACTGCGTGGTGTGCGGCTATTAGCGACACCCCACTGGCTTGGGGCCCCTGGAGCAGTGGGGGCCCTAGACAGCTGCTGGCCCTGTATGCCAGCAGCTGTCAGGGCCTGGGCCCACCGGAGAATCCTCCGGTTCTCTGGTGTCCCAGTTCGACCCTGCTGGAACATATTTTTCGAGCACACCGAAGACACTCGTTTAGCACCTGATCATGATAACACCTTATCCGAGGACAATCACTCATCACTATTCAGTACCTGGCACATCTGTGAATATACACATGGCAATTTGGTCATACGGACCAGAGTACACTATGAAGACGCTACAATTTTCACTGGGTCGGGATTTTGAGGCTTGGATCACCCCACACTCCAACTTTGAGTTACATTTGCCTCAACCCATCACTTTTGAGGTCTGTTTCACACGTCACTCCCATGGAAAACGGGATGGGTGGGAGGTAGAATTCCTTATTTTGCTGAAAGTTTTCAATATTTTAATTATTTATTTTAAAGTTAAGCCATAAAGATATAATTTGTTACATTTTATTTTTACACAAAATCATCCCATTTTATATGAGAAAAAAAATAAACGAATTAAAATGAATGTTTTGTTTCTCTTTTTTCACAGAACATGACACTGGGAAGACCTGCTTATTAAAGGCAATGTTGAATTTAAGTTACGGCAAAAATAACACCATCCCTTTATTGCTGGACATTGCAGCAAAGACAGACAATCTGAAAGAATTTATTAATTCTGCATATACAGACACGTATTACAGAGGTATGTTCTGCCTGATACATGAGTGTATAGTCTGCTTTATTCTAGGAAAATGCATTACTAATGCTAAGGTTTGACCAAGAAATGCAAAATAACACAAGAAATTACCTCATATGGATTGGTTATAGGGGTTATCGGTTTTCAGAATGTAATTCCTTTTAATTCCAAGCTAAAATTTTTATTATGCAGCCCTTATACCCTTAGGGAAAAATCATACGTCAATGTAACTTTGACAGGGATCGTAACGCAATGCTCATACTGACTGGTGGCTCTCCCGACCCGAGCATGACAGCTGCATAAAAACAGCTGCTGGCCAGTCCGAGCATCACGTTGTGATCCCTGTCAAAGTTATATTGACATATGATTCTTCCCTAAGGGTATTAGGGCTGCTAGGGAGCATCGTCTCTCAAAGTCACAGAGTAATTCACTTCTTGGCAGGGGCTGACCCCTACAGTATTGATGAACTATCTTAAGGTTAGGTCATCAGTATCAGATTAGCGGTGGTCCAACATCTGGCACCAACACCAGTAAACTGATATTAGCTCAAGAGAATAGGAGCTGTTCTGCAGTACCCTGCAGCAGTTCCTACACATTGAATGAAGCCTCGCAGTGCAGATCCAATCAATGTTTACATCCACAAGAGCTAATAGCAGATGATCGGTGGAGGTATGACGTGTGAAACCCTCACCGATCAGATATTGATGACCTTTCCTAAGGTATCAATATTATGTGCTTGTTTTATAACTGTTATTGCTTACTTTTAATACTGCGCACAGATTTGGTGCTCATGTGAACATGCAACGGCCATAGATGAACAATGAAATGGCAGTCTAATAGATATGAGGGCCTACTGATGAAAAAATGGGGACAGAGGCAGTGGGTTTCAATGCTAAATTTGTTGTAACAAGGCTCCTCACCTGCCATATGCTGTTTATATTTCCAGTGTCTAATTATGGGGCAGAGACCTCTGGACCCGCCAAAACCGGGAAGACTCAGGTGTGGCAGCCATCTCAGCCTTCCCTACAGCTATGGGAATGCATTCACATCTACAAGTATATGTCTATGAAGGCATTGGTAGAGATAGGAGTGGGCTCAGTGGTTGTGTCTTGGCAGTGTTACTCTTTGATTATAGGATTTGGAGGCGTCATGTTTCTCATCTGCGTATATTGTTGCCTGTGGATTTATATTGGTCATGTGGTTCTATCAGGTCAGACCGCTCTGCATATCGCCATTGAAAGAAGAAACATGAATCTGGTGGAGCTATTGGTTCAACATGGAGCAGACGTCCATGCGAGAGCAGATGGGGAATTCTTCCGGAAGGCCAAAGGAAGAGCCGGCTTCTATTTTGGTAAGGAGCTGTAGCTGGAGATAGAGGTCCAGCGTGTGGCAGCGCAGCATAGATAGTCATGGAGCGTTAAATGGGTTTAAATTGGGTTACAAACATTATATGTAAAAGATCATGAAGACGTCTGAATAGCTACTTTGAAAAACATCTTTCAGAGCTTGGAAAAAGTAAATAAACTTCATACATGTGGAAAAAAAACAACACACATTTAGGCTATAGTCACATGCAGCGTATTTTTTCATTTTTTTTATGCAAGTTAAAAGATGCTTTTTACCGTACCAGCAAAAGCTATGGGATATTCAAAATTTCATGTAATCATTTGTTTGTTTGTTTTCTTACTGAATTTGAGAATTGCAGCGTTTTTTAAATCTGCAGCATGACAATTCTTTCAGTGATATTTTTACCTATAGAAAGCAATAAGAAAGTGAAAAAAAAAACCACAACAAACGTTTTTGCTACACTTTTTACTGTTTTTTTGTGAATAAAACAAAATTTACTTAACATATACAGTACTTAGACAAATGACACATATAATCAGCACCCAAAAAATGCGTAAAAAAAAGAAGCAAAATTGCAGGCATATTGAACTCCACATTTTTACTGCCAAGAGAGCAGGCTTTGCTGCCAAAATAAAATGCTGCAAAAACCCTGCGTACATAGCCTTACTCACCTATCTATTCCCCTGCCACTCCCACTCCCACTCCCCCCGTTCCGGACATGGTTGACATCGATGCAGCGCTATAAGGGAAGAGTCAGGTGGCTGTGTAACTCAGATGAGGACACTGGCTCATGGCTCTTCCAACATAAGAGTGAAAGCTGCATAGAAATACAAGCTTTCATGCTCAGGTTGGGAGAGCCGATGGCCAGTCCATGCATTGCGTTGCGATCCTTGTCCAAGATATATGACCGTCTGTCTCTTCCCTAAATAAATATCATCAGTGAAATAAGGAACAATCTGGAAGTGGATTTGAAACATTTTTTTACTATATATACAGTATTTGAAAAATGCTCTAAACTTAAAATTTTATCTAATTTTCCCAAGGGCTAAATTAAATAACATCATTTTTAATTTCCACTTCACTTTGAAAATGAAAAATAAGATAGAGTAATACTAATGGTAACTAAGTGTCTAGAACATTTGCTAATTGTTCCTGTTGACAATGTTCTCACCTTTCAGCATTATTGCCCACAAGATTGAACATAATCGTCCATCCATGCTGATCTAATTAGTACCCACTCTTGTATGTGTGGTCTGCAAAAGTCCTATAAAAGAACTTAATAGAGTAAAAAATAGGACAAATTCATAGTTAATACAGTATGTTAAAGGGCACCATCAATTCTCTACTCCATCCCCCAGCACCTCCTCCCTTTCCACTCATTACTGCTGAAGACTTTGCCTCATTCTTTAAGCAGGAGATCGATACGATCAGAGAAAGCTTTGGCCCGCCGCCCTCAATGCCCCTCTTAGCTGCACAGCCCTGTTCCTCCAAAACCAACTTCTCAACCATGACAAAAGATCAGCTCTCCACTCTCCTGTCAAGATCACACCTCACCACTTGCACGCTTGACCCGCTCCCGTCCTCATCCCTAACTTCGCTACTGTCTTCATCCCAACTCTAACACATCTCTTCAACCTCTCACTTACAAATGGTGTCTTTCACTCATCCTTCAAACATGCCACGATCACACCCATCCTCAAAAAGCCCTCCCTCAACCCATCCTCCGTATCTAGCTATTGCCCGATATCTCTTCTCCATTATGCCTCAAAACTACTGGAGCAGCGTGTCCATCTTGAACTGTCCTCCCACCTCTCCTCCTGCTCCCTCTTTGACTGGTTACAATATGGCTTCCGAATGCATCACTCAACTGAAACTGCCCGAACCAAAGTCACCAATGACCTACCGCCATGAGCAAGCGACACTAATCTGTCCTCCTTCTCCTTGACCTGTCTTCTGCCTTTGACACTGTGGACCTTTCCCTCCTGCTACAGATTCTATCATCTCTTGGCATCACAGACTTGCTCACTTTCCCCAGTCCCACACGCTCGGTGCCTTGGGGTGATCCTCGACTCTGCCCTCTCTTTCAAGCCACATATCCAAGCCCCTACCTCCTCCTGCCGACTCAAACTCAAAAATATTTCCCGAATCCGTGCGTTCCTTGACCATGACACCACAAAAACACTAGTGCACGGCCTTATCATCTCCCGCCTTGACTACTGCAACCTCCTACTCTCTAGCCACCCCTCTAGCACTCTGGCACCACTCCAATTCATCCTACACTCTGCTGCCCGACTAATCTACCTGTCTCCCCGCTATTCCCCAGCCTCTCCCCTATGTCAAGCCCTTCACTGGCTTCCTATTGTCAAGAGACTCCAGTTCAAAACCCTTACTATGACATGCAAAGCCATCCACGACATGTCTCCTCCATACATCTGTGATATGGTCTCCCGGTACTTACCTACACAAAACCTTTGATCTTCTCAAGATCTCCTTCTCTACTCCCCTCTTATCTCCTCTTCCCACAACCACTGTGATGCAGCGGTAGCACCGTATGCAGTGAAACGGCAGTGACCCAAGCAAGTTCAAATAAAACGTTCCTTTAATGTGTTAATTCACACAATCCATTAGAAATACACAATACATGGCTTCTTCACCCAGACCATTGGAAATATGGAAATACACAGTACATGGCTTTAGTTTGCAGTCACTAAACAGGCCGGACTTCCCTTTCTCCAATTTCCCTGGGTGACCGCACGCTGGTACCAAGTCTCTTTACTCATGCCATGCACCGCACGCAAGATCCTCCGGATTGCAGCCAGGTAAACATAAGAAAGCCCGAGATGCAGGGTGTCAGTCTCTTTGCTTCCTCTTGCCCCGTGTTGCTTCACACAGGGCGTGCTCTGCAGACAACTGCTCTGTATGCTTCCAAGAACAATACTGACACACCTTCCCCTCTACTACAGGGCTTTTTAATCAGTCACTGCTTCACCATTCTAATCACAGCCACACCTGTGACTGCCATACGACCTCATGGACTCAGTCACTACGCCTCTGTGTGCATTCTGGAGAGCACCAACAGCGCCCCCTAGCTGTAACAGGGGTCACTGCCTCACATATCCTTTCCCTGTTCATACCTGTGGGGTTGAACATTTGTTACCCTGTATGGGCGTGAGACAGGGCATCTGCATGCCCCTATGACATCCCCGCTCGATACTACACTAAGAATCCAAAGTAGGGACTGGAACCATTGATCGGCACATGCATCCCTCCCCTTTGCGTTTCTCCACACTTCATTCCGGGACCACCCACCCCATTCTCCATTGCAGAAGCCAAGCCCTCTTTTCCGTTTAACTGTAGATTTGCGACAGTTTTGGGTGGTCTCGACTTTGTTTATTTTGGGTACACTAACCCGGTGGGTCATCTTGTCACCTAAGTATCTGATTTTGGGCCCCTGGTACCATTTCCTCTGTACCCTTACCCGTTCTTCAGTGACTATATCACACTGAAATGTTGCGGACTGTGCCGGCATCTCCGAGCATATGTCTGTATTACATTGCACCCGAACCTGAGCCTCCCGACACTGCTGTCTAGCGAGCACTCTATCAAATTTACCCTGACCCCCACCCCCATCCTTGGCTGGTACCAGAGGGTTCTGCATGTACACGTCCTCAGTCGCCCCCGTGACCATACACTCCCGGTTCTTCTCATAACTGCGTTTTCTATACCAGCGTCTCCGTGTGGAACCCTGGATCTGAGCTGTCCCGACTTTACCAGGGAACACCTCCAGCTCGGGATTCAATGGAGTCCCCACAACTTCCACTGCCACAACCTCTAGAGGGAGCCTATCAGTGCTACACACTCTAACCCTAAATTGGCGACCCCTTTGGCAGACATCTTAGCATCTTCGGGTTCTACGCCCAAAACAACATCATCAGTTTCTCCTGCCATTACCTTTAGGGGGAGCCTATCGGGATTACACTCTGTCCCTAGGTTGGCGACCTCTATGGAAGGTATCTCAATATCTTTGGGTTCTGTACCCGGCACAACATTTTCCGTGAGAGGCTTGGCCCTAGTCTCCCACAGGGACCAGAACAGGGGCAAGTCTCTTCCCAATACAACCCCATATGGAAGGGTCTTCACCACTCCCACCACATGTTTAATGTCCCGACATGGTGTGGAAAACTTAACCTCCGCGGTCGGGTACTCACGGATTTCCCCGTGGATACCCATCACCTCCACTTTTGCTCCTTTGGGGTTGTCACTGGCAACAAAAGACCTATAGACCGAGGTCACATTACTCTCCGTGTCCAGGAGAGCCTCTATTCGGCACCCATTCACAAGTACCTGGCACAATTGTGGTTCGCTGCCGGCTGTGCTCGTAGTGGTGATACAGACTAGCTGGGCACACATAGACTCCTGACCAGTGTTCTCGTGGTACCTGGGCTTAGATGTCACCGCACAGTTACTAGCCCCATGCCCGAGCTCTGGTGCAATGTCCTGAGTGGGTTTATACTGCTCAATCAATTCTATCAGCAGTTCCTGGGTGCCTAGGTCCCTCAGCCCGACGCAACGCTGCATAGCGGCCGGCAGAGCCCTCACCATCCGGTCAGTCATGATTCTCCCCATCATCTCGTACGGAGAACAGAACTCAGCCTGGAGCCACTCCTCCACCAACTGCAATAAGTAAGTCATTTGCTTGAGACCTGGCTGGCCGAGTCTCTGCATAGGACCACTGGTACACCCAATGATCACCCCTCACATTAGGGGTCTCTTCATGACTCTGCTGATTGCCCCTCACATTAGGGGTCTCCTCTTTACACAGCTGAAGCTTTGCTAGCTTCCTCTGCAGCGCATTTTGCAGCTGCTGCCACTGCAGCTTCTGCTGCTGCAACTTCAGCTCTTGCTGAAGATTCTCTTGCTTCGACCACTGAAACTGCAGCATCTCTTGCTGAAGCCTTTGCTGATTGAGCACAACCTGCTCCAAAAGTTCCTCCATTTCTCCAGCAGACTTGCACAACGTTCTGCAGCATTCTCTGGGGGATGCCTTAGTTCGCATTGCCCACATTCTCCACCATATGTGATGCAGCGGTAGCACCGTACGCAGTGAAACGGCAGTGACCCAAGCAAATTCAAAGAAAACGTTCCTTTAATGTGTTACTTCACACAGTCCATTAGAAATACACAATACACGGTTTCTTCACCCAGACCATTGGAAATACACAGTACACGGCTTCTTCACACAGTCCATTAGAAATGCACAGTACATGGCTTTAGTTTGCAGTCCCTAAATAGGTCAGACTTCCCTTTGTCCAGTTACGGGAGACCGCACACCGGTACCAAGTCTCTTTACTCATGCAGTGCACAGCACGCTAGATCCTCCAGATTGTAGCCAGGTAAACATAAGACTGCCCGAGATGCAGGGTGTCAGTCTCTTTGCTTCCTCTTGCCCCTGTGTTGCTTCACACAGGGAGTGCTCTGCAGACAACTGCTCTGTCTGCTTCCAAGAACAACACTGACACACCTCCCCTCTACTACAGGGCTTTTTAATCAGTCACTGCTTCACCATTCTAATCACAGCCACACCTGTGACTGCCATACGCCCTCATGGCCTCACTACACCGCCGTGCGCATTCTTGAGAGCACCAACCTCGCCCCCTAGATGTAAGAGGGGTCACTGCCTCACACCGCATACAAGACTTCTCCCGTGCTTCCCCCATACTCTGGAACTCTCTACCCCAACACATCAGACTTTCACCTACCACGGAAACCTTCAAAAAGAACCTGAAGACCCACCTCTTCCGACAAGCCTACAGCCTTCAGTGATCCTCAATCTACTGAATCACCGCACAACCAGCCAACCCATCCCCTGTAGACTGTGAGCCCTCGCGGACAGGGTCCTCTCTCCTTCTGTACCTGTTAGTGCCTTGTTTTTGCTCATGTTAATTGTACTTGTCTATACTTGCCCGCTTTTCACATGTAAAGCGACATGAAATAAATGACGCTATAAAAATGTATAATACTTTTTAAAATAGATTTTCCATTGTCATGTATTGTGTCTGAATTCTAACCATGTCTGCTATTCCTCTTGTTTTTATTATTAGGAGAACTGCCTTTATCTCTGGCAGCCTGCACCAACCAAATAGATATTGTCCAGTATCTCCTACAGAACCAGTACTCTCCAGCCAATATTGCTGCCAGGGACTCTTTTGGAAACACAGTGCTTCATGCCTTGGTTGACATTGCAGACAATACAGTAGAAAATACAAAGTTCGTAACCAAAATGTATGGCGAGATTTTGGTTTTTGGAGCACAGATTAAACCATCCTTGAGACTAGAAGAAATTACAAATAAGAAAGGTTTAACTGCACTAACCTTAGCAGCCAAAACGGGTAAAATCGGGGTAAGTGACAAGAAGGATACTAAAGGCTGAATTTCTATATGCAGTTTTTGATGTAGGTTTTGGTGCCATACTGTGCTGGCATAAAGCTATAAGCCGGCGTAATGCTATATTGTATAAACATTAGTTGGAATTTGACATGCAACAGATATGTTAGATAAAGATATACTCTGCTGGTGCACGCTATGATGGTGGTTTGCACACGGCGCTGCAACGTTCAGGCTAGGGACCCTCTTAGAGGGTGGCCGTGACGTGGCAGTGGCTTCATACAGTCTGATCGAAATGTTCAACTAAAAATCTCGTGAACAATTTTGAATATTTTTGCCTTGCGGCATTAGCTCAACATATGATTTTTGGATGTGCAGTCCATGTCTTTTTTTTCTACAGTTCCGGCAAAATCAGAGATATTTTACTCAGTAGAAAGCAGAGTACCAAACTAGAACACGTGTAATCAAGCAGTGGCAACAGTACTGTACTGTGCCCAAACCAAGCCAGATGGCATCCACACAGTACCTAAGGCAGGGGTGGGGAACCTTTTCCGGCTGGGGGACTTTTGGAAATTTCTACCATCATCCAGGGGCCAAATAAAAATGATCACCTTGAAAAGTACCCCAGTATATTTAGTCAAACAATTAATTACGGTAACTCACCGTTAATGTGACGGCTTGAGCTGCTTCTCTTTGGAGCAGCTGTGATGTTAGGTGATGCTGATCATGTTGCTTCTCACAGTTGCTTTTCCAGGGGTGGCACGAAGATGACAGGGGGGGCACAGAAATTACAGGGGGGGGGGGGCACAAAGATCAAAGGAAGGCACACAGCTGGGGGACACAGAGGTCAGAAAGGGGTACATAGCTGGGGGGCACATAGCTGGAGGAGATGGAGATCACATGGGAGCACAAATATCACAGGGGGGTACATAGCAGGGGCACAAAGATCACAGGGAGCACAAAGCTAAGAGCCTCAGAGATCACAGGATGCACATAGCTGGGGGGCACAGAGATCACAGGGGGACATATAGCTGGAGGACAGATAAATCACAGGAGGGCATATAGCATGAGAGCACAGAAATCACTGGGGGCACAAAGATCAAAGGAGGGCACATAGCTGGGGGCACGGAGATAAGAGGGGCACATAGCTGGGGGGCACATAGCTGGAGGGGACAGATCATAGGGGGCACAGATCACATGGGAGCACAAATATTGCAGGGGGTACATAGCAGGAGGGCACAAGTATCACAGGGGGCCATAGATCACAGGAGGGCTCAAAGCTGGGAGCCACAGAGATCACAGGGATGCACATATCTGGGGGGCACAGATCACAGGGGGCATATAGCTGGAGGGCACAGAAATCACGGGGAACAGAGATCACAGGGGGTACATAGCTGGGGGGAACAGATCTTAGAGGCATATTGCTGAAGGGACTGATAGATCACAGGGGGAACAGAGATCACAGAGGGGGCACATAGATGGGGCACAGAGATCACAGGGGGCATATAGCTGCAGGGGGACGAGAGATCACAGGGAACAGATCATGGGGGCACAGAAATCACAGGAGGGGCACAGAGATGACACGGGGGCACCTAGCTCGGAGGAACAGAGATCACAGGGGGCTTATAGTTGGGGGAGCAAAAAGATCACAGGGGGCACATAGCTGGGTATAAAGGGTTAGGAAGGGCACAGAGATGACATGGGGGCACATAGCTGGGAGGCACAGAGATCACAGAGGGCTTATATTTGGGGGAGCAAAAAGATCACATTGGGGCACATAGCGGGGAGGCACAGAGATCACAGGGGGCACATAGCTGAGGGGCACAGGGATCACAGGAGGGGCACATAGCTGGGAGGCACAGATATCATAGGGGGCTTCTAGTTGGGGGAGCAAAGAGATCATATTGGGGCACATAGCAGGGGGGCACACAGATCACAGTGGGCACATAGATTAGCTGTTGGATACAGATCACCTGCAGAGCTGCCAGCACAAAGATTGCACTGGACTCTCTGGCTGCATCAGCTCCTCTTCCGGGACAGTAGGACGGGACAGCATTTGGCACTGGCCCCGCCCATTCAGGTGCTAGCCCCACCCACCCTGGCACTAACCCCGTCCACCCCAATAACACCATTCATGTGTAGGACAGGCAGCGTTCTGTGATGAACGCTGCGTGCCGTGCACTTTGGGTTAAAGAGCCGGCAGGAAGCGGCTGCTGCCCAGACATTGCAGACTCCAGGGACCTTCCCAAGGGCCGCATGAAAAGCCACTGCGGGCCGCATGCGGTCCATGGGCCGGAGATTCCCCACCTCTGACCTAACGACTCACACTGCAACAAGCAGTGACCACATTGTGCGAAACACTGCCAATAGAGTATCATATATGGAAAATATGATAGTAGATTATAGTGGCCATTTAGCACCTATAGCTCCACTGTTGCACCATAGAACGGGCCACAGAGCCACAAAACATTGATTTTTATTCAGGCTGGATTGTTACAATGGTGGTTTGGCTGATTGAATGCAGTGTATGCTTCTTCTTTTTTGGGTCACAAATTGTTTCAGTGGACCGTATCAGCCATCACATAATATTTAGTAACAACTGTTTATATGCTTTCAGGTGTTTGCCTATATTCTCAGGAGAGAAATAAAGAATCCGGAGTGCAGGCATCTTTCTAGAAAGTTCACTGAATGGGCATATGGCCCGGTCCATTCTTCTCTATATGATCTTTCTGGTGTAGACACAACAGAAAATAATTCAGTCCTAGAGATCATCGCCTATAGCAGTGAAACACCGGTGAGTTACAAGTAGGAGGGTCAGTTGTTTTGGGTTTGATCAGTGACCCAGAACCCCACTCGAAGGGTGGCATAGTTAACTAAGAAACTCAGCTTGTTATAACTGGAACAGATTTTACATAAAGGGAATCTGTCACTAGGTTTTTGCTCCCTCATCTGAGAGCAGCTTGATGTACAGTGGGCACGGAAAGTATTAAGAATTTAAATTTTCCAGACACTCATATTAATGTCACATGCTGTCCATTTCCTTGTGATCCTCCTTGAGATGGTTCTACTCCTTCATTGGAGGCCAGATGTGTTTAATTAAACTGATAGGACATGATTTGGAAAGGAGGTGGTGGAGGACCTTCTGTGACATCAGAGCATGCACAGTGATTAGCACTGAGAACGGTACCATGACCAATGAAGGAAGGATGCTGAAACATGTGCAGAATCGTACATCTTTCTCATTGCACAAGAAGAACAAGAGGCGGCTCTATAACGGAAGGTCGTCTATATAAGACCTCACAGCTCACAGTGCATGTCAGACCAAATAAGAATCAAAGTCAAAGGAACTGGCCAAGGAGCTCAGAGACAAAATTGTGGCAAGGCACAGATCTGGCCAAGGTTACAACAGAATTTCTGCAGTACTCAAGGTTCCTAAAAGTACAGTGGCATCCAGAATCTGTAAATAGAAGAAGATTGGGATCACCAGAAATCTTCCTATTCTGGCCGTCCAGCCAAACTGAGTAATTGTGAGAGAAGAGCCTTGGTGAGAGAAGTAAAGAAGAACCCCAAAATCACTGTGGCTGAGCTACAGAGATGCAGTAAGGAGATAGGAGAAAGTTCCACAAAGTCAACTGTCACTGCAGCCCTCCACCAGTCGGGCCTTTATGGCAGAGTGGCCCAACGGAAGCCTTTCCTCAGTGCAAGACACATGAAAGCCCACATAGAGTTTGCTAAAAAAAACAGATGAAGGACTCCCAGACTATGAGAATTAAGATTCTCTGGTCTGATGAGACGAAGATAGACCTTTTTTGATGATAATTCTAAGCAGTATGTGTGGAGAAAACCTGGCACTGCTCATCACCTGCCCAATACAATCCCAACAGTGAAACATGGTGGTGGCGGCAGCATCATGCTATGGGGGTGTTTTTCAGCTGCAGGGACAGGATGACTGGTTATCATTAAAGGAAACATGAAAGTGGCCAAGTACAGAGATATCCTGGCTGAAAACCTCTTCCAGAGTGCTCTGGACCTCAAACTTGGCCGAAGGTTCACCTTCCAACAAGACAATGACCCTAAGTACCCAGCCAAAATAACAAAGAGTGGCTTCATAACAACTCTGTGACCATTCTTGACTGGTCAGCCAGAGCCCTGAGCTAAACTCAATTGAGCATCTCTGGAGAGACCTGAAAATGGCTGTCCACCAACGTTCACCATCCAACTTGACGGAACTGGAGAGGATCTGCAAGGAAGAATGGTAGAGTATCTTCAAATCCAGGTGTGAAAAACTTGTTGCATCATTCCCAAGAAGACTCATGGCTGTACTAGCTCAAAAGGGTGCTTCGACTCAATACTGAGCAAAGGGTCTGAATACTTACAACGATGCAATATTTCAGTTTTTTTTAATAAATTTACAAATATTACTAGATTTCAGTTTTTTTCAATCAAGATGTGGTGCGGAGTGTACATTAATGAGAAAAAAATGAACCACATGGGTCCACTGCATCCTGAGAGTGCATTTGTTTGGAGCCCTAGGCAGGTAAACATCTCTGCCTTTTTGCTGCTTTCTGAATTTTTGGAGGATCTCTGAATCCTCTTTTTGTGCTATATCTCTTTTGAATTTACCAACTGGTTGCAATGAAACAAAGAGTGAAAAATTTAAAGGGGTCTGAATAATTTCCATACCCACTGTAGGAAAAGAGAAGTCGAATATCACATAAATAAAAATTGGGTTATATAGGTTGACCAAAGCGTTATTAAACATACCGTAAGTACATACATACAGTTAGGTCCATATATATTTGGACAGAGACAACATTTTTGTAATTTAGGTTATAGTCATTACCACAATGAATTTTAAACAAAACAATTCAGATGCAGTTGAAGTTCAGACTTTCAGCTTTCATTTGAGGGTATCCACATTAAAATTGGATGAAGGGTTTAGGAGTTTCAGCTCCTTAACATGTGCCACCCTGTTTTTAAAGGGACCAAAAGTAATTGGACAGATTCACTAATTTTAAATAAAATGTTCATTTATAGTACTTGGTTGAAAATCCTTTGTTGGCAATGACGGCCTGAAGTCTTGAACTCATGAACATCACCAGACGCTGTGTTTCCTCCTTTTTGATGCTCTGCCATGCCTTCACTGGTGGTTTTCAGTTGCTGTTTGTTTGTGGGCCTTTCTGTCTGAAGTTTAGTCTTTAACAAGTGAAATGCATGCTCAATATGGTTGAGATCAGGTGACTGACTTGACTATTCAAGAATAATCCACTTTTGTGCTTTAATAAACTCCTGGGTTGCTTTGGCTTTATGTTTTGCGTCATTGTCCATCTGTAGTATGAAATGACGACCAATCATTTTTCCTGAATTTGGCTGGATCTGAGCACACAGTATGTCTCTGAATACCTCAGAATTCATTCAGCTGCTTCTGTCCTGTGTCACATCATCAATAAACACTAGTGACCCAGTTCCACTGGCAGCCATGCATGCCCAAGCCATCACACTGCCTCCGCCGTGTTTTACAGATGATGTGGTATGCTTTGGATCATGAGCTGTACCACGCCTTCACCATAATTTTCTCTTTCCATCATTCTGGTAGAGGTTGATCTTGGTTTCATCTGTCCAAAGAATGTTCTTCCAGAACTGTGCTGGCTTTTTTAGAGTTTTTTAGCAAAGTCCAGTCTAGCCTTTTTATTCTTGATGCTTATGAGTGGCTGCACCGTGCAGTGAACCCTCTGTATTTACTTTCATGCAGTCTTCTCTTTATGGTAGGTTTGGATATTGATACGCCGACCTCCTGGAGAGTGTTGTTCACTTGGTTGGCTGTTGTGAAGGGGTTTCTCTTCACCATGGAGATTATTCTGCGATCATCGACCACTGTTCGGTGGGTGCCCAGGTCTTTTTGCATTGATGAGTTCACCAGTGCTTTCTTTCTTTCTAAAGATGTACCAAACTGTAGATTTTGCCACTCCTAATATTGTAGAAATTTCTCGGATGGGTTTTTTTTGTTTTCGCAGCTTAAGGATGGCTTGTTTCACCTACATGGAGAGCTCCTTTGACCGCAAGTTTACTTCACAGCAAAACCTTCCAAATGCAAGCACCACACCTCAAATCAACTCCAGGCCTTTTATCTTTAATTGAGAATGACATAACAAAGATATTGCCCACACCTGTCCATGAAATAGCCTTAGAGTCAATTGTCCAATTACTTTTGGTCCCTTTAAAAACAGGGTGGCACATGTTAAGGAGCTGAAACTCCTAAACCCTTCATCCAATTTTAATGTGGATACCCTCAAATGAAAGCTGAAAGTCTGAACTTCAACTGCATCTGAATTGTTTTGTTTAAAATTCATTGTGGTAATGTCTATAACCAAAATTAGAAAAATGTTGTCTCTGTCCAAATATATATGGACCTAACTGTATAAAAATTCTCAACCCATGCCCCTTTTTTCCTCAACTTTACATCGCTTCTCCTTATAACCAAAAGCCAAAATGTGGACAGCGAATCTTTGCAGACAAGAAACACCAATGGGCATGGAAGGGGAAAACAATTACATTATATTATAATATGTATACAATATATTACATTACGACCAGTCCTACCTGAAAGAACCCCATCCTGTTACCTTGAGAGAAAAATATCGAGGCCAATGTTGTTCACGTGCACGCTGTCTCGTAACAATTATTCGACTCTGTCACCTTCATGCTTCCTGTGCCTCATCACCACACCATCCATGGCCTGAACATGTTTTGGCTCCTGCATGTTAGGTAAACATCTAGCCCTGTCCATTCCTCTTGGATTTCTTGGCCATGTTCTTCTAGAGACTATCTCAGCCCATACTATGAAAATATTTGCAAACAAATCCCTCAGTCTTCATTAACACCAAAGGATTTACCACTTTTACCTTGCAGAGGTCATTACCTCATGCATGAATTGTAAGTATCATGTTACCAGCATACTGCTTGCTTCTTTCCACCTCCATTCATAGAAATTGCATCCATCGGAGTTCCTTACCCCTTTCCATAACATTATAACCCGTGTATTACCTAAATTATGACCAACGGGTCAGATAATGGGTCGTTTTTTGCCCAGAAAGTGTATGAATGACCTACAACAAAATACAATATGGACTGCAATGGACCTGTAAGAAAAACAGTAAAAACACAAATGAAAACTGCTGTGTAAAACAAATAATGTGTCCACGAATTCTATCGGGTACCATGTCTAACGATCAACTGTGGATGAATATAGCCAAGGAAGAATTTCAATTTACATCTACCCAGCGCTTTTACTTCTCCCTCTGACAGGCCACAAGAATCTGCCATAGAGGCCATCCCTATTTGAAAAGAATGGGTCCAGAGGTTAGCAGGAATCAGGCCCAACTTCCTGAGCCCCGACTTAAAAACCATTGCATATTGATACTGTGTTAATGGCACGTTCTCATAGTGCAAAAGAAAATCATCCCTCAAACCACCTTGCATGAAATATTCCCACACTAACATTACTGGACAAAATGTGGACTGCAATACATTAACAGACAGCAATGTACCCCAGCCGAAAATATCTGTCTTTGATCTTCTACGACTATTTAAAACCTTTCCTAGTGTTATAACATCAACAACCAAAAGTCCCTTCATCAAACTTCTATTGGGTGGAACTCCGCAATCCTTAACACCCCAAAAAGGCTAAATAAAGTGACCGCCCGTGGATCTCTGCATACTATCTCTAGAATTTACTAGCCTGGACAATAACTGAAAAAATGCTGGACAACGCATATCACCGGCCACCTCTTCGACTGCAAAATATTTTGTCACATCAGTAACTCTAGGCGATTTTAACAAGAAAGCAACAACTGCTAAACACTTGGACACTTTAGGCCAGGTGCTATTGAATGCCTCAAAACCTCTAAATAATCCAGAGTTACTGACAGGAGAGCTGACAAATCCTCGGCAATACCTCAGTTAACGCATGATAGCCAATCACTCCATGCATTGCTATCTGCACAGCATCTTCCCGCAGAGACTCAGTTTTTAATCAAATCGACAGGTTCCTCTTTACCAGGATCCACGAGGCATAATGGTCCCACCAAATCGGCCAATGGATGAAGCTCCCTAAGAACCTACGTCTGCAAATGGTGCAAAGCATCAGGAATCAAACTTTGTGAACCTGGAATGACTTGGCCTTGAACCAAATATTGATTGAAGGCAGCACAGGGCCAAATGTGTCACCAAAGCCAAGAGCAGAGGGGACGAAGATGTCTTGGAGTTTTGCCATAGCGGTACCGAACTATTGTCCATCCAGAAGCAAATACTTTTATTACTAAGTCCATCCCTGCACAATTCCACCGCCACTACTATTGGAAACAACTCAAGTAAAGTCATATCCCGCATTAAACCTCTATCACTCCAAGCTCTTTGCACCAATGTGTCTCCAAACTTGACTCAAAACTGTCTCCTCCCTGCTGCATCTGCTTGCCACGTCCTCATTCCAAAATATTGATATACCATTGAAAGATTGGAGAAAAACCTTCAAAACTATCAAATCTTTTTTCATGTGCCATGTTAATCTCACAATATGGTGCGGCTGGGAAACACTACTTTGTCTCCAGTGATAAACGCTGGAAGAACACCCTACCCATGGGCATAACTTTGCAGGAAAAACAAACAAACCTAGAAACAGCCCCGTTGATCAGACCTCCATATGGAAACCCCACTCATGGACCACGTAGGACTTGTTGCTCTAGGTCAGGGGTCCCCAACCTGTAGCTCGGGAGCCACATGTGGCTCACGGTCCCATGAATTGTGACTCGCGGCTGTCTGTCAGCTTGGTGCATTAGCTCCAGTTGTAGCAAACCGTTAGGAAAAGCACATCTGAAAATGGTGAATTTCGTGAGCAGCCCTGCACAAAAAAGCAGATCTGGATGCACATATACTGGTCTTAGGGGTTTTGAGATGATTTAAGAGGAGGTGTTTGAAGCTGGATGTGACAGTGTCTTGGGAGTGCTTTATAGGAGGATACTGAATTGGGGTCTTGTAGGAACCCATGGATCTTTGTATACTGCTTTGGGGTGATTGATTTTTGTGGAAAAGGTTTGGTAACCAGTATTGTGTGGGGGGCGGGAACTGAATGTGTCTCGCGACCCTCCCTCAGAGCTGAATGTGGCTCTTAAGGTCAGAAACGTTGGGGACCTCTGCTCTAGGTAATGCAGGTACGTGTAATGCACATGTTCTATCCTAATAAATAAGAAGCATGCAGTACAGCCCCTTTGACTGTCAAATGTTGCACCATTGTAGTTTAATCTTTTTTAGCTTTCTCAGTGTAGGTAGTTCTGCAATGAAGGCTGTCACGCCATCATTAGGGTAATGAAGTGAATTATACATCCATGTTCTACAGAATCGCCATGAGATGTTGCTGGTGGAGCCTCTCAACAGATTATTACAAGACAAGTGGGATCGTTTTGTCAAGCGTATCTTCTACTTGAACTTCTTGACGTATGTGATATATATCACCATTTTTACCATAGCCGCCTACTACAGACCAGTTGTGGGCAATGTAAGTGTTTTTTTTAAATTACTAAATTGAGAACTTATAATGAATATTGGATAGAGTTGAAATGGAATGTGTCATCAGAAAATCACCTATTGTTTAAATTGGGTTTTCATATCGAATGTATTTTTAAAAATATTTGATAATGTTTTTTTATTTTCCATATCATAGCAATATTTAAAAAATAAATAAATAGAAGTCCAGTAATTATCATACTGGCCCTAAAGGGCCCCATACACATTTCTGTATATAAAAGTGTCCCGAACCGACAATTTAAGCAAGACTGCTTGGCAATCTAATGTGCATGGGGGGCAGGGGGCTTCCAATTCTCCCCAACTGATGATGTAAGGATCAACAGGTTTTAATCTTTATTACATTTTATTCTTCTCGTAAAGTAAAAAGAGCTCTAGCTCATTGTAAATTATGTATAATAACAACGGTGTTGAATTTTTCAGCCCCCGTTCCCTGTAGATAGTAAACTTCGTACCACTGGGGAGGTGATGACTGTGATCGGGGGGATCTATTTCTTTTTAAGAGGGGTAAGTTAATACTGTGAGATCATCCAGATGAGAAATCTGTGAACATGCATTATAAATATAGGTAAAAACATACTTCTAGGTGACTACTAGGAACGTTGAATCTATTTATCCTGGTTGTTCAGTCTTGGGACAAAAGTTTGCAGTCAGTCTATGCACACGGTCACGATTCCCCGGTATTGCCTGTGCGAGCAGCTGGGTATGTGACCGATTGTATGCCATTTGCTTACTTGTGATCACATTCCAACTAGACGTATTCAGCTTTTCTTAATAGAAGAGAATTGAGAGAAACCTACATGTCTAGTTGGCATGTGGCTGCTAGTATACAAATTGCATACATACTGTCACCTAACCATCTGCTCACACTGGCAGCAGCAGGGAATTGTGCAGAAAAGTGTCCCCAGCCTGGACAACCCTTTTAGATATCAATCAGCATCTAGAGAACCGTCATACCTTCTACATAATCTGGCATCTATCTATCTGTTTGTCTGTCCATCGATTCATGCCAATGCAATAAAAGAGTAGCCCCACTTCTTCACATACTTGGGCTGCAGTGCTGCCTGTTGGTTTCTTCATCTATTGAGTAGACCTTGAGTCATTACCAAGGAGCGCTGTCCAAAACCGGAAATGTTGGTTTCCATTTTGCATCCATTTTTGCTCCATTTGTAACAAATCCATTTCTTTTAACTGTGAATCCATTGCAAATAAATGGAAACTGGTCACCTGAACAGATAATGGTAAAATGTACATTGTTTGGTTCCTTTAGGTCCAGTATTTCATGCAGAGACATCTATCCTTGAAGGCACTGCTTGTTGACAGCTACAGTGAAATTCTGTTGTAAGTCCACATTTTTAGACTATTTCTTCTATTTTGTTGTGCAGTAGGTGAAAAAAAATGTTATAGAGCTGACCTGGGCAAAGTGTCACATTCGGCCCTCTGACTGTTCCAGCCACCCGATGACCAAGACAGCCGAAGAGCCTAAAACCATGCAGCAGCTCTCACCCTCCTGGCGTCCCGATATCACCGCTATCTGCATCCTCAGAATAAAAATATCGATAAATATAATGGTGGAGGTCGGGCCATCATCTCTTCCCTTCCACCATTCAGTTTGTGGATGAGACAGCAGATGCGATGACATCACTACATAACGTCTGCTGTGCCGAGCGTCAGTGCACACAGCAAAGACCGGAGTATATAGGGAGGCAAAGTAGCTCTTATACTGTATATAGGAGCCTATGTGAGGGCTAATACTGTATATAGAGGTCTTTGTGTGGATTCATACAATATATAGGGGACTATATTGGGGCTCATACTGTATATAGGGGGCTATGTGAGGGCTCATGCTGAATATAGGAAGGCTATGTGGAGGCTCATAATGTATATAAGGGCTGTGTGGAGTCTCAAACTGTATATTGGGGCTGTGCAAGGGCTCATACTGTATATAGGAGGGCAGTGTGATGGTTTATACTGCATTTAGGATTGCCATATGAGGGCTCACACTGTATATAGGGGCTATGTGTAGGCTTCTACTGTATATAGGGGGTTGTGTGTGGGCTCAAATATATAGGGGGCGTCAGCATACTTAGTTTTGCTCAAAATGAGTTTATACAATTAATATCAATATACAATGATTATTATAATGAATTTGTTCATATTACTATTGAGCAGAATTAATTTCAGACTATTGGTTCGGCCTCCACAACAGTTACAAATCTCTCGTGTGAACCCTTGGGAAAATGAATTGCCCACCTCTGTTATAGAGGATGCACAATGTGGCTGTCTGCTCAATTGATACTGCATCCACTGCTTTCACAGGACAGGAGCAATGTTCCCTCTTTAAATGGGGTTTTCTGCTTTGGACAATCCTGATAGCGTTCCATTTTACTGCAGCACCTCCACAGGAGAAACTGAGAATTACACATTGCTCATTCAAACAATAGGTTGACTATGTAGGTCAGGACAGGGCTTCATAGCAAGAGACTCTCTTTGTTGCCGCTCTCTGCTCTCTCTCGCCAAAAGATAAGGGCCCTTTACAGAAATCATAGAATTCCATAAGCGAGTGTATAAAAATATGTTTGTTTAAAGGCGAATACCTCTGCTTTAATTAAAAAAAGAAAAAGAAAGCTACATTTTAAAGATGCCGAGCGAATTTGATGCTTCTGGAGACACAATCAAAAGATTTTCAAACTGCTGTATCTTGGTGTTTGGAATATCCAGAAAGCAGGGTTAATGGATTAATTCCCAAATAGTAAGTGATTTGCTAGAATAATTGATCACTTACTGATCACTGAAGGTTTGATCACTGGGACCTCCAGCGATCCTGATAACGGTGCTTTCGAACCTGGGAACCATAGTGAATGGAGCAGACGGACACATGCTTGATCTCTGTTCCATTCATTGTCTATGGTACTGTCAGAAATAGTGGGACAATGTACTCGACTTTTCTCTGGCAGTCCCATAGAAAATAATTATTTGCAGCTCCACTGCATTCAAGATGGGACTCTGCAGTGCCCCATTTTACAGATACTGTATGCCGATTGTCCCAGCAGTCGGACCCCCAGCAATCAGTTATCCCTTGACATTTGGGGATAACTTACTATTTTGGGAGTAACCCTTTTAGTGATCTGGGAAGTTGAGGCTCCTACAAAGTGGAGGTCCCCAGTAAATTGAACCCTTATCCCCTTCCTTTTATCTGACCCTTATAATGTTTTTTTTCTATGTCTTCTCTAGTTTTTGTCAGTCAGTCTTTGTCTTGATGTCCACTTTCTTGTACTTTTTTGGGAGACACGAGTACGTGGCGTTTATGGTCATCTGCTTAGCATTGAGCTGGGTCAATGTGCTGTACTTCACCCGAGGCTTCCAGCAGATGGGGATTTACGCAGTGATGATTGAGAAGGTCGGTGACGTTCCTATTCATGCTTGTTGTGTCCACATGGTTAACATTTACCTATATGGATTTACTAAATGTTAACGACCGCACAATTAACTCTAGACATATATCCATCTCCTTTTTACATCAGTATAATGGGTGTAATGATAGTAATGGACACCTGTCACCAGGATAGTCATCTATGCATTCATTACCTTTGTAAGATGCCCTAATAATAGTAAATTACTGACAGCAACTGCAAATATGTCATCTTGGGAGAGCTGCCTACATAGAAATGTAGCTGCCATAGGAAGATCACACAAATAGTAGAACCAACATACCGTATTTGTAAAAAAAAAAAAAATATGGTATAAAGCCACATGAGCGATCCCCCTCTAAAGTGTAACCTACCCCTGTGGGAAGAAAAGTGTTGCTACGGCTATGTGCACACGTTCAGGATTTCTTGCAGAAATTTCCTGTGCAAAATCGGACATTTTCGGCATGAAATCCGCATGCGTTTTTACCGCGTTTTTAACGCATTTTTGGTGCGTTTTTTTTGTAGATTTTTCCGCAGGTTCCCAATGCAATAATATAGTGGGAAATCCGCAAAAAAATTCGCAAAATTAATGAACATGCTGCATTTTTTACCGCAATGCATTTTTTTTCGTGGAAAAAAACGCATCATGTGCACAAAAATTACGGAATGCATTCTAAATGATGAGATGCATAATGTATGCGTTTTTTTTGCGTTTTTACAGCGAAAAAAGCACGAAAAAGCACGAAAAATCTGCAACGTGTGCACACAGCCGTAATGTCTCTGGCCTTCTTCTTGGTACATTGACTCTTCTTCAATTATACATTGTCTCCCAATATGACGAGATGAGATAATAATAATTTTATTTATATAGCGCCATGAGATCATCCTGCACATAATCTTTTTCTTTTTTTTTTGCAGATGATACTACGGGATATGCTTCGCTTCATGTTTGTCTATATTCTGTTCCTCATTGGATTTGCAGCAGGTATGAAATACAGTTCACTTTTATTTCCTAATAAATCAGCAATTCTATTACCAGGTTATTCTGCCATAGTGTATGCCGGAGACTTTATACAGAACGATTCGCTCCCTACTTTATCCGGAAAAATTGCTGTAACTTCTCAAATAGCCGATCAATCGTACTGAAATTTGGACTGTGCATACCTTGGTTCACGTGAAACTGACGGTTTAAAGCAGGTGTTGAACGTGTCCACCGTTCACATCCAAGCATGCCTGCAAGGGCCATTCCATATTGTTGAATGTGTTCCGCAGGGCGTCTGAGGTCATAACCTGAATTTCTCGCGGTATGTTCTCTAGGAGCGCCTGTAATGTTCGTGACTTATTGGTGTACACCCAGCCCTTCAAATGGTCCCAATGGAAAAAATCTGGTAATAACGAATTGTTTGGGCCCTTTCAATTCCTGACTGACAGTGACTCGGTATGGTCGAACACGACGTTTCTTGGTGGCTCGTTGACATGTGGAATATGACACCTGTCTCCTGTGCATTGATTTACTGGAGATGCCAGAAGTTGCTGTTTCACATAATTGAATTGTTTCCTTAGATATTTTCGGATGTCCTCCATCATGCCTATTCAGTAATGTTCCTGTACATTCCATCTTATTCACCATTGACAGAATACTTGGTTTGGACAGCTGAGTTTGACCTCTAAACTTCTTTACAAACTCACTTTGGCACCTTTTTAAGGATTCAGCTTTCCAGTAAGTTTTCACAATGAAAACATGCTCCTCCAAACTGTATCTGTACATTGTTAACAAATGAAGACGGAATTCGGCAGGAGTGAAATGCAAGCTCTACATATAAACTACCGTCACTCAGAAAGGCGTGCAGCCAGTGTCTCGTAGTGGAGACGGCCCGTGGGGCGACAAGTCCACAAAACCATTCGGTTTTGTCATATCACCATCTTGCACAGATAAACTGTATTCAGGGTCAGTAGGTGACAGTAGAGAGTTCTCTCTAATATACAGGTGACAAAAAATGAAGAAAACATCCCGTATTTGATACTACTTAGATGCAAATTGTCTCTTCACAGAGGAAGAGGACTTGAACTCTAGTGTCACCTACTGCAAGTAGCTTGACTTTTAGCATTGCAATTTCCAGTAGGTGGCACTAAAGGTCAAGTCCTCTTCCTCTCTGAAGAGATAATAATTTGCATATAAAAAGTATCAAAGTTATAATGAATCAGAATATTGCGTTGTTTTCTTGTCGGATTAACGTTCATCGGTCAGAGAGCTCCTTGCTGCAGAAAGCAGAAATTGTTATATTTCTCCCTCCAAGTTGCTGTTGGCAGATTAGTAACGTAATGTGGCAATGCTGGTCACTTTTCCGTGTTGGTGCCTACTAAATCTAGATTTTAACAAATTTTCCAAATTGCTAAAATAAACATGCCTAAAGTGAAGAATAGCAAGAAAATAACAACAGCAACAAAAATGATACTCCCCAATTACATTTCCCCCCGCAGCATCGCGTAACAGGTCCTCCCGCCAGTCTCCTGCTGACCTGGCCGCAGCCATGATGTCCTCTATATTCTGCATGACCGGATGATATTTGGCTAAAGCTGCCTCAGTAAAATCCATTAAAAAATAAATTTTTGTGCAAATTCTTGGTGGAATCCGAACCACTGAAGCCTAAAGTCATCAAAATACGAAGAATGAACATAAACTTCGGATGTGCAACAAAATTAACAATTACAAAAATGATTATTTTTATTCATTTTTAACCCCTTCATGACCCAGCCTATTTTGACCTTAAAGACCTTGCCGTTTTTTGCAATTCTGACCAGTGTCCCTTCATGAGGTAATAACTCAGGAACGCTTCAATGGATCCTAGCGGTTCTGAGATTGTTTTTTCGTGACATATTGGGCTTCATGTTAGTGGTAAATTTAGGTCAATAAATTCTGTGTTTATTTGTGATAAAAACGGAAATTTGGCGAAAATTTTGAAAATTTCGCAATTTTCACATTTTGAATTTTTATTCTGTTAAACCAGAGAGTTATGTGACACAAAATAGTTAATAAATAACATTTCCCACACGTCTACTTTACATCAGCACAATTTTGGAAACAAAATTTTTTTTTGCTAGGAAGTTATAAGGGTTAAAATTTGACCAGCGATTTCTCATTTTTACAACGAAATTTACAAAACCATTTTTTTTAGGGACCACCTCACATTTGAAGTCAGTTTGAGGGGTCTATATGGCTGAAAATACCCAAAAGTGACACCATTCTAAAAACTGCACCCCTCAAGGTGTACAAAACCACATTCAAGAAGTTTATTAACCCTTCAGGTGCTTCACAGCAGCAGAAGCAACATGGAAGGAAAAAATGAACATTTAACTTTTTAGTCACAAAAATGATTTTTCAGCAACAATTTTTTTATTTTCCCAATGGTAAAAGGAGAAACTGAACCACGTAAGTTGTTGTCCAATTTGTCCTGAGTACGCTGATACCTCATATGTGGGGGTAAACCACTGTTTGGGCGCACGGCAGGGCTTGGAAGGGAAGGAGCGCCATTTGACTTTTTGAATGAAAAATTGGCTGCACTCTTTAGCGGACACCATGTCACATTTGGAGAGCCCCCGTGTGCCTAAAAATTGGAGCTCCCCCACAAGTGACCCCATTTTGGAAACTAGACGCCCCAAGGAACTTATCTAGATGCATAGTAAGCCCTTTAAACCCCCAGGTGCTTCACAAATTGATCCGTAAAAATGAAAAAGTACTTTTTTTTCACAAAAAAATTCTTTTAGCCTCAATTTTTTCATTTTCACATGGACAACAGGATAAAATGGATCCTAAAATTTGTTTGGCAATTTCTCCTGAGTACACCGATACTTCACATGTGGGGGTAAACCATTGTTTGGGCACATGGTAAGGCTCGGAAGGGAAGGAGCGCCATTTGACTTTTTGAATGAAAAATTATCTCCATCGTTAGCGGACACCATGTCGCGTTAGGAGAGACCCTGTGTGCTTAAACATTGAAGCTCCCCCACAAGTGACCCCATTTTGGAAACTGGACCCCCCAAGGAACTTATCTAGATGCCTAGTGAGCACTTTAAACCCTCAGGTGCTTCACAAATTGATCCGTAAAAATGAAAAAGTACTTTTTTTTCACAAAAAATTTATTTTCGCCTCAATTTTTTCATTTTCACATGGGCAATAGGATAAAATGGATCCTAAAATTTGTTGAGCAATTTCTCCCGAGTACGCCGATACCTCATATGTGGGGGTAAACCACTGTTTGGGCACACGGCAGGGCTCGGAAGGGAAGGCGCGCCTTTTAACTTTTTGAATGGAAAATTAGCTCCAATTGTTAGCGGACACCATGTCGCATTTGGAGAGCCCCTGTGTGCCTATGCAATGGAGCTCCCCCACAAGTGACCCCATTTTGGAAACTAGACCCCCCAACAAACTTATCTAGATGCATACTGAGCACTTTAAACCCCCAGGTGCTTCACAGAAGTTTATAATGCAGAGCCATGAAAATAAAAAATAATTTTTCTTTTCTCAAAAATGATTTTTTAGCCTGGAATTTCCTATTTTGCCAATGGTAATAGGAGAAATTGGACCACAAATGTTGTTGTCCAGTTTGTCCTGAGTATGCAGATACCCCATATGTGGGGGTAAACCACTGTTTGGGAGCACGGCAGGGCTCAGAAGGGAAGGCACGCCATTTGGCTTTTTAAATGGAAAATTATCTCCAATCATTAGCGGACACCATGTCGCGTTTGGAGAGCCCCTGTGTGCCTAAACATTGGAGATCCCCCACAAATTACCCCATTTTGGAAACTAGACCCCCAAAGGAACTAATCTAGATGTGTAGTGAGCACTTTGAACCCTCAAGTGCTTCACAGAAGTTTATAACGCAGAGCTATGAAAATAAAAAAAAAAAATTATTTTCTCAAAAATGAATTTTAGCCCGCAATTTTTTATTTTCCCAAGGGTAACAGGAGAAATTTGACCCCAAAAGTTGTTGTCCAGTTTCTCCTGAGTACGCTGATACCCCATATGTGGGGGTAAACCACTGTTTAGGCACATGCTGGGGCTCGGAAGTGAAGTAGTGACGTTTTGAAATGCAGACTTTGATGGAATGCTCTGTGGGCGTCACGTTGCGTTTGCAGAGCCCCTGATGTGGCTAAACAGTAGAAACCCCCCACAAGTGACCCCATTTTGGAAACTAGACCCCGAAAGGAACTTATCTAGATGTGAGGTGAGCACTTTGAACCCCCAAGTGCTTCACAGAAGTTCATAACACAGAGCAGTGAAAATAATAAATACGTTTTCTTTCCTCAAAAATAATTTTTTAGCCCAGAATTTTTTATTTTCCCAAGGGTTACAGGAGAAATTGGACCACAAAAGTTGTTGTCCAGTTTCTCCTGAGTACGCTGATACCCCATGTGTGGGGGTAAACCACTGTTTGGGCACACGTGGGGGCTCAGAAGGGAAGTAGTGACTTTTGAAATGCAGACTTTGATGGAATGGTCTGCGGGCGTCACATTGCGTTTGCAGAGCCCCTGGTGTGCCTAACCAGTAGAAACCCCCCACAAGTGACCCCATTTTGGAAACTAGACCCCCAAAGGAACTTATCTAGATGTGTGGTGAGCACTTTCAACCCCCAAGTGCTTTACAGAAGTTTATAACGCAGAGCCGTGAAAATAATAAATACGTTTTCTTTCCTCAAAAATAATTTTTTAGCCCAGAATTTTTTATTTTCCCAAGGGTTACAGGAGAAATTGGACCACAAAAGTTGTTGTCCAGTTTCTCCTGAGTACGCTGATGCCCCATGTGTGGGGGTAAACCACTGTTTGGGCACACGTGGGGGCTCAGAAGGGAAGTAGTGACTTTTGAAATGCAGACTTTGATGGAATGGTCTGCGGGCGTCACGTTGCGTTTGCAGAGCCCCTGGTGTGCCTAAACAGTAGAAACCCCCCACAAGTGACCCCATTTTGGAAACTAGACCCCCCAAGGAACTTATCTAGATATGTGGTGAGCACTTTGAACCCCCAAGTGCTTCACAGACGTTTACAACGCAGAGCCGTGAAAATAAAAAATCATTTTTCTTTCCTCAAAAATGATGTTTTAGCAAGCAATTTTTTATTTTCTCAAGGGTAACAGGAGAAATTGGACCCCAGTAATTGTTGCGCAGTTTGTCCTGAGTATGCTGGTACCCCATATGTGGGGGTAAACCACTGTTTGGGCACACGTCGGGGTTCGGAAGTGAGGGAGCACCATTTGAATTTTTGAATACAAGATTGGCTGGAATCAATGGTGGCGCCATGTTGCGTTTGGAGACCCCCTGAAGTGCCTAAACAGTGGAAACCCCTCAATTCTACCTCCAACACACCCCTAACCCTTATCCCAACTGTAGCCGTAACCCTAATCACAACCCTAACCCCAACACACCCCTAACCACAACCCTAACCCCAACACACCCCTAACCCTAACCACAACCCTAATTCCAACCCAACCCTAAGGCTATGTGCCAACGTTGCGGATTCGTATGAGATTTTTCAGCATCATTTTTGAAAAATCCGCGGGTAAAAGGCACTGCGTTTTACCTGTGGATTTACCGTGGATTTCCAGTGTTTTTTGTGCGGATTTCACCTGTGGATTCCTATTGAGGAACAGGTGTAAAACGCTGCGGAATCCGCACAAAGAATTGGCATGCTGCGGAAAATACAACGCAGCGTTCCCGCGCGGTATTTTCTGCACCATGGGCACAGCGGATTTGGTTTTCCATATGTTTACATGGTACTGTAAACCTGATGGAACACTGCTGCGGATCCTCAGCCAAATCCGCACCGTGTGCACATAGCCTAATTCTAAAGGTATGTGCACACGCTGCAGAAAATGCTGCGGATCCGCAGCAGTTTCCCATGAGTTTACAGTTCAATGTGAACCTATGGGAACCAAAAATCGCTGTACACATGCTGCGGAAAAACTGCACGGAAACGCAGCGGTTTACATTCCGCAGCATGTCACTTCTTTCTGCGGATTCCGCAGCGGTTTTACAACTGCTCCAATAGAAAATCGCAGTTGTAAAACCGCAGTGAAATGCGCAGAAAAACCGCGGTAAATCCACGATAAATCGGCAGCGGTTTAGCACTGTGGATTTTTCAAATCCGCTGCGGAAAAATCCGCATAGGACCAGAATACGTGTGCACATACCGAAACCCTAACCCTAGCCCTAACCCTAGCCCTAACCCTACCCCTAACCCTAACCCTAGTTCTTACCCCAACCTTAGTGAAAAAAAAAAAATTCTTTATTTTTTTTATTGTCCCTATCTATGGGGGTGACAAAGGGGGGGGGGGGTCATTTACTATCTTTTTTATTTTGATCACTGAGATGGGTTATATCTCAGTGATCAAAATTCACTCTGGAACGAATCTGCCGGCCGGCAGATTCGGCGGGCGCACTGCACATGCGCCCGCCATTTTGGAAGATGGCGGCGCCCAGGAAAGAAGACGGACGGACCTCGGGCGGCTAGGTAAGTATAAGGGGGGGGAGATCAGGGCACGGGGGGGCGTCGGAGCACGGGGGGGGTGGATCGGAGCATGGGGGGGGTGGATCGAAACACGGGAGGGAGGATTGGAGCACGGGGGAGGATTGGAGCACGGGGTGAGGGATCGCTGTGCGGGGGGTGGATCGGAGCACGGGGGGGGGTCGCTGTGTGCGGGGGAGGGATCGGAGTGCGGGGGGGTTTGATTGGAGCGTGGGGGGTGTGATTGGTGCATGGGGGAAGCGGACAGGAGGACGGGGGAGCGGAGCACAGGACGGAGGGGAGCGGACCACAGATCGGGGGGCTGGGGGGGCGATCGGAGGGGTGGGGTGGGTGCACATAAGTGTTTCCAGCCATGGCCGATGATATTGCAGCATCGGCCATGGCTGGATTGTAATATTTCACCAGTTTTTTAGGTGAAATATTACAAATCGCTCTGATTGGCAGTTTCACTTTCAACAGCCAATCAGAGCGATCGTAGCCACGAGGGGGTGAAGCCACCCCCCCTGGGCTAAACTACCACTCCCCCTGTCCCTGCAGATCGGGTGAAATGGGAGTTAACCCTTTCACCCGGCCTGCAGGGACGCGATCTTTCCATGACGCATATGCTGCGTCATGGGTCGGAATGGCACCGACTTTCATGACGCAGCGTATGCGTCAAAGGTCGGGAAGGGGTTAAAGCACCGTTAATTCCGTGGGGGCTGTACATGTAAAAAAGGGTTTAAAGATCCATAATATACTATATATAGAATCAGGGCTGCCGCTAGAAATTTTGGGGCCCCATACTGGCAAAATTTTCGGGGCCCCCTTGAAACTCCGCCCAGGCTCCACCCCAGCCCTGCCTCCAGGCTCCACCCCACGAACTATCCACAGTCCCACCGCTCTCTCTTGGAAAATCTCCACTTCTCACCTATCACACATTGACAGTTCCCATCACCAGATCACACATATAGCCGGCAGCTTTTGTTTTGGCCAAAAGATTTTTTAAGCCGCCACCATAACACGGTAGACACTTTTGGCCGGGCCCTACTCTACTGTAACCTACTAAATATTTGTTAAAATATGCAATACAATTTAGGTATATTTTTTATTTATTTTTCAATTTTTAAAATGACCTATAATACTACATACAAGGAACATATACCACCGCACTATGACCAGATGACATATTACCACCACAGTGATCGAATAATATAAAATACAAGGAACAAATACCGCTACACCATGACCAGACCGCATATTACCACAAATGACTGAATACTACGATACTGATCAGTAATAAAAAAAAAAAACACAATACTATCACCAGCAGTGCCATTATGCACAGGAGATCTGTAATTAGTAAGCAGTGTCTGTGTACAGGTAATACAGTGATCACCGGTGACATTATACACAGGAGCTCTATATATAATGTATAGGTAATGCAGTGATCACTGGTAACATTGTACACAGGACCTCTGTATATAGTATACAGTGTATAGTGTCAGTGTATAGGTAACACTGACTCACCAGTGACGTCTCTAGGTGAAGTCCTTCATCTTTCATCCAGCACAGACCGCCATCACTTCATCCAGCCAGGACTCGTCTCTGCAGGAAATAAAACAGTTATCTCGAGTTCCGCTTGTAGAATACATTACTTAATTTTCCCAACTTCTACATTACACCACATGAAGAAGGCAACATAGTATCACTCTACACAGTAACAGGACCGCCCCCCCATTTAAAACAGTATACTCAAAAAATAAAATAAATACATCACTGCAATAATAATATCCCTTAATTAGCCCCTATGGTAATATTCGCCATCCTAGCCCCCGTGTGTCTCATTCCAGGCTCCAGCCATATGTTCTCCCATCCTGCCCTCATGAGTATCCATTCTGCCCCATATGATCTCCCCATCCTGCCCCATCTGTCTCCATCGTATCCATCCTGCCCCATCTGTCTCCAATCTTGCCCCATCTGTCTCCATTCTGCCCCATCTGTTTCCAATCCTGCCCCATCTGTGTCCAGCACTCTGCCCCATCTGTGTCCAGCACTCTGCCCCATCTGTGTCCAGCACTCTGCCCCATCTGTGTCCAATCCTGCCCCATCTGTGTCCAGCACTCTGCCCCATCTGTGTCCAATCCTGCCCCATCTGTGTCCAGCACTCTGCCCCATCTGTGTCCAATACTGCCCCATCTGTGTCCAGCACTCTGCCCCATCTGTGTCCAATCCTGCCCCATCTGTGTCCAGCACTCTGCCCAGTCTGTGTCAAATCCTGCCCCATGTGTCCAGCACTCTGCCCCATCTGTTTCCAATCCTGCCTCATCTCTGTCCAGCACTCTGCCCCATCTCTGTCCTGCACTCTGCCCCATCTCTGTCCAGCACTCTGCCCCATCTCTGTCCAGCACTCTGCCCCATCTCTGTCCAGCACTCTGCCCCATCTCTGTCCAGCACTCTGCCCCATCTCTGTCCAATCCTGCCCCATCTGTGTCCAGCACTCTGCCCCATCTGTGTCCAATCCTGCCCCATCTGTGTCCAATCCTGCCCCATCTCTGTCCAGCACTCTGCCCCATCTCTGTCCTGCACTCTGCCCCATCTCTGTCCAGCACTCTGCCCCATCTCTGTCCAGCACTCTGCCCCATCTCTGTCCAGCACTCTGCCCCATCTCTGTCCAGCACTCTGCCCCATCTCTGTCCAATCCTGCCCCATCTGTGTCCAGCACTCTGCCCCATCTGTGTCCAATGCTGCCCCATCTGTGTCCAATCCTGCCCCATCTGTGTCCAGCACTCTGCCCCATCTGTGTCCAATCCTGCCCCATCTCTGTCCAGCACTCTGCCCTATCTCTGTCCAGCACTCTGTCCCATCTCTGTCCAGCACTCTGCCCCATCTCTGTCCAGCACTCTGCCCCATCTCTGTCCAGCACTCTGCCCCATCTCTGTCCAGCACTCTGCCCCATCTCTGTCCAGCACTCTGCCCCATCTCTGTCCAATCCTGCCCCATCTGTGTCCAGCACTCTGCCCCATCTGTGTCCAATCCTGCCCCATCTCTGTCCAGCACTCTGCCCCATCTGTGTCCAATCCTGCCCCATCTGTGTCCAGCACTCTGCCCCATCTCTGTCCAGCACTCTGCCCCATCTCTGTCCGGCACTCTGCCCCATCTCTGTCCGGCACTCTGCCCCATCTGTGTCCAATCCTGCCCCATCTGTGTCCAGCACTCTGCCCAGTCTGTGTCCAATCCTGCCCCATGTGTCCAGCACTCTGCCCCATCTGTTTCCAATCCTGCCTCATCTCTGTACAGCACTCTGCCCCATCTCTGTCCAGCACTCTGCCCCATCTCTGTCCAGCACTCTGCCCCATCTCTGTCCAGCACTCTGCCCCCCCCCCCGTGTCCAGCTTTCTGCCCCCCTGTGTCCAGCTTTCTGCCCCCCCTGTGTCCAGCTTTCTGCCCCCCCCCGTGTCCAGCTTTCTGCCCCCCGTGTCCAGCTTTCTGCCCCCCCCGTGTCCAGCTTTCTGCCCCCCCCTGTGTCCAGCTTTCTGCCCCCCCCTGTGTCCAGCTTTCTGCCCCCCCCGTGTCCAGCTTTCTGCCCCCCCCGTGTCCAGCTTTCTGCCCCCCCCGTGTCCAGCTTTCTGCCCCCCCCCCTGTGTCCAGCTTTCTGCCCCCCCTGTGTCCAGCTTTCTGCCCCCCCCCCTGTGTCCAGCTTTCTGCCCCCCCCTGTGTCCAGCTTTCTGCCCCCCCCTGTGTCCAGCTTTCTGCCCCCCCCTCTGTGTCCAGCTTTCTGCCCCCCCTGTGTCCAGCTTTCTGCCCCCCCCCGTGTCCAGCTTTCTGCCCCCCCCCCGTGTCCAGCTTTCTGCCCCCCCCCGTGTCCAGCTTTCTGCCCCCCCCTGTGTCCAGCTTTCTGCCCCCCCCCCCCCCGTGTCCAGCTTTCTGCTCTCCCCCCCCCCCCTGTGTCCAGCTTTCTGCCTTGGTTATTAGGTTTTAGTCTTTAATGAAGAGATGAGATTTGAGGTTGGCTCTGAAGGTTTCTATTTGGGGAGACAATCATACCTGTTGAGGCAGTGAATTCCAGAGGATGGGAGACGCTGGGGAAAAACATATTCTCAATGCGACAGGCTTCCTACTTTAATGGAGAAATAACATGAATGTAATAAAAATCATACACATCACGTTAATGTCATATCACCATCTTGCACAGATAAACTGTATTCAGGGTCAGTAGGTGACAGTAGAGAATTCTCTCTAATATACAGGTGACAGAAAATGAAGAAAATATCCCGTGGTTGATACTTTTTATATGCAAATCACCTCTTCAGAGAGGAAGAGGACTTGAACTCTAGTGCCACCAATAGGAAGTTGCAATGCTAAAAGTCAAGCTACTTCCAATAGCTGGCAACATTTGCATATTTAATTTCCCAGAGGAACATTGTATGGCTTATAAGTCTCGTTTCTCTGGCATGTCAGTGGAGCGCCCCCAGACGCAGGGCCGCGGGGTACTCGGTCCGGGGTTGTCACGGTGGCTAGACCCGGTCCGTGACCCTGCTAAGGGGTGTCCAATGAAAGGTGATGGTGTGTGGTGCAAGGTGCGAGGAATAACGAGGACGCAGGGTTGCAGTCTCTTTACCTTTTTACTGAAGGCTTCGGGGTCCGCAATCCAAAGCACTGCTAACAGGGCTGGCCGGCCGGTCCGAATGCACATCCAGAGTTCCCTTTGCAGGTGGAAATCAGTGTCTACCTTCTAGCGCCTGTGTGTTGTAGTCCTTCCCTGCTGAGCACCACGGGATAGTCCTCACAAATGTTGTATCTGTTCTTTCTCTCTCCGTCCCCCAGATAATATGGCTAGGACGCACCCGTATGACAGGTAGGCCTGGAGTTATTCTGGGACCCTAGAGACGCCCCTCTCCCACGATTGCCTCCTATGTCCGTTTAGGTGATTTAAGTCAGACAGCCAACCTGTAATCAACTGTCCTGCCGCTGTTTGAAGTAATGCGTGGAGTCTGTTACTTCCTCGGTGCTCCGGCCACCGGCTACGCGCCTGAGAAGGATGTTGCCACAGTCTTAGGGACACGACTCCTTCTGGTTCTATCTCCTTCGTACTATGATCCCGCTTCTTAATTCTCCACAATATACTTCGCTTCGTGTCCTTCCTTGAGATGCCGCCGCAAGGTAGTGCAGGCACGGCTCCGTAACAATCTGTCCTTTCTGCTAGGTACCTGCCAGGTTCCCACTTCTGACAGGTCCTCCCTTGAGCTCTCCCAGGCTGCGTTCTCCCTCACTTCCAGTCCAACCCCCAGTTTTTACCAGAGTGTGAGGAGTGGCCTAATACATAGAGCCTTTTGCCCCCCCTGGTGGCCGGAGTGGGAAGTGTAATGTGTGACTGTGATACCTGGTCAGGAGAACTCCTTTAGTGCAATCAGACATAACATCACTCCCCTTAGTGGCAGAGCGACATTACTGCAACGACCAGGACTCTAGGGCGCTGCACTAGGGCTGTCACTCTGCACAAGGAGAAATGATACCCCTTGATACTTTTTAGAAACACAATCATTTTGAAAGGTAGCAGTCTTAAGTGCTTCTACGTAGCACTAATTACCATATACTTAATAAATATATGCTGTAGCACACTGAGGTACAACAAGTTCAAGCATTACCAAGCAATAAATAAATACATAGCGGAACAGTACAGTAGGGCTATCCTGGGGAGATCACAGACAGACTTCAAAATTCCTCAGAGCTTTGCAGCATTTTGTAAGATGCGGTGCATATGAGAGGTCAGAGGGAGAGGACGGAGTTACACGAGCCTGCCCAGGAGAGCAGATCACTGCCAGCACCTGCCTACCTGGCATTGGCAAGCATAACTAGATGGACAGTTGACTCAAATGAGAAATTCTTGTCTTGAAAATACTTGTAAGGGCCTCTGTAGTGTCATAGAATCATAGAATGTTGGAAGGGACCTCCAGGGTCATCGTATGCAACCCCCTGCTCAAAGCAGGATTCACTAAACCATCTCAGACAGATGTCTGTCCAGCCTGTGTTTGAAGACTTCCATTACAGGAGAACTCACCACCTCTCGTGGCAGCCTGTTCCACTCATTGATCACCCTCACAGTCAAATCCTATAATGACATACTTGTAATAGCGTCCCCATCCTGGACTCCTTCCTTTAATAATGTCTCCCGTGCTAGCCCCATTCTGTAATAATGTCCCGGTCCTGTCCTATTCCTGTAATAATGTCCTCCATCTTGGGCCCCCTTCTCTAATAATGTCCCCCATCATGGCCCCTTTATGTAATAATGTCTCACATCCTAGGCCCCTTTTATGTAATCATGTCTCACATCCCAGGCCCCTTTTTGTAATAATGTTTCACATCCTAGGCCCCTTCCTGTTATACTATCCCCTGTTCTGGGCCTTTTTCTGTTATATTGTCCCCATCCTGGGCCCTTTCTTAGTGTAATGTTTCTTTTCCTGGCATAATGTCCCCTCATGGGCCCTCTTCCTGGAATGATGTCCCCCATCCTAGACTCCTTCCAGCAATAATGTCCCCCTTCCTGGGCCACTTCCTGGTATAATGTCCCCTGTATTGGGCTCCTTACTGTAATAACGTTCCCCATCCTGGCCCCCTCAAGTAACAATGTCCCCCATCCTATAATAATGTCTGCCATCCTGGTCACATTCCTGGTATAATGACCCCCCATCCTGGGCCCCTTCCTGGTTTAATGACTCCCATCCTATAATTATGTCCACCTTCCAGCACCACTTTTTGGTATAGTGATCCCCATTCCTGTGTCACTTCCTAGTATAAATGACCTCCATCCTGGTATAGTGATGTCAATCCTGGACCCCATTCTGGCAGAAATGACCCCATCCTGGACCCCTTCTTGGTATAATGACCACTATCCTGGACACCAGTCTGGTATAATGACCCCCTTTGTGACCTCTTCCTGGTATAAACATCCCCATTCTGTTATAATGACCCCCATCCAGGCCCCTTCCTTGTATAATGACCCTCATCCTGAACCCCATTCAAGCATAATGACCCCCATCCTGCACCCCATTCTGATATAATGACCCTCATCCCAGACCCTTCCTTTTATAATGACCCTCATCCTTAACCCCATTCTGTTATAATGACCCCCATCCTGCACCCCATTCTGGTATAATGACCCCCATCCTGGCTCCTTCCTTTTATAATATCTGTTCTGCAGTGGCGTAACTACAAAGTTATGGGCCCCGGTGCGAACTTTGAAATGGCCCCCCCCCCCCCCATGCCAAAATATATTCCACCCAAATTCACATTTTCCCTGAGATTTTTGCCATGTATGCCAAATGACAAGCTGAGCTCTGGTACATCTATAACATCATGTGATATCAAGATGACTTTGGTCAGATAATAAATGATACTTAGCTCGGCTGTGTCTGTATCTCACTGGGGTATAAAGAAAACTCATACATATGAGATTTCCAATGCACAGACTTGTACTAAAGGACAAACTCAGCTCTGCTCTCTGTAATATAGATGATATACAATGCACAGACTTGTACTAAAGGACAAACTCCGCTCTGCTATGTCAGTAAGACATGATTATTTCCAATTGCCGACTTGCACCAAAGGACTAGCTGAGCTCTGCTACATGGCCATGCTAATACTCACATGTAGGGCTGCAGCTGGGTCCCATCTGTTGCAGCACCCCTCGGTGAAGCCGCCAGCAGCAGCCCCCACATGGGCACTAGCGCTGGGAGCAGAAGCCGCTCTGGAGGAGATGGAGCCGTCATTCCTACTTCTCCCAGGGTTGCAGATTTTTTGGGGAAAGGGTTTGCAGTCAGGTCAAAGCCACATTATCTGCCACAGGTCGGGGCAGTGTCAGACATCGGGGTCTCTGCCTTCATTGAAGGCTGGGAAGTTATAAGTTCGCACTCTGAGCCCCCGCAGCTACTTCTATTTATTGCATAGCTCCACAGAATTAGGGGGGTGTTAATATTTTTTTTAGAGAGCCTTCCCTGAATGTGGTGGTGTGGATTTTGGAGATGGACAAGTTCTCCAGCTTCTCATTCCAATAAGCCAGTAGACACCCCCTCCTTCCTGTTCCCACCACCAGGAGCCTGTGAGCAGGAGGGGTGGGATTCTCCTCACAGGTCGCCTCCCTCTGGTCAAATTACTAAAGATTTTCCCTTTTTTACAGTCTTCTCCCTTAAACCTGATATCAATCAATGAGGAGATCTTGGTCCTGTGCAGATGAAGGTGACAGTCTGCCCCCCACTGTCCTACTCCAGTCTCTGGATACAAATGTGGGAAAGGTTCTCTGTGGACTGTTTCATTCAGGGAAACAGAATGTCCCTGAGAGGAGGCTTGTGTCTGACATCTGACTCCTGCCCCCCTACACAGACTGTACTGGCTTCTTGCCCTTCAGTCTCTGTCCTCTGGGGTGATTGCCAACTTACCAGCTGAATAAAGGTGGACACAGCAGTGAAGGATGTGCAAACAGAGATCTACCTGATATGACACTGCAGTGTGTCATTTCCGGTCCTGTGCATTGTGGGGGTGTACTGGTCGGCTCCGGAGCATGCGCACTGCACATTCTGAAGCTGGTGAGTACACCCAATACTCCCCCCACAATGCACAGGACCGGAAATTACACGGACGCAGCTCACGCCTCTTGTCTAATTTTCACAGACAGGAGTCGGCTGCTTCTTTGATGGACTGAGCGGGCCCCTAAGGACTCCGGGCCCCATCGCAGCTGCGACCCCTGCGACCTCAGTAGTTACGCCCCTGCCTAAGAGGTTTAAAATAACAAACTGAGCTGGTACTTACCTTTCCCTGCTCCACTGTCGACACTCTACTACTGCTCTCATGTTTCCAGGTTGCATCAGTGATATAACAACTACAGCATACATCGTGCCTGCAACCAATGACCGGGCTCAGCGGTTCTGTAGTAGACTTGAGCCACTGAACTCGGTGATTGACTGCAGTGGTGATGTGTGCTGTATTTGCTGATGGACCTATCAGGATCAAATTTTTGGCAGACCCAAACATGCTGCATCAATAATTCCTGTAAGAAGTGGGTCTAGGATTACAATTCTTTTCCTAATGACTGTAATGGAAAAAAAAATAATGTGTATAGGTTACACAATCTTTTTGGATCTGTTTCAAAAGGCAAAATTAAGGGGAAAAAATACCCCTTCTCTTTTCTCAAGTGTGTGTGACACAGCTCAAAATCTGATCCAGTGCAATTCACTATTGAATATGCTGAACCATAAGGTTTCAACATCACATGACTATATCCAATAAGATAAAGGGTCAACCAATATAGAACTAATTTGTGCTGAAAGGTGATTTAACAGATGCATATCATAAGGGCAGCAGAGCAGGGAATGACTGAAAGCGATGCGGAAGCTTCCCGCCACTACTCACATACAATGTCTGCGCACCTCCGGGCGGCTGCAAATAACAGGACAAATAAAGATCGGCTTGAGGGACCCGTCGGCAGCAGGAGGAGGAGGACGCAGCAACAGCTTGCAGCTTTTTAGGTTTAAAAGTGCAAGCTGCGGCACTCGGCCACTCACTCAAGCAGTGCCAGCTGCCTTAGACCAGTCCTTTCCTTTGGTGCGACTGAAGGACCTGTGGACACGCCTCTCCAGGTCACAAGGTTGACTGCATTGAATCCATCTTCCCCCATGTAACTGGAGGACCTGCGGTGACGGCTCCCTGCTGCGGGTCACTCACAAATGGTTGGGTCATTCATTCTTCTTCACTATTGTCCATGGACGGACGGGCCCCTAAGCAGTCCGGGCCCCATCGCAGCTGCAACCGCAATAGTTACGCCCCTGCCGTTCTGTTTTCCAAAGCATAAAAAATAAATGATTCTTCTTACCTTCCTCTGCTCCCCCGATGTACGGCGTCCTCTTCAGTAGCCTCTAGCTAACTTCAGTGTTCCGGTACTAGCAGTGTCTGACATCACTGCCATCCTCTGCCAGTGTCTTGCATGCCCGCTGCCAGCTGCCTGCCTCTGATTGGCTGATTGGTGTATTCTAGTGCAAGGAAGCCAGAGGATCCCTTTGTTGCAATGCATTTTGGCAGAATATACATCCTCAGACGCCCATTCATCTGAAGTCGGCACTGGCATCGACGGGCCCCACTGCCGCACCGGCCCAGTCACACCCTCTGCGACCACGATTCTTATGCACCTGGTTGTACCCTCTCCCCACTTATGGTCAGAAGGTCTTTCACAGGGGTTACAAGCAACTCTGTGGCTCCCGTGAATGGTTATTATATGTTTCCTTATTAAGGTCCCTTTATACGGGCCGATGAGGCGATGATCGACCAAGCTTACAATCATATGACTCTTCATTCTTGATTATTGGCCTATATAAACAGACCAGTGATAAATAAATCACGTTTCATCTATCTGTCTGCCTATCTATATATATTGAGAGTATGTTCTGTTTCCGTCATGTCTGGCAGCCTTGGTAACACTTATTGAAGATGGAGATGGTAGGAATGAAAATAGCACCTGTTATACCAAACGTTGCTGTAAAGCTGATCCGGCATCATATAACAGTTTATATTACACATCTCAAGAACTCTTCAAGTTTGCCATCGGAATGGGAGATATCGAGTTCACTGAGAACTACAAGTACAAGACTATCTTTATCTTCCTGCTCATTACCTATGTCATTCTCACCTACATCCTTCTGCTGAACATGCTTATAGCACTCATGGGGGAAACAGTAAGCAAGATCGCTCAGGAGAGCAAAGGCATCTGGAAGTTACAGGTAATTTCACTCCCAAGATATACACTTTCCTAAATTAAATATTTACTTAATTCATTGTTAAGATGTGGTTTCCTCAAAGGGTTTTTTTTTTCTCACATGACACATTAATGTCTGTAAAGCCATTTGGTCTTAGGTTTTAAATGTGTCCTTGGTCCCATGTCAGATCTCATTGTGGGTAGACATAGTAACATAGTAACATAGTTAGTAAGGCCGAAAAAAGACATTTGTCCATCCAGTTCAGCCTATATTCCATCATAATAAATCCCCAGATCTACGTCCTTCTACAGAACCTAATAATTGTATGATACAATATTGTTCTGCTCCAGGAAGACATCCAGGCCTCTCTTGAACCCCTCGACTGAGTTCGCCATCACCACCTCCTCAGGCAAGCAATTCCAGATTCTCACTGCCCTAACAGTAAAGAATCCTCTTCTATGTTGGTGGAAAAACCTTCTCTCCTCCAGACGCAAAGAATGCCCCCTTGTGCCCGTCACCTTCCTTGGTATAAACAGATCCTCAGCGAGATATTTGTATTGTCCCCTTATATACTTATACATGGTTATTAGATCGCCCCTCAGTCGTCTTTTTTCTAGACTAAATAATCCTAATTTCGCTAATCTATCTGGGTATTGTAGTTCTCCCATCCCCTTTATTAATTTTGTTGCCCTCCTTTGTACTCTCTCTAGTTCCATTATATCCTTCCTGAGCACCGGTGCCCAAAACTGGACACAGTACTCCATGTGCGGTCTAACTAGGGATTTGTACAGAGGCAGTATAATGCTCTCATCATGTGTATCCAGACCTCTTTTAATGCACCCCATGATCCTGTTTGCCTTGGCAGCTGCTGCCTGGCACTGGCTGCTCCAGGTAAGTTTATCATTAACTAGGATCCCCAAGTCCTTCTCCCTGTCAGATTTACCCAGTGGTTTCCCGTTCAGTGTGTAATGGTGATATTGATTCCCTCTTCCCATGTGTATAACCTTACATTTATCATTGTTAAACCTCATCTGCCACCTTTCAGCCCAAGTTTCCAACTTATCCAGATCCATCTGTAGCAGAATACTATCTTCTCTTGTATTAACTGCTTTACATAGTTTTGTATCATCTGCAAATATCGATATTTTACTGTGTAAACCTTCTACCAGATCATTAATGAATATGTTGAAGAGAACAGGTCCCAATACTGACCCCTGCGGTACCCCACTGGTCACAGCGACCCAGTTAGAGACTATACCATTTATAACCACCCTCTGCTTTCTATCACTAAGCCAGTTACTAACCCATTTACACACATTTTCCCCCAGACCAAGCATTCTCATTTTGTGTACCAACCTCTTGTGTGGCACGGTATCAAACGCTTTGGAAAAATCGAGATATACCACGTCCAATGACTCACCGTGGTCCAGTCTATAGCTTACCTCTTCATAAAAACTGATTAGATTGGTTTGACAGGAGCGATTTCTCATAAACCCATGCTGATATGGAGTTAAACAGTTATTCTCATTGAGATAATCCAGAATAACATCCCTCAGAAACCCTTCAAATATTTTACCAACAATAGAGGTTAGACTTACTGGCCTATAATTTCCAGGTTCACTTTTAGAGCCCTTTTTGAATATTGGCACCACAGTAAGAACCACCATGTTTATCAGCCATCCTGATGATGGGTCCAATGTTGCCTGTGACATCAGCCTAAAGATCTAAACTGGACCTTGTCTTTTCATGTCCAATGAGTAGACTATAAGTGATTCTGTATTGTACCTTGGCTTCTAACTTTCAAACCCTATAATAATGACTGCCAATATGCCTTTTTACTGACCTGAGAAATTAGGGAATAGCATGCCCTGATGGGTGAAAATGCTAGCTGACACCCTACTGAATTCACCATGATCATTGTTGACATCGATCATGGCCATGGGTGCTATCAGCAAAGACATTGGCATCTAGATGGTTGACAGAGGGAAAGGGATCCATCTTTAACCTCCAGATCATGATGTTGTGGTCCCAATGGTTGCTGCGGAAATCCAAGGCCAAGTGCATTGACCGAGGCTGAATATGTCTAGTCAGAATGTGGCCAGAAGTATGAAAATCGCACACTAGCAGTCACATGATTGCCCACTCCCAGCGCCGGCACTGGAGAATCCTCACAGCTCACAGAGCACGCGATGGTAGGATTCACATAAAGTGACTTCAGACTCGTACCCTAAGGCTGGACAACACCTCTAAAATAAATTGCTTTTGTTTGTTTTTTCCAGAGAGCAATAACTATTCTTGATATAGAAAAAAGTTTCCTGAACTACTTCACAAACAGATACCGGTCTGGGAAATCTGTCCTGGTGGGACTGACACCTGATGGAAAGGAGGATTACAGATGTTGCTTCAGGTAACAGAATTAAAGGCCACATAAATTAATAATGCCATGTTGCATATTGTAGCTTGGAAGAAGCAGGCTTTAAACTCTACATTGAATTAGATCCCAAATTTCAGACTCCAGATCCCAAATTTTACAATGGAGAAGGAGTGGATGTGGTCAGCAACGAGTAAACAATGTGGCCATCAAGCAGGAAAACAGCAGAAACTGCTGTTCATCTGCTGAAGGGTAGTTTTCAGAAAATTATTCTTCAATGGATTGAGTTGAAATAAATAAAGTGAAGGAAAAGCTGAGGATATAGATGGGTTGGGGAGGGACGAGGATGAAAAGGGAAAATCAATTGATGCGAATAAAGGAGTATCTATAGGCAGTGTTGGACTGGAATGAGAGCCCACCAGTGAGAATTACTGTATTATTGTAACTGTTTGGGTACCTTTAGACATGTTCAGAGATGTTCAGAGCACTAAAAGTAAACTATATACATGATCAAGTACTACAAAAACAGTATTTGAATAAATTTGCTAATGAAAATAAACTAAAATAACATTATTTCTAACTTAACTGAAAAGGGAATGTCATATCTTTAATATTACATTAATGTCACATTATCTTGTGGTTCTTTGTCAACCATGAGATTTTCTGGAATATCACAACTTGTGTATATTTTTATATTTTTAGGTGTTAAACATTTTGTATTGTTTTCTATGATCTTTATAAATCATATGCTTGTTACTGGCAGAGTTGATGAGGTTAACTGGACCAAATGGAACACAAACCTGGGGATCATCAATGAAGACCCTGGAAATTCTGGGATCATGAAGAATAATCTAAATAATTCTTCAATGCGGATGGCCAGAGGTAAGAGTGTGATGCCCTGGTACAACATACCATGTGGTAATTAGATGCGTCATCATTAGCACAACGTTCTTCTTACTGGAATGCAGTACAGGATATACATTAGTACAGGAAGTTCTGCTACCAAGCCAATATGGTTTACTCAAAATGTCTTTTAAAGGAATGTTCTCTTCTCTAAGATTTGCTCATATTTGACTCTTGAATGGAACCGAAACAGAAAAAGGACACATTTTTGCAGTATAACAAGGGGTCGGATGTTAGCTTTGGATAGGATCCTCTATGTGCAGTTGATTACAGTTATGTTTTCACTATGAGAATTAGAGCAGTAATAGGAGTTGTTCTGGTTTAGATAAACCATTTTCACATTTAGTATTAGAGAATTCTGAGTTAATACAGGGGACTCTTTATCTCAAACCGATTGGTGACTGCAGAAAGCCAACATGTTAGCCCTAATACCTATGTAGAGCCTTAGTCCATACAAAACTATATTAAGAAAGTAATTAGTATGGCATTCGGGATGTTTTTGGATCCTTTGAATATAGGTTAAAGTTGGAAATACATATGAGATAGCTGTTGGCCAAAACCGTCTGTTCAGCCATTTATCCCTAGTTCCACATAAACCTGAGCACTTGACTTGAACGATCATCAGATGCAGTCAAAAGCGTATCTCCCTTTAAAGTAGTATGACTGAAAACTGGAGTTCTAGAGGCCCCCATACACATTAGAGGGGTTCGGCCGACAGATGATGTTTGGGGAAAAAAAGATCCAGTATGTTCGATTTCGGACTGCCTATCCTTTAGTTCTCTAAGATATGGACAGCCATCGGAGATGTCTAGTAGTGGCTCTCTCGTAGAGAAAACAGGAGTGCATGACAGGGTGAGTGCTCCAATATATGGTGGAGTCGGCCGAGATAGCTGCCGGCTAAACCATCAGACGAACCATCGTTTGACCAAAAGCTTCCTAAAGTTTATGGGGGGCTTAACTGTCCAATCTTTCGTTTCTGCACCACCATCTGTTGGGAGAGAGATAGGAGGCCCCATACATATAAGATGATAGACCCCTCTCTGGTTTGGCTGACTTTCATGGATTGCATGTGGAGACCTTAAGACTTTCGCTTTAGGATTATGTCATCCTTCATAGTCATAGCACAGTGTTTCACTGGACCTTAGACGTGCAATCTGTCCTATCAACCTTTAACATTTTCTCCCCTCCTCAGTGACATCATTAATGAGGATTTTCTCATCCTTCTGTTCTTAGCAAAAACATGGAAGGCCTTTGTACCACATATAAGAGAATTCAGCATCAAAGGAAAAAGAGCCAAAGAGCCTGGGGAGCCCGGTGTACCGCTGCAACCTATATCTGAGGGTATAATGGAACAGGAAACATACGAGGACGGGACAGCTAAGCCACTGTAGACTGGAAAGGCCAAATGGTACATCATCCAGGGTGACCGGGTCTTACTTTTAGCTTGATTACACCAAGGCGAATTATAGAGTAATTACCACAGGTCACCAATATACTTGTGGACTCTCAATCATCTATTCTGATGTGACTAAGATACATTTCCTTAACGTTAACAGATCACAAAGCAGAATGTCAATTATTTGTTTCACTAATGGAAATAAACTACTTATCATTGTCTTATCCCTACTGCAATAAAGAGACTATACTATTATGTTAAAATCAATATTAGTGGTGGCGGGTCCTTTTTCTGCTCCTGTTCTCTCATGTCTTGCATACCTTACATGTAGGGGTAGGCATTATGTTCGGGGAAGGGAAGCCATTGTACAATGGCAGATGTAATCCATACTGGAAAGTGAAGAAAAAGCATATACCAGCACATATAGCGCTGGCAGAATGTTGATGTAGAAGAATTGTTGAACTTGATCGACGGGTATTTTTTCAACCATACAAAGTGTGTATTAAATATGTGGAATTTAGACTGCATTAATGGTATATAGAATATACTTATAAAACAAATTGGCCAATTCATGAGATCCCCCTCCCGACCATGACAAGGTTACCTTTCTTTGATGGATCTCTAAACCTGATATTCTTTTTTAAATCTGCATCTCCCAGGCTAAAATCCTAAAAATGTGTTGGACAGGAATTAAAGGGAATCTGTTGTATTGCTCTACCCGGTCCAATTTGGGTTTTTTTTCAGTTTTTTTGTGTTGTTCCAATACACACAAAGGAAATAAACATGAGTATAACAAAACATGTAATTGCAATAATTTTTGGGGAGAAATACGTCATGTTCTGGAACAATTTCATGGGTGCCAACACTTTCAGCCATGATTATATATATATATATATATATATATATATATTTATATAAATATATATATAACGGTCAAGACGTCACTCAGTATAAAAGCATAGCTATAAGATATAAGCCTAGCAACACTATCCGATGCCTCTGTACACAAGCTGACTCCCAAACGACTCCCTTGGAGTGTTGATAAAGCGATCCTTAAAGGTTAATATGAAAATGATTCAATTATTTCCTCTACGTCTTTATTGTTTATTTTCACACATTATTCCGTGAGGGAAATGCCATCTTTTTATTTCTGCCAAGCTGTACCATTGCCAGAAGAGCTTGAGATGGATGGCTGAGTCACCAGAGACAAGGATACGCAGCCTAGCAGACAAGTATATTATATAAGGCTGTTAGCCGTTCCCTATTAGGGTGTTAATAAGAGATGCCTCCTTTGAAGTCTCTCATTTCTCATCAAGAAAGAACATTTTATTACAAAGAACATTTCTGGTTTAGGAGGACCCAAGCCACCATATTCAAACAAAATATGGACTGCAAATGGATTTCAGTAGAAAAGTTGTAATACCGATTTCCCCCTGTAGGGTTGCTGCAGGGAAACGTAGCATTTGTGACCAAGATTCTCCTCTGATTACAGCTGATGAAACAAGATGAGTCCTGGCAAAGGTGGTAACATAGTAACATAGTTAGTAAGGCCGAAAAAAGACATTTGTCCATCCAGTTCAGCCTATATTCCATTATAATAAATACCCAGATCTACGTCCTTCTACAGAACCTAATAATTGTATGATACAATATTGTTCTGCTCCAGGAAGACATCCAGGCCTCTCTTGAACCCCTCGACTGAGTTCGCCATCACCACCTCCTCAGGCAAGCAATTCCAGATTCTCACTGCCCTAACAGTAAAGAATCCTCTTCTATGTTGGTGGAAAAACCTTCTCTCCTCCAGACGCAAAGAATGCCCTCTTGTGCCCGTCACCTTCCTTGGTATAAACAGATCCTCAGCGAGATATTTGTATTGTCCCCTTATATACTTATACATGGTTATTAGATCGCCCCTCAGTCGTCTTTTTTCTAGACTAAATAATCCTAATTTCGCTAATCTATCTGGGTATTGTAGTTCTCCCATCCCCTTTATTAATTTTGTTGCCCTCCTTTGTACTCTCTCTAGTTCCATTATATCCTTCCTGAGCACCGGTGCCCAAAACTGGACACAGTACTCCATGTGCGGTCTAACTAGGGATTTGTACAGAGGCAGTATAATGCTCTCATCATGTGTATCCAGACCTCTTTTAATGCACCCCATGATCCTGTTTGCCTTGGCAGCTGCTGCCTGGCACTGGCTGCTCCAGGTAAGTTTATCATTAACTAGGATCCCCAAGTCCTTCTCCCTGTCAGATTTACCCAGTGGTTTCCCGTTCAGTGTGTAATGGTGATATTGATTCCCTCTTCCCATGTGTATAACCTTACATTTATCATTGTTAAACCTCATCTGCCACCTTTCAGCCCAAGTTTCCAACTTATCCAGATCCATCTGTAGCAGAATACTATCTTCTCTTGTATTAACTGCTTTACATAGTTTTGTATCATCTGCAAATATCGATATTTTACTGTGTAAACCTTCTACCAGATCATTAATGAATATGTTGAAGAGAACAGGTCCCAATACTGACCCCTGCGGTACCCCACTGGTCACAGCGACCCAGTTAGAGACTATACCATTTATAACCACCCTCTGCTTTCTATCACTAAGCCAGTTACTAACCCATTTACACACATTTTCCCCCAGACCAAGCATTCTCATTTTGTGTACCAACCTCTTGTGCGGCACGGTATCAAACGCTTTGGAAAAATCGAGATATACCACGTCCAATGACTCACCGTGGTCCAGCCTATAGCTTACCTCTTCATAAAAACTGATTAGATTGGTTTGACAGGAGCGATTTCTCATAAACCCATGCTGATATGGAGTTAAACAGTTATTCTCATTGAGATAATCCAGAATAACATCCCTCAGAAACCCTTCAAATATTTTACCAACAATAGAGGTTAGACTTACTGGCCTATAATTTCCAGGTTCACTTTTAGAGCCCTTTTTGAATATTGGCACCACATTTGCTATGCGCCAGTCCTGCGGAACAGACCCTGTCGCTATAGAGTCACTAAAAATAAGAAATAATGGTTTATCTATTACATTACTTAGTTCTCTTAGTACTCGTGGGTGTATGCCATCCGGACCCGGAGATTTATCTATTTTAATCTTATTTAGCCGGTTTCGCACCTCTTCTTGGGTTAGATTGGTGACCCTTAATATAGGGTTTTCATTGTTTCTTGGGATTTCACCTAGCATTTCATTTTCCACCGTGAATACCGTGGAGAAGAAGGTGTTTAATATGCTAGCTTTTTCCTCGTCATCTACAACCATTCTTTCCTCACTATTTTTTAAGGGGCCTACATTTTCAGTTTTTATTCTTTTACTATTGATATAGTTGAAGAACAGTTTGGGATTAGTTTTACTCTCCTTAGCAATGTGCTTCTCTGTTTCCTTTTTGGCAGCTTTAATTAGTTTTTTAGATAAAGTATTTTTCTCCCTATAGTTTTTTAGAGCTTCAATGGTGCCATCCTGCTTTAGTAGTGCAAATGCTTTCTTTTTACTGTTAATTGCCTGTCTTACTTCTTTGTTTAGCCACATTGGGTTTTTCCTATTTCTAGTCCTTTTATTCCCACAAGGTATAAACCGCTTACACTGCCTATTTAGGATGTTCTTAAACATTTCCCATTTATTATCTGCATTCTCATTTCTGAGGATATTGTCCCAGTCTACCAGATTAAGGGCATCTCTAAGCTGTTCAAACTTTGCCTTCCTAAAGTTCAATGTTTTTGTGACTCCCTGACAAGTCCCCCTAGTGAAAGACAGGTGAAACTGCACAATATTGTGGTCGCTATTTCCTAAATGCCCAACCACCTGCAGATTTGTTATTCTGTCAGGTCTATTAGATAGTATTAGGTCTAAAAGTGCTGCTCCTCTGGTTGGATTCTGCACCAATTGTGAAAGATAATTTTTCTTGGTTATTAGCAGAAACCTGTTGCCTTTATGGGTTTCACAGGTTTCTGTTTCCCAGTTAATATCCGGGTAGTTAAAGTCCCCCATAACCAGGACCTCATTATGGGTTGCAGCTTCATCTATCTGCTTTAGAAGTAGACTTTCCATGCTTTCTGTTATATTTGGGGGTTTGTAACAGACCCCAATGAGAATTTTGTTACCATTTTTCCCTCCATGAATTTCAACCCATATGGACTCGACATCCTCATTCCCTTCGCTAATATCCTCCCTTAAAGTGGACTTTAGACAAGACTTTACATAGAGACAAACCCCTCCTCCTCTCCGATTTTTACGATCCTTTCTAAACAGACTGTAACCCTGTAAGTTAACTGCCCAGTCATAGCTTTCATCTAACCATGTCTCGGTTATTCCCACTATGTCAAAGTTACCTGTAGATATTTCTGCTTCTAGTTCTTCCATCTTGTTTGTCAGGCTTCTGGCGTTTGCGAGCATGCAGTTCAGAGGATTTTGTTTTGTTCCAATCTCCTCACTGTGGATTGTTTTAGAAATGTTCTTACCTCCCTTCTGAGTATGTTTTCCTGGATCTTCTTTGTTCAAGTCTAATGTTTTTCTTCCCGTCCCCTCTTTTTCTAGTTTAACGCCCTCCTGATGAGTGTAGCGAGTCTTCTGGCGAATGTGTGTTTCCCAGGTTTGTTGAGGTGTAGTCCGTCTCTGGCGAGGAGTCCATCATACCAGTAATTCACACCGTGGTCCAGGAATCCAAATCCTTGTTGTCTGCACCATCGTCTTAGCCAGTTGTTTGCATCAAGGATCCTGTTCCATCTCCTGGTGCCATGCCCGTCTACTGGAAGGATAGAAGAAAAAACTACCTGTGCATCCAGTTCCTTTACTTTCTTCCCCAACTCTTCAAAGTCCTTGCAGATTGTCGGTAGGTCCTTCCTTGCCGTGTCATTGGTGCCAACATGTATCAGAAGAAATGGGTGGACGTCCTTGGAGCTGAAGAGCTTTGGTATCCTATCGGTCACATCCTTGATCATCGCACCTGGAAGGCAGCATACTTCTCTTGCAGTTATGTCCGGTCTGCAGATGGCTGCTTCTGTGCCTCTCAGTAGTGAGTCTCCCACCACCACCACTCTTCGTTGCTTCTTGGCTGTACTTTTTGCTGTCAATGGTTGCTGTGTGCCCTTTTCTTTTTTGCTTGCTGGTATTGCTTCATTCTTAGGTGTGCCATCTTCATCCTCTACAAAGATTTGATATCGGTTCTTCAGTTGTGTGGTTGGTGATTTCTCCATGGTCTTCTTGCTTCTTTTGGTCACATGCTTCCACTCATCTGCTTTTGGAGGTTCTCTGACACTTTTTGCACCTTCTGTGACCAGTAGAGATGCTTCTGTTCTGTCTAGAAAGTCTTCATTCTCTTTGATGAGTTTCAAAGTTGCTATTCTTTCTTCCAGACCCCGCACCTTTTCTTCTAAAAGGGCCACTAGTCTACACTTCTGACAGGTGAAATTGGATTCTTCTTCTGGTCGATCTGTGAACATGTAGCACATGCTGCAGCTCACCATGTAGGTTGTCACATCTGCCATGTTGCTCCTAGATCCTGCTGACTTGCTGTGTGTTTTCCTTCTTGTGTAATCTACTCAGCCAAGCTCTCTTGCAATAATGTCCTACAGGCAAAAATTACGGCGCGCGGTTTGGTGATGCTTTCGAAGCAGCTGGTCCCGGCTGTACCCAACGATCTTCTAGCTTAGGGAGACTTCGCTTCTCCCAGAAGGCACCTGGAATATGCAAATTAGCCTCCTGAAGCTTGAATCCCTGGTTTGGTGATGCTTTCGAAGCAGCTGGTCCCGGCTGTACCCAACGATCTTCTAGCTTAGGGAGACTTCGCTTCTCCCAGAAGGCACCTGGAATATGCAAATTAGCCTCCTGAAGCTTGAATCCCTGGTTTGGTGATGCTTTCGAAGCAGCTGGTCCCGGCTGTACCCAACGATCTTCTAGCTTAGGGAGACTTCGCTTCTCCCAGAAGGCACCTGGAATATGCAAATTAGCCTCCGGAAGCTTGAATCCCTGGTTTGGTGATGCTTTCGAAGCAGCTGGTCCCGGCTGTACCCAACGATCTTCTAGCTTAGGGAGACTTCGCTTCTCCCAGAAGGCACCTGGAATATGCAAATTAGCCTCCTGAAGCTTGAATCCCTGGTTTGGTGATGCTTTCGAAGCAGCTGGTCCCGGCTGTACCCAACGATCTTCTAGCTTAGGGAGACTTCGCTTCTCCCAGAAGGCACCTGGAATATGCAAATTAGCCTCCGGAAGCTTGAATCCCTGGTTTGGTGATGCTTTCGAAGCAGCTGGTCCCGGCTGTACCCAACGATCTTCTAGCTTAGGGAGACTTCGCTTCTCCCAGAAGGCACCTGGAATATGCAAATTAGCCTCCGGAAGCTTGAATCCCTGGTTTGGTGATGCTTTCGAAGCAGCTGGTCCCGGCTGTACCCAACGATCTTCTAGCTTAGGGAGACTTCGCTTCTCCCAGAAGGCACCTGGAATATGCAAATTAGCCTCCTGAAGCTTGAATCCCTGGTTTGGTGATGCTTTCGAAGCAGCTGGTCCCGGCTGTACCCAACGATCTTCTAGCTTAGGGAGACTTCGCTTCTCCCAGAAGGCACCTGGAATATGCAAATTAGCCTCCTGAAGCTTGAATCCCTGGTTTGGTGATGCTTTCGAAGCAGCTGGTCCCGGCTGTACCCAACGATCTTCTAGCTTAGGGAGACTTCGCTTCTCCCAGAAGGCACCTGGAATATGCAAATTAGCCTCCGGAAGCTTGAATCCCTGGTTTGGTGATGCTTTCGAAGCAGCTGGTCCCGGCTGTACCCAACGATCTTCTAGCTTAGGGAGACTTCGCTTCCCCCAGAAGGCACCTGGAATATGCAAATTAGCCTCCGGAAGCTTGAATCCCTGGTTTGGTGATGCTTTCGAAGCAGCTGGTCCCGGCTGTACCCAACGATCTTCTAGCTTAGGGAGACTTCGCTTCTCCCAGAAGGCACCTGGAATATGCAAATTAGCCTCCGGAAGCTTGATATTTTTGCTTGCCATACCACGTGGTGAGTGGTATGGTTGTGAACTATGGTATTGTGAAAAGAAAACCATTGATAGAAATAGTTCAGGGAAATGTTCAGACATGGTGTATGTGAACACATCCTATAGCATCACCACTACCAACTTACCACATGGGAAACAATGAACTTGCCAGAATGTGTTCGAGAACCATGGATCAAGCAGAAGGGAAATTAAAACAGATATTCTGCTATTATGGAGATTACATTGGTAAAGTAAGTGATATTATACCACCACTGATTCAAGACTGAAAAGACTGCATAGTGAGATCATACCCAGTGGAATAACTTGAAGCCCGTGGGCCCATATAAAATCTCCAACAAGGTCCCAACTATCATGGGTCTTCTCATGTAGGTCACACAAGGCTCCAGGGTGCAGGTACAACTGTGGTTCCTGCACCCTCCATAGTGGCACCCTGCTTATACCCCTTCAGCAGTGTTCTTCTAAAACTGCCAATGATCTCACTGAACCATTGCCTGTTCCAGATTTACAATCGGCAGGCACACAACATCTTGGCTGGGTTCACATAGCGTTTGGCTACTACATCGACGACGTCTTTTTCCAATAAATGTACACAGCCAAAAATGATGCACAACAGAGCACACAGTGCATCATTATAGACAATGGCCCTGTTGGCACATACGCCACCTGAACCCTGTTTTGCGGGGGTTCAGTCGTACGCACCAACAGAGCCACTGAACATGGGGGCAAACACTATGTGATCCCAACCTTAGTCTCCAGCCATCACATAATTCTAAATGGCTGAATTCTCTTATAAAATAAAGTTGAATATTTGGTTACCAACGTTTGGAAAAAAAAATTCAATGGGCACTTTGGTATTTGGCTTATCAGGATGTGGCCTGCCATGATGTGGGGTTTGTCAGAATTCTCTGTATTTTGGCCCCACTTACATCCTTACAGCTAGCTTAGTACCGATGAATATTGATCTCAGATGCCAGGTAACCTATTCAGTACCCTAGAATTAATTAAACAAATCAGTACAAAAAAAAACATTTTTTTTCTTTTTTGCCCTGGTTAACTTAATTAATTCTAGGGTATTGGATTGTCTATTTGTGTTCATAGTGTACCTTAACTAAGTGTTCAGATCTCTGTGGGATTTCCATATTTAATAGGGTGACCTCAAATAGTCATTTACAGATAAAACCACAATGTTTACAAAGCTTAGATATGATTACTGGGGGGTATTACCATCTCCAAGTTCCTATCCCAACATGTAGTAGATATAATAATATTAGCAAGTACCTCCAATTAGAAGTGTAGTATAGTTCTTATGATAAGCTATTTTGCTTGCCATGGCAGGGCATTGTATTCGATTCGGTATCTATGGTTACAACCACTAATATAGTGACAGTTAGTTATTAGTGGTCGTAACCATGTATACCTAAGTTACTGCAATGCCCTGCACATAGTAAGCTAAATAACGTATCAGAAGAACTATACTACATTTCTAATTAGGAGTATTTTCTAATATTTTTATTATTATTACACCTACTACATATTGGAATAGGATCTTGGAGATTGAAATACACCTTTAAAATCTAAACATTATCATTTTCCAAATCCTAAAATTCAGACCCCCATAATTTAGACACCAAATACCATAATTCAGATACCAGACCTCTCCTTTTTAACAGTTCTTCACGGTGCTGCACACTGAGTCCTGCAAAGATGTTGTGTATGGGGGGCGAGAACCAAGTGGTCCATTCGGAAATGAAGGGACACAACGCGCGGCTGAGCAATTCTGCCCCTCCATTTTGGCAATCAGTGGGTGCCTTAACACCTGAGAGTAGCATATGTCAAAAGTTTTTTTTTCTTTTTTTTTTTAAATAGTTCAAGTTCTTTTTGTTTTCACATGATTTTCCACACTAGTGCTGTAAGATTTGTGTGCACATGTGCCGTGTGAGTGCCGGTGTGACAAGCAGCCGGGGACGTGCATGTTGCTGCACACTACACAGGGCAAGCTAGGATACATTCTTCTCTGCTGACAATCACGCGATGAATCATTCATACAAGCGTGCTATATTCAGCTGTCACGGATATGGGAAGGCACCGTTCTTTCAGGAACATGACATGATGACAACACAGAAAAGTATTTTATATTTCCAAATATTTCCACCCTGTCCCAAACGATAACAGAATCACAAATTAGTTAAAGTTGCTAAGCGAAACATATTCTTATGTAATCATATCTTACAGATGGTATAATAATGTGCACTGATTTCAGGTTTGTCAACTTTATTGTGTTAATTATGGAAACCTTATACAGTATTTAAATGGGATTTGTCACCAGGTTTTTGCTATCTAATCTAAGAGCAACACACACAAGAGAAAGTAAAATAACTGTCACTTCCAAAGAAGCAAACAACCATCCAAATAACAACCCAAATTCTTTTATTAAAGATATAACAAAAAAGATAAAAACAGCCACATATTACATATCCCAACCATATGACCCCAAGGAGGGTAACCACACCGTCTATTAGAATGAAGGAAATGAAAAGATAATAAATACATAAATAATGGATATTAAATAACTCCATACATCAATATTTCCTTCCCAGCACAAAGAACATCCCCAGAGCAATTGCATCCCATATAGCGCTGAACATATCCTAGGTGCTACATAGCATCCCTATAGGTTGGTAACCACATGTGACTGCAAGGGAACCAAATGCCCTAAATATATATGCTCAAAAAGGGAGGATAAGTATGTCCAATCTAATGAGTAATGAGAATGAAAACCAATGAAACAAATTCAGTAACGAATGTCCATATACTTTACCTCCAGACAAGAGTGCTGTAATAGAGAAAGTGGTGCTGGTGTGTGACCCTCCGCGCCCCGACGCGCGTTTCGCCCACTAGCTTCTTCCGGGGGTGTACCAGATGATATTAGGGAGGTCTTTTTGTATATATCTGGAGCATTAGATTCTGCGCATGCGTCATAGAGCTCCATGACAATGACCGGGCACGTAGGTAAACATAAGCCTTATCGGCTTTCTTATTGGTCCTTTGCAGATATAAAAAGACCTCCCTAATATCATCTGGTACGCCCCCGGAAGAAGCTAGTGGGCGAAACGCGCGTCGGGGTGCGGAGGGTCACACACCGGCACCACTTTCTCTATTACAGCACTCTTGTCTGGAGGTAAAGTATATGGACATTCGTTACTGAATTTTATTTCATTGGTTTTCATTCTCATTACTCATTAGATTGGACATACTTATCCTCCCTTTTTGAGCATATATATTTAGGGCATTTGGTTCCCTTGCAGTCACATGTGGTTACCAACCTATAGGGATGCTATGTAGCACCTAGGATATGTTCAGCGCTATATGGGATGCAATTGCTCTGGGAATGTTCTTTGTGCTGGGAAGGAAATATTGATGTATGGAGTTATTTAATATCCATTATTTATTTATTTATTATCTTTTCATTTCCTTCATTCTAATAGACGGTGTGGTTACCCTCCTTGGGGTCATATGGTGGGATATGTAATATGTGGCTGTTTTTATCTTTTTTGTTATATCTTTAATAAAAGAATTTGGGTTGTTATTTGGATGGTTGTTTGCTTCTTTGGAAGTGACAGTTATTTTACTGTCTCTTGTGTGTGTTGATATTAGCAAGAAGTTTCATCACTTTGATAGGACATTGATTGGTAATCTAATCTAAGAGCAGCATAATGTAGAGACAGAGACCCTGACTCCAATAATGTATAACTTACTGGGCTGTTTATTGTAGCTTTAATAAAATCAGTGTTTTAGCAGCAAGAGATTATCACTAGAGGACTAGTAGTCTCATGCCATTTAGTCCTCCTGCTCTGTGTAAACCGCCCCAACACTGATTAACAGCTTTCTGCTTATGCAGTGTACACAGAAAGCTGCCAATCAGTGATGTAGGTGGAGTTATACAGAGCTCAGCATTGGAGAACTGCTAGATCTGCAGCAGAGAAAACGGTGATTTCATCAAAACTACATCAAGCAGCATAGTAAGTGACACATCACTGGAATCAGGGACTCTGCCCCTGCATCATGCTGCTGTCAGATAACATAGCAAAAACTTGGTGGCAGATTCCCAGCATTTAAGAGAATCAGAACAGAATACATTTCTATAGCATCACAAATATAGTCCTCTTCCTAAATTCATAGGACTTGGGTAATACCCATATGGACACTCCTCATTAGTGTTACACATTACAGCCATGCTCACTGCATACTGAGCGAGGACTAACAGCTCCCTGTACCGCCTCAATAACTGTAAGCAAGAGGCTGCAGGGAAAATAGAACTTCATTTTCTTCCTGTTAATGGAAGAAAAACCTGGAGTAACAGTCCAGGAAAAAAAAGTACTATTTTTTTTTCTTTATTACATCTTAAAAAGGCACATAAATATACAAGAATTGATATCATGACAAAATGATTTGCATAGGGAGGGATGGACAACAAAAGATGAGGGCCTCAACAATCATGTAATAAGGTGGGCACAGCATTCATGAAAATCCTATAAAGTGCTGGTGCTTGTATGGAAAGGTGCATTAGTATATTAACCATGGTACAATATTAATTACCGTATTTAAAGCCCTTCACAACAGGGATCCATAAGATGCCGTATAATAATATGCTATAAATATACACAAATGCTCTTACCCATAGTACCTCGTTAAGACACCACAAACGCAGCCCCAAATCACGTTTCGTGTTGGCTTCTTCGGGTATTTATGGTTTAGGTACCAGCAATTTGGCATATTATTATACAACACCTTATCGATCACTGTTGTGCAGTGATTTAAATAATTAACATTGTGCCATGGACCATGGTTAATATACTAATGCACGTTTCCATTCAAGCACCAGCACTTTATATGATTTTCATGAATGCTGTGCCCACCTTATTACATTATTGTTGAGACCCTCATCCTTTGTTGTCCATACCTCCCTATGCAAATTATTTTGTCATGATATCAATTCTTGTATATTTATGTGCCTTTTTGTGATGTAATAAAGGAAAAACTTTTTTAGTACATTTTTTTTCTTGGACCGTTATTCCAGGTTTTTCTTCCATTAACAGGAAGAAAATGAAGTTCCTTTTTTCCCTGCAGCCTCTTGCTTACAGTTATTGAGGCGGTACAGGAAGCAGCTGCGGATTTTGTGCGAATTTGCCGTGGAATTGATGTGGATTTTGCGCGGATTTTCTGCAGTTTTTGCCACTGCGGATTTCTATCATGGAGGGGTGCAGAAAAGCTGCAGATCCGCACAAAAGAAGTGACATGCACTTCGTTTAAATCCGCAGCAATTCCGCACTGATTTTTCCGCACCATGTGCACAACTTTTTTTTTTTACCCATTGATTTACATTGTACTTTAATTCACAGTGCGGATCTGCAGCGTTTCTGCGCGGAAAAATCCGCTGCGGATCCGCAGCAAATCCGCATCGTGTGCACATAGCCTTAGTCCTCGCTCAGTATGCAGTGAGCATGGCTGTAATCAGTCCCCAGCACATTGACAGCCTGCTCAGCAGTGTGTGTGTGCATAGTGTGTGTGCTGAGCTGGCTGTCAATCAGTTTGCCGGGGAGAGATTACAGCAATGACTGTAACAGCAATCTGCACCGCCCCGATGACTGGAAGTGAACAGTAAGACAGCTAGGCATGACATGAAAACTATTTATTTTGCTAATTATCAATATATCTGCAATTTTTATTATGACTATTATCACAATTCTGAATTTACATACATTTATTTACAAAAAAAAACTGTAAAATTGGTCGAGAGCACCTGTTAGAAAAAATCTACTGAACCTTCATGAGCTTAAACGGGTAAAATTGAAAATTGCTGATAAAGACAAGTAACTTTGCAGTTTATCTCTTATAAAAATAAAAAAAATCTTTGTTCTTAAAAATGAGAGCTTTTTAATGTTCTAGTTTACTGCTCATCCCTTAGGTCGCCGGCCACCTCTGAAGTCTATCATCATGGTCGGTCTTCTAAGCAAGGAGCACGGCGATTGTAGGTTTTTGCTATAGAACTTTATAAGTTCTGCTCCTCCAATGCTGCGGAGTCAAAGCTTCCTTTGCTTAGGAGCTTTAGAGAGCACCTTCCAGATTTTTGGTGCAGCCATGCCACTGGCCCGCAATGTCTGCCTTCCGGACCCCTGCAGAAGGCTGTGAAGCCGAGGAGCAGTGCGCTTCTGAAGATGGAAGTTCAGAATAACCTTTCAACGCCTTAACGACAACCGCAGTCAGGAGATGACCCTGCACCATTTCCGGCAGAGGTTATTCAGCCATCATCTGCCAATGCAGTTAACCTTTTAAATGTTGCTGTCAATGGGGAGTGCCATTTCACACGCCCAAGATGACAGCCCCAGCAATCTTATTAATTTTCATGGCCGCCAAGGGTCTGCAGGAGGCCATGGTACTTGCCATGATGCTGCTCCTAGGAATGTTCATAGCTAACCATGATCTACTGTGGTATTGCAGTACATAATACAGTATAAGCAATTGGATGACTACAGGTTTAAACATAAAGAAAAAAACTAAAAAATGTAAATTGAAAAGCACCCATTTCCCCCTTTAAAGGGAATCCACCAGCCGGGTTTTGATACCTCATCTGCTGTAGACAAAGAGACCCTGAATCCAATGATGTATCACTCAGTTCCGTATTTACATTGTCTATTGACAATGAGCTGCTTATCACAGGAGGAGAAAAACCAAAAGAGAAAACACGGAACATATGGGCAAAAAGAGAATCTGGAACATATGCTAATGAAAATAAAGCACCTTTATTACATAGACATGGTATATGGTGGCATTACTGGAGAAGAGTGCCCGCACTTACATATAAAATACACAAAACATGATAGTAGTAGGTCAAGGACCACACAGGTAGAAAGCAATGTGGACATCATGTTAGGTGCAAGTAACTGTAACAAAAGAATGCCGTCAAATTGATCATTTTATTACACTTATTATTGGCTCACCCCAATTGTGCTGGGCCCCCTGATCGGATCATAATTTACTTGACATTTGACGGCATTATTTTGTCACTGTTACTTGCACCTCCTAACTCAATCCGAATGGTCTGCCATCTACTTTCCAAACAAATATATACACGTTCTTCTCACTAAATTAGAATATCATCAAAAAGTTAATTTATTACAGTTCTTCAATACAGAAAGTGAATATCATATATTATATAAAGTCCATTACAAACAGAGTGATCTATTTCAAGTGTTTATTTCTGTTAATGTTGATGATTATGGCTTACAGCCAATGAAAACCCAAAAGTCATTATTTCAGTAAATTAGAATAATTAACCAAAAACACCTGCAAAGGCTTCCTAAGCATTTAAAAACGTCCTTAGTCTGTTTCAGTAGCTCCACAATCATGAGGAAGACTGCTGGCTTGATAGATGTCCAAAAGGCAGTCATGGACACACTCCACAAGGAGGGTAAGCCACAAAAGGTCATTGCTAAAGAAGCTGACTGTTCACAGAGTGCTGTATCCAAGCATATTAATGGAAAGTTGAGTGGAAGGAAAAAGTGCGATAGAAAAAGGTGCAAGAGCATCTGGGATAATCGCAGCCTTGAAAAGATTGTTAAGAAAAGGCCATTCAAAAATTTGGGGGAGATTCACAAGGAGTGGACTGCTGCTGGAGTCATTGCTTCAAGAGCCACCACACACAGATGTATCCAGGACCAGGGCTACAAGTGTCACATTCCTGGTGTCAGCCACTCATGACCAATAGACAATGCCAGAAGCATCTTACCTGGGCCAAGGAGAAAAAGAACTGGACTGTTGTCAGTGGTCCAAGGTGTTGTTTTCAGATGAAATTACATTTTGCATTTCATTTGGAGGAGGAAGAGAGGAGAGGCCACAATCTAAGCAGCTTGAGGTCTAGTGTGAAGTTTCCACAATCAGTGATGGTTTGGGGAGCCATGTCATCTGCTGGTGTAGGTCCACTGTGTTTTATCAAGACCAAAGTCAGCGCAGCCATCTGCCAGGAAATTTTAGAGCACTTCATGCTTCCCTCTGCAGACCAGCTCTTTGGAGATGGAAATTTCATTCTCCAACAGGACTTGGCACCTGTCCACGCTGCCAAAAGTACAAATACCTGGATTAAAAACAACAGCATCACTGTGCTTGATTGGCAAGAAAACTAGCCTAACCTTAAACCTATGGGGTATTGTCAAGAGGAAGATGAGAGACACAAGACCCAACAATCCAGAAGAGCTGAAGACTGCTATCAAAGCCTCCTGGGCTTCCATAACACTACATACATTTCAGTAGGCCAACATTTCGGATTTTAAAATCATTTTTGAAACTGGTGTTATAAAGTATTCTAATATACTGAGATAATGACTTTGGGGTTTTCATTGGCTGTACGCCATAATCATCAACATTAGCAGAAATAAACACTTGAAATAGATCACTCTGTAATGACTCTACATATTATATGAGTTTCAATTTTTGCATTGATCAATTGAAATAAATTAACTTTTTGATGATATTCTAATTTAGTGAGAAGCACTTCCATATATACAGGATATATATTGCTTGGAATCACTGGTGGTTTAGCTGCTGGGACCGCAAGCAATCGGAGAGTTATCCTCTATCTAGAGATGAGCGGATCCACGTCAGTGCTCTCTGGCCATGGACAGGAGTGAAGCCTAAGCTTCTAGGTTCCCCGACACAGCATTTGATTCGCCGGCCTGGTGTGACGCGATCTGTTCATTGTGCAGAGCACAGGTGACATCTTGCCACCAGTCTATCTAATCATAAGATAAAACTCATGTTGACAAAAAACTGGCACATGAATCATTTAAATGCAAATTAAAGGCTATGTTCATATGCAGCAAAAAACTTTCTTTTTGCAGCCAAAATATTCTCTATTGGCGATAAAGACAAAACTTCCTCAATATTAGACATTATTTGTAATAAATATCAAGGCTGGCCCACAGCTTTGTCCAAGTTTATAATTTTGGCCTTCAGTGTATTTGAGCTTGACATCCCTGCTCTATACTATAACTAGCAGAAACAATGAACTAGCAGAAACAAGGAACATGCTACTTCTTTTAACCGCTTCATGGTTTCTGAACCCTGAAGCAGTTAAAAGATGTAAAAAAAAGACTGAACATGTGCACAGAATTGTCGTTTTTCCATTGCTGTGCAATACATTACTTTTTGGGGGCAAAAATGCTGCACTTTGTTTAGGTGGGTTCCAATCGGACTCCACCTAAAAATGACATTGTGTGGACACACCCTAAAGGATTATATCGCCATATAAACCAATTCAATATAATATACAAATTCCAAATTTATGGCCATAGCACAAAACATGCCTTGACCTAGTTCCTAGTATTATATAATGCAAAAAGCAAGTATGTATCGTCTCACTTTTGGCAAGCTATCTATCAGGTATGCCAATATCATTGGGTGTGGAGGAAGCTTACTCATTTAAGAAAATCCTAGAGTTAATTCTTAGGTTAACAAAGGAGTTTACTAACTAAAATTCCTTTTTTTTTAATCTTTTCTAATAGTTGATGAATAATTAGGGCTCATAACAACATGTGCTTTTAAAGGGGATATGACATCAGAAAGCATGCTATTTTTGCTTTTATTCTAAACTCAATTTTTTTAATTTCTTTTTTTTAGTTTTTATTGGTTTTACTTGCTGCTGACCACTGTTTTGAAAAATTATCATGATTCCACTCTGGCTTTTATTAGGTTGCATTAGGTTGACACTTCCTGTTTTTCTGTAAAGGCCCCTTCACATTTAGCGACGCTGCAGCGATACCGACAACGATCCGGATCGCTGCAGCGTCGCTGTTTGGTCGCTGGAGAGCTGTCACACAGACCGCTCTCCAGCGACCAACGATGCCGGTAACCAGGGTAAACATCGGGTAACTAAGCGCAGGGCCGCGCTTAGTAACCCGATGTTTACCCTGGTTACCATCCTAAAAGTAAAAAAAAACAAACACTAGATACTTACCTACCGCTGTCTGTCCTCCAGCGCTGCGCTCTGCTTCTCTGCACTCCTCCTGTACTGCCTGGGAGCCGGAAAGCAGAGCGGTGACGTCACCGCTCTGCTTTCCGGCTCACAGCCAGTACAGGAGGAGAGCAGAGCACAGCGCTGGAGGACAGACAGCGTTAGGTAAGTATCTAGTGTTTGTTTTTTTTTACTTTTAGCATGGTAACCAGGGTAAACATCGGGTTACTAAGCGCGGCCCTGCGCTTAGTTACCCGATGTTTACCTTGGTTACCAGTGAAGACATCGCTGGATCGGTGTCACACACGCCGATCCAGCGATGTCAGCAGGGAGTCCAGCGACGAAATAAAGTTCGGGACTTTATTCAGCGACCAACGATCTCCCAGCAGGGGCCTGATCGTTGGTCGCTGTCACACATAGCGATTTCATTAACGATATCGTTGCTACGTCACAAATAGCAACGATATCGTTAACAATATCGTTATGTGTGAAGGTACCTTAACACATTGGTCAGCTTTGCTGTGTAGATTGAGTTAGTTTGATCAGAGTCATCTCATTAACATTGCAGCATGGAAGAGTTAATGGGATTATCTAGGCTTATCATATTGATGACTGATCCTTAGGCTAGGTAATATTAGGTTAATGGTGGTCAAAAACTCCACCGAGTAGCCAGATGTAAACCATTAATGGAGATGGAAGACCACAGCTCCATTCACTTTGTAGTAGCCGCTTCCAAGAACTGCAGCTCTGCTCTAATTATCTTCAAAAGGAGCTGAGCTGCAAATCTTAGCAATAGTCCCTATGCATTGAAAAGAGATGTATTGTTCTAACTTCATTCACAGTTTACACCCCCAGCCATCACCAAATATGAAAACAGTTGATAGGTGGGGGTGCAGGTGTTAGAACCCCACAGATCTCATACTGACGACCTATTCTGAGAATAGGTCATCTGTAGCATAAGCCTTGACTACCTAGAACAACTGCTCGGGTCGTGGGGTACTCGGTACTGGGTCCGGTACTTAAGGGGATGTCTCACGGTGACGGCGACCTGCTCTGTGGCCCTTGGCGCCCATGTAAAAGGGAAAGGTCTTTAAGGGATTGAATAAAGTTTGTAAAACAATAAATGTTCTTGATGCTATCTGTGGCATTCGGTCAGGGATGACCGACGCTGCTTAAAGGGGTCCACTGGGGTGATGCTATGGCAGCAGGGATGGTATGGCTTCCCACAGGTGAAGCTGGGTCCCCAGGACTCCCGGTGTATTAGATAAAGATGGTAGGTGGTGTAGAAAGAAACAGAGGACACAAGTTACAGTCTCTTTACCTCTTTACTGATGAAAGACAGCCACAGTCCAGGGTACCAGATCATAGGTGCTGGTATGGTCCGGCCGGCTTGGAAGCGATTCTGGAATCCCCCTCACGAGGTGTGGTTGGAAGCCTTCCTTCTAGTGCTGTATTGTAGTCCCTTGCCGCCTTAGGCGTCTCACAAGATCCTCACGTTCTCTCTATCCCCCATTAGGTGGGACACTAACCCGCATGACAGGTAACTCAAGCCTTTTTACAGGATCTCTATCACGACCTGGGCTCTATGCGTTACTGAGTCTTCAGGTGTTTATGGTGGACAGGTAACTTGCAATCTGCTGTCCGCCGGTTTCTGCTTTGGGACATAAAGTTACCCCTACAACCTCGGTCTTCCGTCTACCGGTTTCATGCACTTCAGCATGGAAAAAGCTCAGTTGCAGCTTCTCTCCAGCTCTTCACTTTGCCTTTGCTTCTTTTCCTCCTTCACTCTCTACAACTTATTCTGCTTTCCTTTCTTTCCTTTCAGGAGCTGCAGCACCTCACGTTGCTGCACAGCCCCTCTCTCTCACAGACTCCTCTCACTGACTGACTGCTTCGTCTCTCCTCTGTCCTCTGATAGACTACTCTACTTTCCCCTCCAGCCAGAATAAATAGAGAGAAGCTACCCCCAAACTGGATCAGAGCTCCTCCTTCTGGCATGGAGTAAGAACATGTTGCATGTTTGTGATTACCTGCTAAAAGGGATCCTTCCTCGCTTTCAAGCATGACATCACTCTCCCCGTAAGGAAAGCAATGCCACTGTAACCATCAGGAACCTGGGGTGTTACATACCCCTTCAATGAGAGCTGACTCATATTATACTTACATATATACTATACATATATACTGCTGGTACACCTATCACCCCCCTCTCATCACAGTTGCAATGGTATCTGCATCCTGCAACAATGATGAATCAGGGAGCCGTCAGATCTCTGTGCTATTATTCTCTATAAGCATCTGAGCTCTAATGTCTAAGTGTGATGATGTAACTACATCTCACACTACTGTGTGTAGGTCTTTATGGGGGCCATTATATTGTGTGTAGGGCTGTGTGAGGGCCATTAAACTTTGAGTAAGGCTGTGGGGGGCATTATACTGTATGTAGGGGTGTGGGGGTTATTATACTGTGTGTAGGTCTGTGTGAGGACCATTATACTGTGTGTAGGGCTGTGGGGGGCCATTATACTGTGTGCTGGGCTTTATGGGGGCCATTATACTGTATGTAGGGCTGTGTGGGATCATTATACTGTGTGTAGGGCTGTGGGGGGGGGGCATTATACTGTGTGCAGGGCTGTGTGAGGACCATTATACTGTGAGTAGGGCTGTAGGGGGGCAATTATACTGTATGTAGGGCTGGGTGGGGGCCATTATACTTTGTGGAGGTGTCTGCTCCTTAAAGACAAGCCTACACGCAGAAATACTTCAGTACTGATTGCAGATTCAAGTCTCCTATGGGGACTAAAAAAATTAAACATAAAAATATAAAAGTTTAAACGCCCCATCTTCACAGATTTTAAAGAAAAATGAATTTAAAAATATAAACATATTTGTTAAAAAAAAGTCATATCTATGAGAATAGAAAATTATTTCCACCAAAATACCAAAATATCAGTTCTTCAGTGACTATACTTTCCTAAAAAAATGCAACAAAAAGGAATCAAAATACGGTATGTGTTTGTACCCCAAAATAATATCAATAGAAAAATCAGCTTGGCAATACAAAAAACAAGCCCATTTTTTTTGCTTTCTTCAGTACATAGTAACATAGTAACATAGTACGTTATATGGCTCATGGCCCATGAATGATGTCTTCCAAAAATACAACTTGTCCCTTAAAAATCAATCACTCATATGGTCATGCTAAGAGAAAAGTAAAAAGAATTATGACAATCCACACATCACAGGGCCACATGCTGCCCATAGTATTCTCCCATAGAAGTCAAACTTCTCCCATCTATAGGTTGCTCTGGTTCCTGTAGCTGCTGTAAATTAGTTTTCTGAATTTTAACAGCAGCTCATGCAAGATGACCACCCTCATATTTATTTGACAAGCCTAGGGCTTGTGATCTAATTAAAAGGTTTTTCCACTACAATTATATTAAACTTACCCTTCAACTAGCAAATGAATGTCACATTCATTTGGTTCCGACACACAGCACCCCTACTGATCAGCTGTTACCAGCTCTCTACATTGTTTACAGGCGTCCCCATTGTCAGCCAATTGGAAAATCCCAGAGTCAGTTTAGCCCATCCAATCTACATAGATAACCAATGCATCAGCGTGGGTAAAAAGAAAAGATCATATCCTCAGTCACCTTAATATCTACTTACCTAGTAATATCTTCACATCCTTTTCTGCCCAGATGTGTCCGGATCCCAGAATTCCAAATGGTAGAAGTTCACCGACCTCTATATTGGGAAACCCAAGTGATGGGTGTCTCAATATGGAAACTGCTGGTGGTACCAGCCTCTTGCGCAGTACCACCAGCGGAACACCGTCGCACCACACATACACACACTGTATACGCCACACGCACGGACACACACACACACACACTGTATATGCCGTACGCACCACACACACACTGTATACGCCGTACGCACCAGACACACACACACTCTGTATATGCCGTACGCACGAAACACACACACACACACTGTATTACCCGTACGCACCACACACACACATACACACACTGTATACGCCATACGCACGCACACACACACACAAACACACTGTATATGCCGTACGCACCACACACACACACACACACACACTGTATACGCCGTACGCACCAGACACACACACTCTGTATACACCGTATGCACCAAACACAAACACACTCTGTATACGCCGTAAGCAGCCTCTTGCGCAGTACCACCAGCAGAACACCGTCACACCACACACAAATACACACACTGTATACGCTGTACGCACCAGACACACACACACTCTGTATACACCGTAAGCAGCCTCTTGTGCGGTACCACCAGCGTAACACCGTCGCACCACACACACACAAATACACACACTGTATACACCGTATGCACCACATACACACACACACACACACTGTATACACCGTACGCACCAGACACACACACACACACTCTGTATACGCCGTAAGCAGCTTCTTGTGCAGTACCACCAGTGGAACAACGTCGAACCACACACACAAATACACACACTGCATACACCGTACGCACCACACACACACACATGCATACACTGTATACGCCGTACGCACCACACACACACACACGCACACACACACACACACACACTGTATATGCCGTACGCACCACAAACACAAACACACTATATATGCCGTACACACCAGACACACACACACTCTGTTTACGCCGTAAGCAGCCTCTTGCTCGGTACCACCAGCGGAACACCGTCGCGAACACACCGCCGTCGGGATCAGCCGAATGATTCACTGGTCGCCGCCTTAGAGGACACACAGGGGGGAGACAGCTCAAATGAGAGAACACATGAGTGAAGAAGACAGCACTGTGGTGGAGAGAGAGAGAGCAGACAAGGGGGGGAGTACATGGGGTACACAGGTCAAAGAAGAGATGACATGAGAGGAGAAGACAGCAGATGGGGAGAGAGAAAGTGCACAGGGGGGAGAGAGACAGAGCACAGGGGGAGACACCTCAAACGGGACAGCACATGAGGGGAGAACACAGGACAGAAAGGAGAGAGACAGCAGACAAGGGGGATAGCGCATGGGGTAAACAGGCCAAAGAAGAGAGCATAGACGGGAGAAGTCAGCACAAGGGGAAGGAGAGAGTGGATATGTGGGTGAGCACATGGGGGGAGATTCTCAACGCTGTAAAGCCTGCCCCATCGTGACATTACTGCCCTCCCGATGCGATAGCATCGGGCCTCCATCTAGTTATACAGTTATATGAAAATGTTTGGGCACCCCTATTAATCTTAAGCTTAATGTTTTATAAAAAATTGTTTTTTTTTGCAACAGTTATTTCAGTTTCATATATCTAATAACTGTTGGACACAGTAATGTTTCTGTCTTGAAATGAGGTTTATTGTACTAACAGAAAATGTGCAATCTACATTCAAACTAAATTTGACAGGTGCATAAGTATGGGCACCCTTATCATTTTCTTGTTTTAAATAATCCTACCTACTTTTTACTGACTTACTAAAGCACTTTTTTTGGTTTTCTAACCAAAGGGAGTGTATTATGGGATCTCTATATATAGACCCTTGAACAGCTGAAATCTTCAGATTTTGCTCCTGTATGCTGTGTCATTATGGATCTTCGCATGGAGAGCTTTTATTTCAACCTGGATTTAAGCATCAAGCTGTTTATTGCCTGTGCGTTTGCTTGGGAGCAAGACGGAAATCGCAAAAGATTGAGGAGACAGCGTAGGCGTTTTTGGAGACACACCATTATTGAATTACGTGAGAGACGTGGAGCCTACCACACGCTGTATGGCGAGCTTAATGCCATAAGGTTGTTGACGTCATTGCGTCCTGATTCTGTTCTGCAGTATCCATTGGACACAGACTGAAGAGACAATGACTGTCATACAAAACAGATCTATACTCATCAAGTCAGGTGTCAGAAATAATGAATTCATGATGCACATATAACAGCCTCATGAATTCACTATTTCTGACACATGTACAGGTGAGCATAGATATGCCATGTATGACCACCATCGTCCCTTCACTTTGTGTGGAATATTACGTACACAGAAGAGAAAATGGAGGTTATACAAGGCAGCTCTATACTCACCAGGTCAGGTGTCCTAACTAATGAGTTTTTGGACACCTGACCTGTTGAGTATAGTTCTGCATTGTATTTCCGCCATTTTCTCTTCAGTCTGCAACACTAGTCACAGACTAAAGGAAGAGATTATGGAGATAATCCTGACATTACAGACACACTGGGAGGTGAAGGGGGAGGAATACTAAGAGTCTGCTATTTTTTGGTTTTTTTTCCTTTCTGGGATTGCCGGGTTCTGGGAGGCCTCGGAGGACTCATTTGTCGTGGCATGGTTGTGGTGGCTGACCTGTTAGGGTCCGGCTGCACTGTGCCAGAGTCCATAGTGCTCGTAGAGCGTGCAGCCATGCCAGAGTCCATAGTGCTCGTAGAGCATGCAGCCATGCCAGAGTCCATAGTGCTCGTAGAGCATGCAGCCATGCCAGAGTCCATAGTGCTCGTAGAGCGTGCAGCCATGCCAGAGTCCATAGTGCTCGTAGAGCGTGCAGCCATGCCAGAGTCCATAGTGCTCGTAGAGCGTGCAGCCATGCCAGAGTCCATAGTGCTCGTAGGGCGTGCAGCCATGCCAGAGTCCATAGTGCTCGTAGAGTGGAAGGCCATGCCAGTGTCCTGCTGCATTGTGGTGGTGGTGGTACGGAAGGCCATGCCAGGGTCCTGCTGCATCGTGGTGGTGGCGGTGCAGAAGGCCATGCCAGGGTCCTGCTGCATCGTGGTGTCAGTGGAGGAGGTCCAAGCAGGAACAGCGGTTGTCATGGTGGTGGCGGTGGGCTGTCCAACAGCACTCGGCATGGTGGTGGTGCTGTACTGGTGTCCGGCAGTGCTAGGAATAGAGGTGGCCGTGCAGTGGTGGTATGCAGCAGAGGTCGGCATTGAGGTTAATCGTGACAGTGAAGGCACAGGTGGATATGCTGCCACTGTCTGCTGAAAATACCGACTCTGCTGCATAGTCTGCATGTAAGCAGCATTGCAGGCCTGCATGACACTAAGCTGGAGATCAGGAGTAAGGTGTTCCGACATGCCCTGCTCAATTTGGTTAAAAAAATGATGTGCTGACCTCTGGAGGTCGGCTTTTACTTGGTCAAGGCTTTTGGTGACCTCCTGGATACGTGTATTCATGTGGCTAAGGGAAATATCCATTCGGTCACCCAAAGCCTTGAGTCCTTTGTGAAAAACCGAGCTCAAGTGCAAAAACTCAGGCATGAGGGACCTGTCCAATGCCCTCTGCCGCTGTCGGGCGGAGCCCAAAAAAAAGGGGCAGTGGCAGAGGACTGGGAAAGGGGAAGACCTGATGGACCAGCTTCCTGGTCTCCAGTTTGTGTGGCAGGCCCACTTGCTGCAGCGTTGCTGGATGGCTGGGACGGGTCCGTGGCTGTTTGATGAAGGACCGCTCGAGAACTTGGGCCAACAGTAGTGATCCATGTGCTGTGAAAAAAGGAAAAAATAAATTAATACCAAAAATTAAACAGACGACAACTCATGTGGAATAAAAACATACAGATTATGGCAATACAACACAACCTAATGCACGGGATAAATACTTACGTTCTCTGGGCAAGGACCAGTCTTAAAAATGCCAGAACATGATGGTATTTGTACTTTCGGATCCTTGCTCCTGAACCACTGGGAACACGGCTCTCTTGACGCAGGTCCCTCTTGAAGCGGTCCTTCATCGAACGCCAACGTGTTTTGACTTTGGCCACTGTTTAAAAAAAAAAACATAATGGTCAGAAAATGGACTTTTGCCCATGCTCACACAACTGTGTGTGATGAGAGAACCTCCTGAGAGTTTCTTTCATCACACACAGTTGAGTGAGCACGGCCAAGGTCTCTGCTGCTTCACACTGCAGTCCAATACTTACCAAATGCATTTCAGACCAGAGTCGGGGCGTTGTCCCAGCCATCCCACATCGCTTTGGCCACCTCATTCCATAGGTGCCGGATCGTCACGTTGTTTGAGTGTAGTGCATCCCGGGTGTCCCACAACGGGACTCGCTCCTGGACCAGGGAGATGAGGAGGTCATTTTCTATGAGGTCTTCATCCCATTCTGGAACCTACAAAATTAAATAAAGACATTAATGTTGGATACATTAACATAAGGAAAAGAAAGAAAACAGAGGCTGAGAAATGGCATGAATAAGGAAAGTCAAGATAAAAAAGGAGTCCAGAAGAGAATTAAAAAGAAAGAGTAAAGTACAGAAAGGAAGATTAAAGAATACAACAGTGAGGATACAGCAGTCAGCCTTGTATACGTACCCGCTGCCGCCTCACCACCCGACCGTGATTCCGCTGCTCCTGCCCAGTCTCTGCCGCAGTAGAAGTGCTCTAAAAAAAATGAAAAACAAAAAATTGTCATATGTGTAGGTTTGACAGTGAATACTTACCAATCTGAGGAGGTGAGTACTCACTTCACTGACATGTTCTACTTCAGAAGGCCCAGGACGTTGCTTCTCATCAGAAGAAGACATTCTGATGCATGCAGAAAGAAATAAATGGCAGAAATTAGGACATGTAGAGACAGAAAATAGAAAATAAAGGCATTGGCTACGATATGCTCACATTGTTCAGAGGCTTGTTTTCTCAAAGGTGCTGTGGTCTGTATGCTCTGCTTGGCTGTCTGCTGTGCTCCGTCTGTTCTGCTTGGCTGTCTGCTGAGTAGTGACCTGCAAATGTCCACTACCTCCCTTTATCACCTGGTATGTGGGGGGTGGCTTATCAGTGTCTAGACATGTTTTTCTCTGGTGCAACGCATGCTTTTACAGACGCAAGCAAACGCATGTGCTTGTGAACGCATGCGTTTACATAGACAGCAATGCGTTTTTTTGGCGCATCCCTTACACAATCAACCGCATACGTTTATAGGCGGCAAATTGACACCTCTAAAAATTACTACATGTTGCATTTCCGCGCAAAACCGCAAACGACGAAACGACACATGCATCGTCAAACACGGCCAAAAGCAAAGGATCGCAGACGCATGCGTCCCTAATGTTAAATATAGGAATACACAACGCATGCGGATATATGCGGAAGAAACGCTGCGGACACAACCGCAAATGTGAAACCGGCCTGATGATCTGAAAACAAAGATTATTCAATATAGTTGTTCAGGGGAAGGATACAAAAAGCTGTCTCAGAGATTTAACCTGTCAATTTCCACTGTGAGGAACATAGTAAGGAAATGGAAGAACAAAGCTACAGTTCTTGTTAAGGCCAGAAGTGGCAGGCCAAGGAAAACATCAGAAAGGCAGAGAAGAAGAATGGTGAGATCAGTCAAGGACAATCCTCAGACCACCTCCAGAGAGCTGCAGCATCAACTTGCTGCAGATGGTGTCACTGTGCATCGGTCAACTATACAACGCACTTTGCACAAGGAGAAGCTGTATGGGAGAGTGATGCGAAACAAGCCGTTTCTGCAAGCACGCCACAAACAGAGTCGGCTGAGGTATGCAAAAGCACATTTGGAAATGCCAATTTCTTTTTGGAAGAAGGTACTGTGGACTGATGAAACCAAGATTGAGTTATTTGGTCATACAAAAAGGCGTTATGCATGGCGGCCAAAAAACACAGCATTCCAAGAAAAACACTTGCTACCCACAGTAAAATTTGGTGGAGGTTCCATCATGCTTTTGGGCTTTGTGGCCAATGCCGGCACCAGGAATCTTGATAAAGTTGAGGGACACATGGATTCCTCTCAGTATCAGCAGATTCTTGACAATAATGTTCATGAATCAGTGACAAAGTTGAAGTTACGCAGGGGATGGATCTTTCAGCAAGACAATGATCCAAAACACCGCTCCAAATCTACTCAGGCATTCATGCAGAGGAACAATTACACTGTTCTGGAATGGCCATCCCAGTCCCAAGACCTGAATATCATTGAACATCTGTGGGATCATTTGAAGAGGGCTGTCCATGCTCGGCGACCATCAAACTTAACTGAACTGGAATTGTTGTGTAAAGAGGAATTGTCAAAAATACCTTCATCCAGGATCCAGGAACTCATTAAAAGCTACAGGAAGCGACTAGAGGCTGTTATTTTAGCAAAAGGAGGATCTACTAAATATTAATGTCACTTTTCTGGTGGGGTGCCCATACTTATGCACCTGTCAAATTTTGTTTGAATGTAGGTTGCACATTTTCTGTTAGTACAATAAACCTCATTTCAAGGCAGAAACATTACTGTGTCCAACAGTTATTAGATATATGAAACTGAAATAGCTGTTGCAAAAAAAACCAATTTTTATAAAACATTAAGCTTAAGATTAATAGGGGTGCCCAAACTTTTTCATATAACTGTAACTCTTCTGATGACGTTGCTAGATTCAGATCTGGTGCAAAATCATTTATCTCTTATTGACATCAAAATCATCAATGGTTTCTTCATACACATGGAAGATTCATCCTCGTTTGAACGTTCCATTGTAGTGAAGGTGGGTATATGGACATCACCATAGCGAGTAATTGGTCTTAGAGTTAAGGGAAGATTTAAGTACTCAATTTAATGTTTTGTCTTTCTTGTAAAGCCGGTGATATTTATCATGCAAAAATCTAAGTCATCAACATGGTTTTGAGGTTCTCACCCGACCATTAGAACACCAAAGCTAAGTCTTTTTCTCTGACCTTTTGGACACTGTCTGAGATGTTCATCACATATCCTGCACATTTTAGGTGGTGCCCATGATGCCCTATGATTCTCTTTTTGTATACGATTTGGTTTCCAGTGCCATCTCTACACTTCTTCTCCTGATATCACTCCTGCCTTTTTAGAAAACACCAGTGATTGCCTTACCGCTGTCTCTAACATCATGTCCTCCCTCTATCTGAAACGGAACCTGTCAAAAACTGAACTCCTTGTGTTCTCTCCCTCTACTAACCGACCTTTGCCTGACAATGCCATCTCCGTGTGCGGTTCCACCATTACTCCCAAGCAACATGCTTGATTCTGAGCTTTCCTTCACCCCCCACATCTAGTTACTGGCTCGCTCTTCTTATCTGCATCTCAAAAACATTTCTAGAATTCGCCCTTTTCTTACTTTCGACTCTGCAAAAACTCTTACTGTTTCACTTATTTATTCTCGTCTGGACTATTGTAACTCTCTACTAATCAGTCTCCCTCTTACCAAACTCTCCCCGCTCCAATCTGTCCTGAATGCTGCAGCCAGGATCATATTCCTCACCAACCGTTACACCGATGCCTCTACCTTGTGCCAGTCATTACATTGGTTACCCATCCACTCCAGAATCCAGTACAAAACTATTACCCTCATCCACAAAGCACTCCATGGCTCAGCACCACCCTACATCTCCTCTCTGGTCTCAGTCTACCACCCTACCCGTGCTCTCCGCTCCGCTAATGACCTGAGGTTAGCATCCTCAATAATCAGAACCTCCCACTCCTGTCTCCAAGACTTTTCACGTGCTTTGACAATTCTTTGGAATGCTCTACCCAGGTTAATACGATTAATCCCCAATCCCCACAGTTCTAAGTGTGCCCTAAAAACCCATTTGTTCAGACTGGCCTACCGCCTCAACGCATTAACCTAACTATCTCTGTGTGGCCCTTTAAAAAAAAACCTTAAACCATAATCAGGTTCTCGCATCATGTTCTCATATATTTCATGCAGTTAGTAGCCCTCTGTGTCTGTACTGTTACATACTTAGGCTGATAACTGGTTCATATAATTTTAGGAGAACAAAAGGAGCGTTCAAAATGCAAAATAAAAAAGTACAAAATTTTATTGCAACATCAAAAACACATATACAAACGTATACTTAAAATAAGGACACTAAAGACCACCCCTTACACCCGCACTGGTCCTCAAAAATGACACCCCCCAACTCTATCGATCCCTTCACCCGGGTAAGAGGAACTTTAGGAGACTGCTTTCACTGCGTTTGTTACGCTATACGCATTCACAGTACTGGCAGTTTGACTGGTCTCCTAGAGTGTATCCTGGACTGTAGACCGCTAATGTTATAGTATTGTCTGTAAGCCTCATTTAGGTCTATACTTGGGACCAGAGACACAATGTTTTTGAGGTGTGCAGTCCAACTGGTCTATAGTGCTATGTATGGACATGGTTATCCCTTTGTACCACTTTTGTGTGACACATTTTTCTGTACTATTAGTATGTGATACAGTTTTGAGGACCAGTGCGGGTGTAAGGGGTGGTCTTTAGTGTCCTTATTTTAAGTATATGTTTGTATATGTGTTTTTGATGTTTCAATAAAATTTTGTACTTTTTTATTTTGCATTTTGAACGCTCCTTTTGTTCTCCTAAAATTATATTAGTGCCTCTTGGAGCAGGATTTGACAGTGTCCAGGACATGGTTTTTGGACACTTTGCACTATGAGCCTGGGTTTATATATATTGATAACTGGTTCATGCAGCTTTACATGAACACCCGAGCCTTACACTATGGCTGGTCCGAACAATGAAAGCAATTGTTACCATCCACCTCTCCTGTCTCCCCTTTTCCTGAAAGTTTGTAAGCTTGCGAGCAGGGCCCTCACTCCTCTTGGTATCTGTTTATCTGTTTTGAACTGTGATCTATGTTATGCTGTAATGTCTATTGTCTGTACAAGTCCCCTCTATAATTTGTAAAGCGCTGCAGAATATGTTGGCGCTATATAAATAAAATTATTATTATTACTATACGATCAATGCCAAATGAATTGTGAAGTTACAAGCATATGACCAGAACCTGATTGGAATTATCGGATGTGATATTTGGATTCAGCATCCCAAAATTTATAAAGATCAGGTGTTGTTCTTCAGTCACCTAAATTGCGGTATACCGGTAGTTATTTTTTTAACGAGGGGTTGTTAGGATAGCACCATTTCTATCATTGTTATTTTTTGCGTTTTTCAATATAGGGGTAAATTAAGTTATGATTACTTACAGTTAGGGCCAGAAATATTTGGACAGTGACACAATTTTCGCGAGTTGGGCTCTGCATGCCACCACATTGGATTTGAAATGAAACCTCTACAACAGAATTCAAGTGCAGATTGTAACGTTTAATTTGAAGGGTTGAACAAAAATATCTGATAGAAAATGTAGGAATTGTACACATTTCTTTACAAACACTCCACATTTTAGGAGGTCAAAAGTAATTGGACAAATAAACATAACCCAAACAAAATATTTTTATTTTCAATATTTTGTTGCAAATCCTTTGGAGGCAATCACTGCCTTAAGTCTGGAACTCATGGACATCACCAAACGCTGGGTTTCCTCCTTCTTAATGCTTTGCCAGGCCTTTACAGCCGCAGCCTTCAGGTCTTGCTTGTTTGTGGGTCTTTCCGTCTTAAGTCTGGATTTGAGCAAGTGAAATGCATGCTCAATTGGGTTTAGATCTGGAGATTGACTTGGCCATTGCAGAATGTTCCACTTTTTGGCACTTATGAACTCCTGGGTAGCTTTGGCTGTATGCTTGGGGTCATTGTCCATCTGTACTATGAAGCGCCGTCCAATCAACTTTGCAGCATTTGGCTGAATCTGGGCTGAAAGTATATCCCGGTACACTTCAGAATTCATCCGGCTACTCTTGTCTGCTCTTATGTCATCAATAAACACAAGTGACCCAGTGCCATTGAAAGCCATGCATGCCCATGCCATCACGTTGCCTCCACCATGTTTTACAGAGGATGTGGTGTGCCTTGGATCATGTGCCGTTCCCTTTCTTCTCCAAACTTTTTTCTTCCCATCATTCTGGTACAGGTTGATCTTTGTCTCATCTGTCCATAGAATACTTTTCCAGAACTGAGCTGGCTTCTTGAGGTGTTTTTCTGCAAATTTAACTCTGGCCTGTCTATTTTTGTTATTGATGAATGGTTTGCATCTAGATGTGAACCCTTTGTATTTACTGTCATGGAGTCTTCTCTTTACTGTTGACTTAGAGACAGATACACCTACTTCACTGAGAGTGTTCTGGACTTCAGTTGATGTTGTGAACGGGTTCTTCTTCCTCCAATTAAGTATGCGGCGATCATCCACCACTGTTGTCATCCGTGGACGCCCAGGCCTTTTTGAGTTCCCAAGCTCACCAGTCAATTCCTTTTTTCTCAGAATGTACCCAACTGTTGATTTTACTACTCCAAGCATGTCTGCTATCTCTCTGATGGATTTTTTCTTTTTTTTCAGCCTCAGGATGTTCTGCTTCACCTCAATTGAGAGTTCCTTTGACCGCATGTTGTCTGCTCACAGCAACAGCTTCCAAATGCAAAACCACACACCTGGAATCCACCCCTGACCTTTTAACTACTTCATTGATTACAGGTTAACGAGGGAGACGCCTTCAGAGTTAATTGCAGCCCTTAGAGTCCATTGTCCAATTACTTTTGGTCCCTTGAAAAAGAGGACGCTATGCATTACAGAGCTATGATTCCTAAACTCTTTCTCCGATTTGGATGTGGAAACTATCATATTGCAGCTGGGAGTGTGCACTTTCAGCCCATATTATATATATAATTGTATTTCTGAACATGTTTTTGTAAACAGCTAAAATAACAAAACTTGTGTCACTGTCCAAATATTTCTGGCCCTAACTGTATTTTAAGGTAATAAAGCTTGTTAAGATTACATCAATTTTGTCACTGTTTCTTTGGGATTTATTTTACTAGTTAGCTGGCATGTCAACAGTATACAATGGGTGGTTGAAATTAATCAGAAATAAAGTATGTATTTTTTAATCTGCTATTTCATGTCACCAGATTCCAATAGCCACAGCTTTTTTTTTTTTGTTAATATCGGCAACTGTTATTATTTATTTCACATTTCTTAGAGTTGAATCTAAGAGTTGTTAAAGAAAATCCTTAAATTAAATGTCTCAAAAGATTAAATACTTTTTTCACACCTCGAAAAAGAAAAATGAAAATGGAGAACTAACTCATGTCTTCTTTTTGATGTTGCAGATTTTCTACACTGACTATGTAAATTAGGTTACTTGTGCTGCAGAAACGCACTAAAAAAGCTTGTGCATATTTTTGCACCTGATAGAAGTCTATGAGAAAAAATCTGCGCATAAAACTCAGCGTATCAGCATGAGAACTTGACATGTTTTGGAATGGAAACCCGCACGCTGGGTAAAAAGAAGCACAGTGGGCAGGAGATTTCTATAAATTACATCCACTTTGCTGGAACTGCAAAATGCTACATTTTCGATGCAGTGAAAATATGCAGAGTCAAAAACTCAACAAAAAAATCATTGTGAGCACACAGACGAATGATACTGAAAGGAGAAAGTAACAACACAAACTTTTACAATACAAACCATGACCATGGACTTGCAAGAAAGTAAATCTAAAAATCCTATGGGCCAAAAAATGTCTAAAAATTATTAACAAACTGAATACAATAAGATTGTGCTCCAAAGTGTGAACTGTATCATGAAATCAGGACAAAAAATTGCTAAACGTAACACATTCATAATGGTTTGACCAAGAACTCTCATTTAAGAGCCGTTCCTGGATGGGGAACACACATGACTGTGGATTTTATGTCTTTTTTTTTACTGCTGTGCAAATGAATTAAAGATTGATTACATTACTATAACATATAATATATAACAACTATATACTATATTATATACTACGTAACAACTAATTTATTCCTTGTGTTTTTTGTACATATATTTGTAATCTATTACTGTATGAACAGTTTAATTTTATCTTCTTAATGACTTAACAAATTATTCCAAATTCTCTCAAATCAAAACAACAACAGTAGGTAGAGGTAATACTGAGTGACTGCAGTCTGCCTAAAATAAGACACAAATGTGGAATAACCGGTATTACTGCCTTGTTGTAGCTGTTCCACATCATCCACAGTCACCTCTGCCAACATTTTGTACATCCATGAGGCTGTCGCTAGGACAGATGTAGTATTCATCCTTATGGAATGAATTCAAAATGCTACGACTCTTCATTAGTGCCGTAATATGTGCCAGGAGACACGTGTGATGTTCCGTAGTACAGTATGTCTGTCCTGGTAATCTACGCTGTGTACTGTACAAGTGTGGAATGTACAGTTCTCCATTGTGCTGCATACAATTCAAAAGAATTTTCTTGTTTGTTTGTTTTTTTCAAACGTTGTCAAATAGAAGGAAATATTCTAAAACTAGAATCCACTCTTGGCACTCCAGCACCTCCATTATGGTGCCATCCCCCCCCCCCCCCCCACTGGTTCTGCAGTAATGACATCCCACCAATCATCCATCGAAAGGAGTTATCCAGCCTTGGGCTACAAGTCTACAGTCACTCTATGACCGCCAGGATCGTGCAGTCATGTGACCACAAGTATACGATTTGCATATTTCTGGCCCCATTCCACCTAGACTGTGTCCGGCATCGCTCGATACACTTGCATTGAGCGAGGTTTCGCCCATCTAGTCGGCACGTCTACTTGCGTTCACGCGCCCACCAAGGAATCCTCATAGTGCGCGTGATGTAAGGGTTCACAATTCTGCTGTAACATAGAATGACTGCAGACTTGTAGCCTAAGGCCGGAGACCCCCTTTAACCCATGCAGACCTTCACTGGCCTCAACATTAATTTATGTTCTTGTAACCACTAAATAATTGGTCACATGATTATGGATGGCATGCCATCACTGCATGACCAGTAGAGACTACCAGAGTGGCAGTGCTGGAGTAGAGGGGGTCCAGCGAGGGGATTTCAATACTTTGCCTACACTTTGATAACTTTTTAAAAATCCCAGAAAACACTTATTAATTATAGTAAATTCAATATGTAAATTATGACCATTGAATCAAATATGTCCACAAATATTTCCATGTGAATTGTGAATTAGTGAACCCAGCAGTTCTGCATTGTGTGAGATACCAAGCTTTTCTTACTAAATCAACGGATCGAGCAAACACATTATAGCCCTATATGCTGAAAAGACATACGATGGTGTAACTATATTGGGTTAAAGCTGTTGGAGTTGCACCTAGGCCCTGGACCATAAGTGAATCCAAAAGACCCCCTGTCCTATAACTGGAGACCAGTATAATATGAAGCATAATAATTGATGTACTTAGTAAGAAAAAAAGTGAAAATAAGATTTGTAGCACATATTCTGTGTAAAAGGGCTAGTCATTACTAAAGTATGAAAGCTACCCTTAGGGGTGTAAAAAGAAATCATGGGGCCCCAGGACAGAAATACTAATTGGACTGCCGCAAAAATAAAAATATTCAATGGGGTCACAGAATTGCATATCTCACAACTTTGCAGCCCTTACAAAGTAATGTTCCTTCTATTGAAGTACCATAATGGTTCCACACAATGAGGTTCCCCCTAACAGTATGATACCCCACAGTGAATTCCTACGAAGTGCCCTCCACACGCACAGTATGATGACCCTACAGTAACCCCCACCATGCAAAGTGTGATACCCCACAGTGACCCCAACAAAATATGATGGCCCCAATACAGCCCTTCATATAGTATAATGGCCCCCATACAGTATAACTGCCGTATAAAACCTGTTGTCATAGTATGATGGCACCAACATAACTCTCCACATTGTATAATTGCCTGCACACAGTATAATATCCATATAACGGCCCTTACACCCCTCCACAAAGTATTATGGCCCGTGAGCAAATCTCCACATTGCATCATAGCCTTCCAAACGGTATAATGGCCCCCACGTAGCCCTGTAAACAGTATAGTGGCCAACATATATCTCCAAACAGTATAATAGTTCACTTAGCCCTGTAAACTGTATAATGGCTGCCACATAGCTCTTCAAACCAGTAAAATAACCCCAACATAGACCTCCAAAAAGTATAATGGCTCCCACATAGCCCTCAAAATAGTATAATAGCTCACACATAGTCCTTCAATTGGTATAATAGCCCCAACACAGCCCTTACAAATTGTATAATGGCCCCTACACCTATTCTTTCCAAAAATATAATGGCCCACACATAGCTTTCAAAATAGTATAATAGCCCACACATAGCCCTCCAAATAGTATAATGGGCCAAAAATAGCCCTCCAAGCAGTATGATAGGTCCTATATAGTCCTGCAAACTGTATAATGGGCTGAACATAGCCCTCCGAATAGTATAATAGGCCCCAAATACTCCTACAGCTGTATAATGGGCCCCATATAGCCCTGCAAATTGTATAATGGCCCCACACAAAGCCCTGCAAACCGTAGTTGAACCCAAATAGCCCTCCAAACAGTATAACAGGCCCTACATAGCTCTGCAAACTATATAATTGCCTCCCACATAACTCTGCAAACTGTTATTGCCCCCACATAGCCCTCCAAACAGTATAATGGCCCCCACCTAGCCCTGTAAACTGTATAATGGCCTCCATATAGCAATCCAAATAGTGTAATGGGTTCCACATAGCACTACAAACTGTACAATGGCTTACACATAGCCCCACAAATAGTATAATGGCCCACACATAGCCATGCAAATTGTATAACGTCCCTCAGATAACCCTCCAAATAGTATAACGGTCTCCAAATAGCCCTCCAAACCAGTATTATAACCCCCATATAGCCCTTCACAAAGTATAATGGGAACTTCATGTAACACTACTGAGGGCAGATAATTTAGTCAAAATTTAACTACATGTAACTGAATTATTTTAAGTTGGTTTGCCCATTTATAAGGAGTGGTTGAAGGAGACAGTTGCAGAGTAGACTTAAAAAAGATAGCCTCTTAGGCTATTAAACATCCACCAATCATTTGACCCTCGTTTACTGGCCACAGGCCAACAAAAAAAAGGGATAAGAACGATCGCTAATACGATAGTTCTGTCAATATGCAATATCATGTAATCAGCAGAACATCCACATTGATGTGCTACCAATGATGACCATTTTTATGCCAGCAGAAACAATCCAGTCTCCTGCTAAACATGTGTTTTGCTCATCAATGTTTGAACCAATTGATAATCAGCAACCATGAATGATTGTTCGCTGGTTTTTCTTTGATCTAAATGGGTTTTCAGAATTCACCACCAATGGGCAAGCCTAACCCTAATTATCACATAAATTAATTGCATATTTTTCAGGCACCGCATATAGACTATCCCCACCAAACTCATTGCCACCAAACTACTTTAATTTATTAGCTTATCTCTGCCCATCATACCAACTTGTCAAAAGAATAACGCCACTTCATCTGCTATTGTTGCCTCTCAACTTTCCCTGAGGAAAACCTATTGGACATAAAGGGACAATCCAGCAGTCTCCAGATAAGCTGAGTAGAGATAACAGTAGGCAAAGTGCCAAAGCAGTTTCCTCATGGTACAGTCACTTTCTTACATTAATCCAATCAAAATGTCATCAATGTCTAATCCAGGGCAACTCCTTTAAAGAGAACTTGTTATGCGAAAAACTCCATTAACCTGCAAATCTGGGGTTAATCTGCAGGTTAATAGCATTGTGACACTGTGCCGCCACCGCACTGAGAGCCCCATGGCCAGGAGGAAATTATTTTTACTCTGCTCGGCAGGCTTGGGCTTTCAGCCATGGGGGTGCCGGCACAGCTTCAAATTCTGACCCGGCTGAAAGCCCTGGCAGATATTAACCTTTAATTAACCATTCAACCCCTTCACGACATGCGCTGTACATGTATGGCTCATGTCAGGTCTCCCCCTTTGATGTGGGCTCTGGAGCTGGGCACACATCTTTTCCAGTACATGTCAGCTGATTTCAACAGCCTGACATGTGACCCTTACAGCTGTGGGTGGAATCGCGATCCATTCGTGGCTGTTAACACGTTAAATGCTGATGTCAATCTCTGAAAAATATTTAGAATTGAGAGTCCTCAGTGGTTGATACGAACTCTCAATTCTAAATATTTTTCTATCTACTCGCTAACACGGTACCAAGATATATATCTTTCCTGATGTCAATCTCTGACAGCGGCATTTAACATGATCACGTGGGAAGTGTGTTATTAATCCCAACCATCTGAGCCCACGTCCCATGACCGCGAGTCGCCGATGGGTTGCATTGATAACCCGGGGTCTGCAGGAGACCCCTGTGGTTGTCGTTACTGCCCAGTAAAATATAAACGTTTACATCACCCCCCATTAGCCCCATTCAAAATAACACAATAGAAAAAAAATACACATATTTGGTATCGTAGCTTTGAGAATCCCACGATCTATCAATATATAAAAAGAAGTAATCCGATCGGTAAACGGCATAATGAGAAAAAAAGTAAAAATTACAGAATTACTTTTTTTTGGTCGCCACAACATTGCATTTAAATGCAATAACAGGCGATCAACAGATCGTATCTACATCAAAATGGTATCAATAAAAACGTCAGCTCGGCACGCACAAAAACAAGCCCTTACCCAGCCCCGGATCATGAAAAATGAAGACACTTCAGGTCTTGGAAAATTATGCATTTTTTTCTTTTAACAAACTTTGGATTTTTTTCACCACTTAAAAAAAAAAGAACCTATACATATTTGGTGTCTGAGAACTCGTAACGTCATGGAGAATCTTAATGGCAGGTCAGTTTTAGTATGTGCTAAAAAAATAAAAAAAAATAAATAAAAATTGTGGAATTGCACTTTTTTTGCAATTTCACCGAACTGTAAATTTGTTTCTCGTTTTGCAGTACACTATATGGTAAAATTAATGGTGCCGTTCAAAAGTGCAACTCATCCCGCAAAAAAAAAAACAATTCCTCACACGGCCATATTGACGGAAAAATAAAAAAGTTATGGCTATGGGAAGGAGGGGAGCGATAAACAGAAAAGCAAAAATGGAAAATGGTCTGGGGTGCAGGGGTTAATACAGGTTTCCATTGTTCTGTGAAGATACAATTATATAATAAATGATTTTATTATATATATTTATTTATATTTATAGCGCCAACATATTTCGTAGCACTTTACAATTAAGTGGGGACATGTACAAACTATAAGGTTACAGGAGGAGTGAGGGTCCTGCTCGCAAGCTTATAATCTCTAAACTATTATATAAAATTACCGTATTTTCTAGCGTATAAGATGACCTTTTAATCCCTGAAAATCTTCTTAAAAGTCCGCGGTCATCTTATACGCCGGTGTCATCTTATAGGGCGGGTGCAGACCAATGTGCATATCGTGGGTGGGGGGGAGTGGTCCCGATGACGGCTCCTCTTTGTGCAGCGTGGGGGCTCTGTGCTGGGGGCTGCAGCGTATCTCTGTGCAGCGTCGGGGCTCCGCTGGCATTTCCTCAAAGCTTGGAGGCACCGACAGCTCCATTGCTGCCATGCGGTGGCCTCCGGGAAAATGGCCGCTGGGGGTTGCGCATGCTCAGATTCAGATCTCGTTTCGAGATCTCGGGAGACGAGATCTGATTCTCAGCATGCGGCCATTTTCCAGGAGGCCACCGCATCGCAGCGATGGAGCAGCCGGTGCCTCCGGGCTTTGAGGAAATGCCAGCGGAGCCCCCACGCTGCACAGAGATACACCACCGCCGCCCCCAGCACAGAGCCCCCACACTGCACAAAGAGGAGCCGCTGCCGCCCCCAGCACAGAGCCCCCACGCTGCACAAAGAGGAGCCGCTGCCGCCCCCAGCACGGAGATCCCATGCTGCACAAAGAGGAGCCGCCACCCCCCAGCACAGAGAGCATTGCTGCCACAATGAGGTAATAGGAGGATACTCCACTTACACCTTCCCTGTGAGACGCCCCCTCTCTTCGTCATCGGGACCACGCCACCCCACCATATGCACATTGGTCACCCATCCTATAAGCCGACACATGGCATATAAGAAGATCCCAGACTTTTAAGAATTTTATATTTTAACTAGAAATGTTGGGTGGTCGTCTTATACGCCCAGACGTCTTACACGCTGGAAAATATGGTACCTTAAAAAATATTTTAGTATTTATTAAATGTATAATTCATACATTTTTTTATTTTGTCATTTATTCGTCTGCTTATACTTATCTAGTACAAAAAAAAGTTCCAATATTTTACTGCCTGATATGTCTCATGCGACAACAAAAAGGCCACTTTTGAGATTTGCTGAATTTGGGACGCATTGTGATCAAAAAAGTCTAGCCACGAAAAATGTCATCAGTCTCCACCAGAAATACAGCGTCCGTGGTTGCTTGGATGAAATTGCGATAAATGATGAATTATTAATTTGAATAGTTCCTGAAATAGTATTATGAATGAGTCCTGACAGAAGAGTACTTCTCTAAGCATTAGTGGTCTACACTGTTTACTCCCTGAATGGCTTAAATTCCTGGAAGACCTGAGACTTAAAGTTTTTTTTAACATGTTCAAAATTAAAGAAAATGTCATAAAAAAGGTTGAATGTAGACAGTATTACTATAGGTAATAACAAACACATACCAAATAAACAGTAAGAAGAATTGTAGGAATGATGTTGGACTTTGACACATTACATTAGAATCTTAATAAGCACACAACCTGTATGACTAGAAATGGAAAGGATGGATGGGAGGAGCGTGTTTTACTGTTACGCTGCGTAAGGTAATAATTATATCATATTTAAGCAGGCCTCTAAGTCACTTGTCATCATTACCAAGGAATATCCTCAGGATCACTGGAAGCAATCATTTTTCCGCGGGATACTTGGAAGGAATACATTATACTCTACTTGCATGGAAACAGAACCTAACTAGGTAAGGTTCACAATCTTTCCTAGTCTACGTGTCACAAGCATGGTCATGTCTACTATATTTTATGAAATGTCGGCTATTGATGATGACAGCTCTTATGTTAGATATAGATGTGTTGGTATATATACCCATTATCGGGGTGTAGTGGATATCATTTATATGGAAAAGTGGTTCCCTTATGTTAGATATAGATGTGTTGGTAGGTATATATACCCATTATCGGGGTGTAGTGGCTATCATTTATATGGAAAAGTGGTTCCCTTATGTTAGATATAGATGTGTTGGTAGGTATATATACCCTTTATCGGGGTGTAGTGGCTATCATTTATATGGAAAAGTGGTTCCCTTATGTTAGATATAGATGTGTTGGTAGGTATATATACCCTTTGTCGGGGAGTAGTGGCTATCGTTTATATGGAAAAGTGGTTGAGACATATAAGAGTTTTTTGTCTGGCACTTATGGGGCATTGTAGCTTTCTCTCTTATCTAGAAACTCACAATAATGTTCAGACATACTCCGGCTTGGACTCGCCCACAGGAGAACAGGAGAATCCTCTGGTGGGCCCCTGTGCAGGAGAGGGCCACCACTCTCTTATATGGGCAGTACTTGGCAAAATTGACTTGATTCACTATGCACAGATAACGGCAGCATCTTATTAATTTAACAATTAGCCCAATTTATTGCTATAGAATTTTGTGAATGAGGATAAAATCGTATTTATATGTAGATGAGAATAGGGCCCTGGAGTTGATGTTTCTGGTGGGCCCTTGGCACCTCTGTCCGACACTGTGTGTATGTATGGTTGTGTTATCTTTGGTTTTGAAATGTACAGGTTGCCATTTTAACAAATTTGATTATTTTTCGCATTGGAGAAAACAAAGATAGTTTGTATATGTGTAGAGTTTTGAATCCTACAAAGTATAAAAGTGTCTACAAAATACGTAGGTTTTCAGCTTCGTAAGTGTAAGGCTAGGTTCAGATTGCGTTAGAGCAATCCGTTTAGCGCTAAGCGCTAGCGGGTTGCGCTAACGCAATGTGATTTTCGGGGTCGCGTTTAACGTCCCCGCTCTCGCAGATCCCTGATCTGCGAGAGCGGGGAACGGACCTCGGGCGCGCCGCGGACGCTGCAAGCAGCGTCCGCGGCGCGCTACAAAACACCGGCACATCGCTAGCGCGTGCCGAAAATGGCACGCGCTTGCGATGCACGTTCCCATTGCCTTGAATGGGCGCGCTAACGGACACGTTGCACGGCGTTAATTTCGCCGTGCAACGCTGTCCGTTAAACGTGATCCCATAACGCAATGGGAACCCAGCCTAAGGGACCAAGCGTTGCCCGGCCGCTTGATGATATCTCTTGAATCTCCCAAGGACATTTTAAAATGCTGTATAATGCGATAATCTCCAAATATTAGGACCAAAGCAATAATCCACAGAATTGTGGGAAGTAGAAAAAAAAAAACAAACATTTGATAGAGTGTGTGAGCATACACTATAGAAAAGTGAAACATTGCTGAAAATGATTTGGGAAGAGAATAATTATCAGATTGTCAGGTATAATAATCAGGTATCAGGTATATAGATTAGCCCCAAGACAAATATGATTGACACCTAGTGGAGGGGGAGTTCAAGAGTATCGAGTTTATGCTCGTTCCCACTAATCAACAATTTTTATTAGCTGTATAAAGCTATAAAAATATAGGCAGGATACAGTAACAAAGTACAATTTATTATCAGGTTTGTAAAAGTAATCCAAACTCTTCCTCCAGTCTGTATACAAAAGAACTCTTAATGTGACAAATTAGAAAAGTAAGCTTTGCAATACTTTGTATTCTGTGTGAAGACACATGGCATGCATGAAGATACGCATGTGACACAATGACTGCAGGGTACTGGAGCTATGACTGGCACACGAGTGCCACTGTGTCATTGTATACCTTTAATTACTCCCATAATTATAGTCTTGTGTATGGCACGAGTAGCCAGGAAATAAAAGATCATGATTGCTGTGATTTATAGTCAGCGATAACATAACCTGGGGGAAATATACCTGGCAAAGTCTTTTCTACTTAAAGAGGACGAGTCACTAGGTCAAAAGTGGCCAGGTTTTGCTCTTAACATTTCCTCTCTGCTCCCCAGAATATTCCATTCTTTGGTTGTTTGGAAATCCATTATGCGGTTCCAGAGATATGGGACTTTTTAGTTAGTGCTCATATTTTGGGCATGTTCCAAGAGGGCGTGGCTCACAGGATTCTCTGGGGCGTGTCCTTAGGCTGCTCTGCATTTTTACCCTGTGAGCAACACCCCTTTGGTATAGACGAGACAAGTTAGCACTAGATAAAAAGGCCCATATCTCTGGAACCATGTGTCGGATTTACAAAAAACAAAATATAGTATAATCAGGGGAACGGCTGCAACAAAATTACAGCAAAACCTGGCTGCTTTTGACCTGGTGACAAATCCACTTTAAGTGATTCATGCTTTGTATTAGAGTGTGGTCAGATACCATACCCCTTGACTTTCACAAATAGAGGCTTCCACTGCTTTTTTTTTTAACTTATCTGTATAATGGCAGCTGGATCTAAATGATTGACATAAACAATGATGCTAGTAAGGCTGTTTTCACACATCAGTTTTTTGGGGGTGTTGGTACATAAAAAAAGGGCTTTTTTTTCAGTGTGTGAGTTCATTCTTGGTCAAGGTGACAATTTTTCCAATCCTTTTGTATCCATTTTTCTCGTATGCCAAAAAAGGACTTGTAAAAGAAAGGCATACTGTTTTTAATGGGTGTGTTATCTTTTTGGAAAAAAAATGGGTGAATAAGCTGATGTGCGGAAGAGCCCTTAAAATGATAAAATTTAATGTGACAGGTTTCTGTAATTTCACCTGCACTGTCGTTCCAATATAGTGGCATTTTTTTTTACTAGTTTTGTAGCGATCCAATGAATGCACTCACTGTTCTTATAAAAATATAACGTTGTTTTATGAGTTATTTAGTAATTTCTTATTGCTTATATATCACCAATGTATTCCAGATTTGAGATTGTCTTCATATACATGTACCTGTCCAAAATGAAGCTTGCACACACTATTGCACAGAAAGTAAATTTGCCTGCTAGCAGGGTTGTAGAAAACATGATTTTCTGTTTTTTATTTTAAGATTATGTCTCCAATAGTTGAATTTTACCTACGATAAAAATTATAGACCTCTACATTCTTCGCCTCCTCTCTCATTGAAATCACCATCCTGCTTCCCTGCTTCATGTGGATGACACGTCTTACATCATCCAGACAGTGTCCTCCAATCGCGCTCCTGCACAGGCGCACTTTGCTCCACCTTGCTGAACGTATGCTCAGCAAATGCAGTCAGCGACAACCTGCAGAGAGATGTCCCTTCCTGCTGCTAGATTGTTCCATGCAGTTACTCTAAAATGAAGCTAATTCCTTAGATCAGCTCACTGTCTGCTCCCAAGTCACAAACTTCAGATCTTGCTAGATGACGCCCGATTACACCTCTCACGCTACAGTAGACCTGTTGGCTCCACGAGCCATTTGTTTCTCAATCTTGCCTCCAACCCACTAACTCTCTCTTGCAATGAACAATTTATTCCAAATCGGTGGAGTTCTTGTACCAAGGAAAACAGAAAACTATGAGGGAGCAGATTAAATCATATACGTAGAAAATAGACAGTGACCGCATCCAAATATCATACATTGATCTACAGAGGCTAAGCAAAATTTTGGTTCTTAGTTAACATTTTTGTCAAAATGTATAAGCCGACTGCCAAATCAGATCGTAGCAAAGCTCTGAAGTGGGTCACTACTCTATTAGGTGTGATGGTATGCAACGACCATCACAGCCGTGAGCGCTTTGGTGTTGGGAACCTGGGTTGCTCCCCCCACTAGTGAAGTGTCACAACTGTGGTTGCCGCACAGTGCCAAGTGTAAAAAGGTCATGTCAGCAGGTGTAAAGTGAGCAGTTCATATTTTATTTCTGTTGACCCCTTAATTATGGCAATTTATTGCTTCTTTTAGTCCTCCGTGATGACCACCTCTAGACCTATGGTCCTTTCAGTGCTATTTTTGGCTATTTTGTATGGTCTTTACCAAAGAAGCATTGTTCACAGGATAATAATGCAGAGCAGCCAAAAGAAACGGCCACTGAGAATCTTGTGAGACATGGACACTTGTTAAACACCATAAAAATGAGCACTAAATATAAAGACCTCAAATGGAGGATTTGGAAAAAATAATAATAACGATATTTAATGACGCAGCACAATTTCAATAATCTGGGAACCTCTACGAAGGTTGCCATGATGTGTCAGTGGGCTTATATACTTTGATGAAAATGTTAACTGAGAACCTAATGTTCAGTTTTGAAATTTTGATTTACCATAGTAGAACAAAGCATAAAATGCGGATGTGTGGACAAGGTCTTTTATTCTACAGTAAGGCCTCATTCACCAGTGTTGCACGTACATGTTGTATCCGTTTTTTTATGATTGGATCATGTACCTATTATAATCTTTTTTTTCTGGCAGCATATAGTAGATGAAAATGGCCAACATAAGTCTATGGGTCCGTGAAAACACGTACAGCACACGGATGGCGTCAGTGTACAATCCGTGTGCTGACCATGATTAACATTGTTATGTATAGGAGAATCTATGTCATTTATTTATTTACATATACACAAAAAACCCTGATAAAACACTGGTAACACACGGATCCAAACACTGAGGACACCAGAACAAATTTTTTTTAATGTGTTTTAACACGGAAGTGTGATTGGGGCATTATGATAAGTTGTTTTATTATATTTTACCAATCACTGCTCTGTTATCATCTGATAAAAAGAGCAAAAATATTCAACAGCACTGTAAGATTAGTAAAAATCTTCCATTCCTCCATTGTTTGGAGAGGAGTATGGTTTTGTTCAGGATTCTTTCTAATCTCACAAGCATGGGCCGTTCTGACCTGACTACAAGGTGTTTACTGTCTTGTTTAGTTCTTACTCACAACCTGACGATGATGGGGATTTAGCAGTGACGCAATGATACTCGATAAACAATTAAATGTCGTAGACGATCGATGAGTAAAAATGCCTTAACATAGAAAAACTGCAGATCTTACTCTGTCACCTTCACACAATTTTGTCTTGATTGATTTGAGCGCGTCTTTATTGTGAGATGATGGTGCTATTCACTGGTGATATCTTCCCTGCCTGTAGGTTGTGTTTTGTTACACTCCACGTCATGAGTGGTCTCAGTATCTTTTAGGCTTCTACAAACCCTTAGGGTGCTCTCACACTGCAGTCAGGCACCCAATAAGTGGTTCCATCAGGGCTTACGTCCGAACACCCCATAAAACAGGATTCAGGCGCAAGCGCCGATGGGACAAAACAGGATTATTATGGTGCCCACAGGGCAAAGGTGCGCTCTGACGAACATCAATTTCGGGGTATACGCCTACTACTCAGACGCAGCCTACTACTATACCATAATTAGTACAATTTATGGTCCAATGTACCATACATTTTACATTAAAATCCAATATATAAATTGACCAACTCCAGATTTCCAATCCCCAGCACCGGTCCATTTCCACAGCTGATTTTCTCTGCAGCTTTTCTTAACCTCTCATCCTCTTTGCTGACTTTTCCACATGCAGAACATTACTGTAAGTCACAAGTTTGCATACTCAGGTTATTTATGCAGGTTACAGATCTCTGAAGTTGCATCAATATTTTTTAGCATTTGCAGTGGTGGTACAATTTTCCTTACAGGCTCGGACCGGGGTCCTAGAGCCGAAGGATAAAGTTGGCTATAGGGGCCCACACAACAGCTAAATGCATATGTATAATTTCCAAAATTGGTTTATTTAATTTGGCCAGGAAGTCAAATCAGTGGGTGAATACTCGAGGGGCATTTTCTTCCCAAAGACACACACAGAGCTGAAATTAGCAGTGGCACCGACAGGGTCACTTATGCCCCAATATGTGTTACCGCGATCGTCATGCCCCTGCTCAGGGGTTCCGGGACCTATGTGGGCCAATCCGAGCCTGATTCTTTATATTATACATCTTAGAAGATACAGAACCTTTTTATAGAGTAACTAGGAGAATCATGTTTATGTTTAATCAGACATTCAATTAGGGTACTTGGTGATCTAATGGTGTGGCCTAGAAGCTCACAATGGTTTTGCATTCCCCATCCCCCTCACTGGTGATGGACGGCACTGGCCTGAGCTTTTCCTGAAGACATCATTGCTCACTCCAGGCAAGTCGGCATTGTCAATCACCAGGGCAGGCTGTACATAACCAGTGCACTGAGCCTCTTGGCCACATTAAGGGTGCACCGAGCATCCTAAATAACATATGGGAATAAACTTCAGTTTCTGCAGAGCAGAGGCAGCGATTAGACCTCTAAAGGTGCCATCTTTTTATAGGGGCTATATTCTCTACAAGGTTATGCTGTCATTTTGGGCAGGTGGACTCCCTTTATTTGGCATAAAATGTCATCAGTATTTGAAATGTTCTTTAGTGACTGCAACACAGAACTGTATAATACATGCTGTTGCTGCTGAAGAACATCTTTTATGAAAATGAGAGGGAACACTATATCATTGGTTGACAGAAGGATGAAATTATTAACAATGTAATAAAAAAATAGGCTGATTCTGTAGGAAGATATAAGTAGTGTATAGTGCACCACTCATCCCTACATAGTTCAGATCAGGTTCTAATATCAGAATGTGATATATATATATATACAAATATTAATAACACATAAATATTTAAATATTACCTCTATCTATCTATCTATCTATCATCTATCTATTATTATCATTTATTATTATTATTATTATTATTATCTATTTACATAGCACCATTGATTCCATGGTGCTGTACATGAGAAGGAGTTACATACAAATTACAGATATCACTTACAATAAGCAAACTAACAATGACAGACTGATACAAAGGGGGGCGAGGACCCTGCCCTTGCGGGCTTACATTCTACAGGATGGTGGGGGAGGAGACAGTAGGTCGAGGGTTGCAGGAGCTCCGGTGTCGGTGAGGCGGTAGCTCCGGTAGTGGTGAGGAGGCAGCGGGGTCAGTGCAGGCTATAGGTTTTCCTGAAGAGATGGGTTTTCAGGTTTCATCTGAAGGATCCGAATGTGGTTGACAGTCGGACGTGTTGGGGCAAAGAATTCCAGAGGATAGGGGATATTGGGGAGAAGTCTTGGAGGCGGTTGCGTGTGGAGGAGAGAAGGAGGTTTTGGGAGAACCGGAGATTACGTGAGGGAAGATATCAGGAGATTAGTTCAGATATATGGAGGAGACAGGTTGTGGATGGCTTTGTAGGTCAGTATTAGTAATTTGAACTGGATACGCTGAGGGAATGGGAGCCAGTGAAGAGATTTGCAGAGGGGGGAAGCGGAGGAGGCCACAGAAAAGGATGTTGCAGTAATCGAGGCGGGAGATGATGAGGGCATGCACAAGCATTTTAGTAGATTGACGGTTGAGGAAAGGACAGATTCTGGAGATATTTTTGAGCTGGAGGCGACAGGAGATGGAAAGAGATTGGATGTGCGGTTTGAAGGACAGGGCAGAGTCAAGGGTTACTCCGAGGCAGCGGACTTCCGGTACGGGGGAAAGCATGATGTCGTTAATTGCGATAGATTGCTCAGGTAAGGAAGATCTATGAGATGGAGGAAAGATGATGAGTTCAGATTTTTCCACATTAAGTTTGAGGAAGCGAGAGGAGAAGAAGGAGGATATGGCTGATAGACACTCCAGGATTCTATAGAGCAGAGAGGTGACGTCTGGGCCAGAGTGGTAGATCTGAGTGTCATCAGCATAAAGGTGGTACTGGAATCCATGGGACTTTATGAGTTGTCCCAGTCCAAGTGCATAGATTGAGAAGAGTAAGGATCCTAGAACAGAGCCTTAGGGGACTCCAATAGAGAGAGAGGACGGGATGAGGAGGAAGTGTGGGAGTGGGAGACGGTGAATGTGCGGTTGGAAAGGTATGATAGATATTATATATCTATCTATCATCTATCTATCTATCTACAGTGGGTACAGTAAGTATTCATATCCCTTTAAATGTTTCACTCTTTGTTTCACTGCAGTCATTTGGTAAATTCAAAAAAGTACATTTTTTTCTCACAAACGTACACTCTGCACCCCATCTTGACTGAAAAAAAAGCAGAAATGCAGAAATTTTTGCTAATTTATTAAAAAAGAAAAACTGAAATGTCAGGCGGTCATAAGTATTCAGACCCTTTGCTCAGTATTGAGGAGAAGCACCCTTTTGAGCTAGTACAGCCATGAGTCTTCTTGGGAATGATGCAACAAGTTTTTCCCACCTGGATTTGGGGATCCTCTGCCATTGTTCCTTGCAGATCCTCTCCAGTTCCGTCAGGTTGGATGGTGAACATTGGTGGACAGCCATTTTCAGGTCTCTCCAGAGATGTTCAATTAGGTTTAGGTCAGGGCTCTGGCTGTGCTAGTCAAGAATGGTCACAGAGTTGTTATGAAGCCACTCCTTTGTTATTTTAGCTGTTCTTAGGGTCTTTGTCTTGTTGGAAGGTGAACCTTCAACCAAATCTGAGGTCCACATCACTGTGGAAGAGGTTTTCATCCAGGATATCTCTGTACTTGGCCGCATTCATGTTTCTTTCAATGGCAACCAGTCGTCCTGTCATTGCAGCTGAAAAACACCCCCATAACATGATGCTGCCACCACCATGTTTCACTGTTGGGATTGTATTGGGCAGGTGATTAGCAGTGCCAGGATTTCTCCACACATACTGCTTAGAATTATCATAAAAAAAAGATCTATCTTCGTCTCATCAGATCAGAGAATCTTATTTCTCATAGTCTGGGAGTCCTTCATGTGTTTTTTAGCAAACTCTATGCAGGCTTTCAAATGTCTTGCACTGAGGAAAGGCTTCAATCAGGCCACTCTGCCATAAAGGCCCGACTGGTGGAGGGCTGCAGTGATAGTTGACCTTGTGGAACTTTCTCCCATCTCCCTACTTCATCTATAAGCTCAGCCACAGTTATCCTAGGGTTCTTCTTTACATCTCTCACCAAGGCTCTTCTCCCACAATTTTTCAATTTAGCTGGATGGCCAGGTCTGGTTTTCCCAAACGTCTTCCATTTAAGGAATATGGAGGCCACTGTGCTCTTAGGAACCTTGAGTACTGCAGAAATTCTGTTGTAACCTTGGCCAGATCTGTGTTCTGATCAGGTGGCCTTGGAGCAGCATGAAAAGACCTTCGCTGGAGCAGTGGTAACTTTACTGACCGCAAACCCTGATCCTATTACCGCAACTAGAAGTAGCCGTGGGGTGTGCCTAACCAGACCTAGACACCTCGACACAGCCGGAGGACTAAATATCCCTAAAGATGGAAATAGGAAAACTCTCTTGCCTCAGAGTAGACCCCCAAAGGATAGGTAGCCCCGACAAATAATGACTGTAAGTAGGAGAGGAAAAGACACGCGCAGACAGAAAACAGGGATAAGCAAAGGAGGCCACTTCTACCTAGATAGGAAAGGATAGTACAGGATACTATGCGGTCAGCATAAAACACTACAAAATATCCACAGCAGAAAAATACAAAAACTCCACCATCTAACTAAAGATGTGGAGAGTATATCTACGACTCCAGCGAATCCAACTAGACTGAGAAAAACAACAGGCACAGTCTAGCAGGAACAAAATGGAAACAAGATCAGCACAGAAAATGAACACACAGCCTTGTGTCTAAAAAAAAAGAAGCAAACACTTAACTTTGCTGAATTGGCAGCAAGCAGGAGGGGCCAGGCAGAGGACCAACACTTCCAAAGGAACATTGACTACTGGCACGGACTAATGAGTCCAGGAAAGCTAAATACCCTAGTCCGAATTGCAGTTAGCAGAAACACCTGTCCAAGACTGCTGCTCAGGAATAACTGCATTACCATCTACAACCACCGGAGGGAGCCCAAGAGCAGAATTCACAACAGATCTGTGCCTTGCCACAATTCTGTCTCTGAGCTCCTCGGCCAGTTCCTTTGACCTCATGATTCTCATTTGGCCTGACATGCACTGTGAGCTGTGAGGTCTTATATAGACAGGTGTGCGCCTTTCCAAATCAAGTCCTATCAGTTTAACTAAACACAGCTAGACTCCAATGAAGGAGTAGAACCATCTCAAGGAGGATCACAAGGAAATGGACAGCATGTGACTTAAATATGAGTGTCTGAGCAAAGGGTCTGGATACTTATGAGCATGTGATATTTTAGTTTTTCTTTTTTAATAATTATTATTATTATTTATTATTATACATTTTTATAGCGCCATTTATTCCATGGCGCTTTACATGTGAATACGGGGCAAATATAGACAATTACATTAAACATGAGCAGATAACAAGGCACACGAGTACATAAGGAGGGAGGACCCTGCCCGCGAGGGCTCACAGTCTGCAGGGGGTGGGTGAGGATACACTAGGAGAGGGAAGAGCTGGCTGTGCGGCTGTTCAGTAGGTTGAGGATCACTGCAGGCTGTAGGCAAACATTTCTAAATTTCTGTTTTTATTCAGTCAAGATGGGGTGCAGAGTGTACATTATTGAGAAAAAAATGAACTTTTTTTTAAATTTACCAAATGGCTGCAATGAAACAAAGACTGAAACATGTAAAGGGGTCTGAATACTTTCTGTACCCACTGTATTTATCTATCTATCTATCTATCTATCTATCTATCTATCTATCTATCTATCTATCTATCTATTGTGAGCCCTCGCGGGCAGGGTCCTCTCTCTCCTCCTGTACCAGTTGTGACTTGTATTGTTCAAGATTATTGTACTTGTTTTATTATGTATACCCCTCCTCACATGTAAAGCGCCATGGAATAAATGGCGCTATAATAATAAATAATAATAATAATAATATCTATCTATCTATTATCCATCTATTTATCTATCTAGTAACTATTTATCTATCATCTATATATCTCATATCTATATATTATCTATCTATCATCTATATATCTCATATATATATTTTCTATCTATCTATCTATCTATCTATCTATCTATCTATCTATCTATCTATCTATCTACAGTATCTATCATCTCTGTTTGTCTATCTCTAAAAAGTTGGTGAAAGTCAATGCCAGCTGCTGAACCAGTCATTCTGGTAATTTTCTTCCTTATACTATACGTTGATATTTTTTTGTTTCATTTAACACCCATTATTTCTCAGATAATTACAGTAGATATTACTTCTGAATAGTATTATATGTTGCTTAATATGCTTTGTCCCTGGTCCTTGGTATGTGACATTTTGTGACAGCGGTTACATCACGCTCAGTAATGTCTAGAATGACTTAGTCACTGTTTTGTTTTTTTCAGAACTGTCACAACATCAATACCAATTGTGCACAGCGTGTACTGAAATGTCTGATACTTTTACTTGTTCAGTGTAGCTACATTCTGCCTCTGCTTCAGCTTTATACATACAGTTCTGACACGCATCAAATCAATCTATGAACTAAATTGATAGAATCTATATTTATCCTATTAATATGATGTGACAAGCTATAGCATCAAAGGTTAGAGGAGGTAACAGTGTTAGGGAAGCGAGAGGCGTCAAAAAGCCAAAAATCCAACTCGGATAAATTACTACTATTCCAAATGGAACTTAAATGTCATCTCAAGTTTTGATTGGTTAGAAGTGCACTAATTCCCCTGTAATATAGAAAACAAAGGCAGTAATTGTACAATCTAACTTTATATAGCATAGTCTATAAAAAGGATTGTAAACAAAAAATATTTAATTTCAATTTAATAATCTACAATCCTAAATTCAGATTTTAAATTAATATTCTCAACTAACTCCATCTTTAAGTAGGAAAAATAATCTTAATTAATAATAATAATAAATATATATTTTATATAATATAACTGTATGGTCATTATTTAGTTGTATAGATGTTAGGTGTCATTTAACTGTTTTTTTTTCTTGTTTATTGCAGAAAGATGAGTAAAAACGAAGGTGTGCCACTTCTGGCCAAGGACAGGATTCCACCAGGGACTCCTCCCAGGACTCATAAACCTCTAGACAGTGGGCTGAAGAAAAGGTAAACTTCTAGTAATTTAGATGCTATCACAATGCTGCTCCTGTTCTTCAGTGAGCAACTTGTCTCCATCTACAGAATAATGTGGGAATAGTACTACTGAGGATACACTTTAGGTTGTGTTCAGATGGCAGTTGGGAAAATTTGGGCAAGGATGGGTGCAAGAGCATTCTGCTGTGCAAACAGCGGCTAATAATGTAAGTAGATCGCTCAGTGAGTATAGGCCGCCATTGTTCTCGACACCACGAGTCCTGTTTACACAGGATGATCCGCTGCCGATGTGAATGATCTATTGTGCTACACAAAAGATCATTTCACCCGATGGACAATAGATTTGCTCCTTCTTCCAGTATGATATACAAAGGATAATCCAGGAGAGTAGTCAGGGACTAAATAGGTCATGACAGCGAGGGACAAGATCAAACTCAAAGTCACAGTGAAATGTAAAACCAGGTTGGGAAGTAAAGTACCATCTATAACTGCAAGTTACCAGGCTGAGTAAAACAGATCTGTCTTTCTGGCCAGTCAGGTGGGATAACAAATTACAGATTGAGACATACTTTTTGGGGGTAATATTCATTTTAAATTGTAATTTATTTGTTTAAATATCTTTCTTGGTTGGATCTTAAAAATTGATTGACAGCTATCTGTTTATGTTCACGAATATGGGGGGATGCTGTCAGTCATTGATAGGACTGCCTACTGGACTCCTAAGCAAATAATGAGCAGGGATGGAATGAATAATATACAAGTTACCTTGAATCCTTCACTACACAATTTTGTAGAAATCTGGTCACATACTGCTTTATAACACACTATCTATAGATAGCACAGAATTTCCAAGTTGTTACAATGGCTTGCAGAAGTATTCACCCCCTTGACTTTTTTTTACTTATTTTGTTACATTAAAAACTGTGTTTTACATATTTTTGTAATTTGATTTGTGCATGATGCATCAGCACTATAGGCATAAATTACATTTATGGGATTAAACAACTAATAATTGTCATGTGCAAATGTATTCACTCCTTTTGCGATGAAGACCCTAAAAATTCCTGATGCACGCAATTACTTTCATAAGTCACATGCTTAGTGAAAGGACGTCCACATGTGTGCAATCTAAGGGTATGTGCACACGTAGAATGGTCCACCGTGGATTTCTCTGCAGCGGATTTGATAAATCCACAGGGCAAAAACACAGCATTTTTCCTGCGGATTTATCGCGGATTTAACACGGTTTTTGTGCGGATTCCACTGCGGTTTTACACCTGCGGTTTTCTATTATGGAGCAGGTGTAAAACCGCTGCGGATTCCGCACAAAGAAGTGACATGCTGAGGAATGTAAACCGCTGAGTTTCCGCGCGTTTTTTTATGCAGCATGGGCACAGCGTTTTCGGTTTCCCATAGGTTTACATTGTACTGTAAACTCATGGGAAACTGCTGCGGACCCACAGCTGTGGATCCGCTGTGGATCCGCAGGAAAATCTGTATTGTGTGCACATAGCCTAAAGGTACCTTCACACTGAGCGACTTTAGAACGATAACGATAGTGATCCGTGATGTTGCAGCGTCCTGGATAGCGATATAATTGTGTTTGACACGCAGCAGCGATCTGGATCCTGCTGTGAGATCGCTGGTCGGAGCTAGAAGGCCAGCACTTTATTTCGTCGCTGGATCACCCGCTGACATCGCTGAATCGGCGTGTGTGACGCACATCCAGCGATGTCTTCACTGGTAACCAGGGTAAACATCGGGTTACTAAGCGCAGGGCCGCGCTTAGTAACCCGATATTTACCCTGGTTACCATTGTAAATGTAATAAAAAAAAAACACTACATACTTACATTCCGGTGTCTCTCGCGTCCCTCGCCGTCAGCTTCTCGCACTGACTGTGAGGGCCGGCCGTAAAGCAGAGCACAGCGGTGACGTAACCGCTCTGCTTTATGGCCAGCGCTCACAGTCAGTGCGGGAAGCTGACGGCGAGGGACGCGAGAGACACCGGAATGTAAGTATGTAGTGTTTGATTTTTAGGTAACCAGGGTAAATATCGGGTTACTAAGCGCGGCCCTGCGCTTAGTAAGCCGATGTTTACCCTGGTTACCCGGGGACCTCGGCATCGTTGGTCGCTGGAAAGCTGTCTGTGTGACAGCTCTCCAGCGACCACACAGCGACGCTGCAGCGATCGGCATCGTTGTCTATATCGCTGCAGCGTCGCTTAATGTGACGGTATCCTTAGTGTCACATGTCTGTTAGTATATACACACCATTTCTGAAAGGCCACAGAGTTTGCAACACCATTAAGCAAGAGGCACCACTAACCAAACACCACCATGAAGACCAAGGACATCTCCAAACAAGTCAGGGACAAAGTTGTTGAGAAGTACAAGTCAGGGTTGGGATATGAAAAATATACCAATCTCTGATGATCCCCGGGAGCACCATCAAATCCATTATCATCAAATGGAAAGAACATGGTACCACAACAAACCTTCCAATAGAGGGAAGCCCACCAAAACTCTCAGCCCGGGTAAGGAGGACATTAATCAGAGAGGCAGCATAGAGACCAGAGATAAACCTGAAAGTGTTCCCAAGCAGAGACTGACGTATGTGTATATATAACCACAATAGGCTATATTTTAGCCTTTATGGAAGAGTGGGCATGAAAAAGTCTTCACTTACACACAAAAATTTTAAGGCTCATTTTGAGTTTTTTTTTACTCTAAAAATGTATAGAGGAAGGTGCTGTGGTCAGATGAGACCAAAATGTAACTTTTTAGCCGGCAAGGTAAACTCTATGTCGGCTGCCAAACCAACACAGCTCATCACCCCCTAGAACATCATCCTCATCATGAAACATGGTGGTGACAGGATCATGCTGTGGGGATGTTTTTTGTCAGCAGGGATAGGGAAAATGGTCTGAGTCGAGGGGGAAGATGGATGGTGCGAAAAATAGTGATAATCGTGAACAAAACCTTTTTCCATTTGTCAATTATTTGAGACTGGGACAGGGGTTCACCTTCCAACAAGACAATGACCCAAAGTATACTGCTAAAGCAACACTTGAGTGGTTTAAAGGGGAAACGTGTCAAAGTTTTTAAGTGGTCTAGTCAACGCCCAGACCTTAATCCAATTGGGAATTTGTGGTCAGACTTGAAGATTGCTGTTCACCAGAGGAAAACATCTAAAGGTACCTTCACACTGAACGATATCGCTAGCGATCCGTGACGTTGCAGCGTCCTGGCTAGCGATATCGTTCAGTTTGACACGCAGCAGCGATCAGGATCCTGTTGTGATGTCGTTGGTCGCTGCAGAAAGTCCAGAACTTTATTTCGTCGCTGGACTTCCTGCAGACATCGCTGAATCGGCGTGTGTGACGCCGATTCAGCGATGTCTTCACTGGTAACCAGGGTAAACATCGGGTTACTAAGCGCAGGGCCGCGCTTAGTAACCCGATGTTTACCCTGGTTACCAGCGTAAACGTAAAAAAAACAAACACTACATACTTACCTTCTGCTGTCTGTCCCCCGGCGCTGCGCTTCTCTGCTCTGGCTGTGAGCGCCGGCCAGCCGGAAAGCACAGCGGTGACGTCACCGCTCTGCTTTCCGGCCGCTGTGCTCACAGTCAGTGCAGGAAAGCACAGCGCCGGGGACAGACAGCGGAAGGTAAGTATGTAGTGTTTGGTTTTTTTACGTTTACGCTGGTAACCAGGGTAAACATCGGGTTACTAAGCGCGGCCCTGCGCTTAGTAACCCGATGTTTACCCTGGTTGCCAGGGGACATCGGGATCGTTGTGTGACAGCGCTCCAGCGACCAAACAGCGACGCTGCAGCGATCGACATCATTGTCGGTATCGCTGCAGCGTCGATGAGTGTGAAGGTACCTTAACTTAAAGGAGCAGGAGGAATTTTGCCTTGAGGAATGGGCAAAAATCCCAGCAGCCAGATGTGAAAAGCTCATAGAGACTTATCCAACGTGACTTGCAACTGTAATAGCTGCAAAAGGAGGCTCTACAAAGTACTGACTTTGGAGGCGGGTGAATAGTTATGCACACTGAAGTTTACAGCCATTTTGTCCTATTTGTTGTTTGCTTCACAATAAATGAAAACAAATGTTCACGGGTGTAGGCATGTTCTTTACATAAACTGATGCACATACTAAAAAAAAAACAGTTAAAATCCACTTTGTAAGGTAGAAAAACACAAGAAATTTCAAAGGGGGAATACTTTCACATGTCACTATAGGTTCCCTTTAAGCAACTAACATTATTAATATAGTATTACTAATGTGCATGGTGTACTCTACACATTTAGCTATTATCTCTAACTCATGACACCCTCCAAAAATCATCTACCTAATTCATAATTGTGACATTTTCTTATTAGATAAATTAAAAAAATATGTATCAGCTCTAGTCTTAAGTGTGACTCCTGGATCCAGAAATTCTGAAAATAGATGCATGGATAATGAGATCCCAGCTAGCTACTGGGTGGAGTATTACTGAGAAAAAAGGAGAAGGTACAGCAATCCCAGGAAGAAAAAAATAAAAAAAAATCATATCCATTCCAAAATCTATAAATTTATGATAAAAAAATGAAAGGAGTGAATAAAATCATACGGATTGTGCATTTTGAACCACACTGAAACCAGTGTGGTTTGAAACACGTCATCCATGTGATTTTATTCACCCCATTCTTCTTTTTTTCACCAGATTTTTAAACATTTTGCAATAAATATGATTTTTTAATTCCTTCTTTTCAGATTGCTGGATTTTATTAATAACTGGGTCCTCTATCTGGGTAACAGCAATTATCACAACCTTAAGAAACTAAAATATCTTAATAATTTCTACATCTATTCTTAGATACAATAATTGTGTGTATCATAAGCGATACAACAGGTTAGGGAAGTAAGATTGGCTCTGCCCTAAATTATATCACTCAAATAAAGTGCTTCCTTTAGAATGAGCCATTTGAGCTGTTTGGTCTTACAGCAGATATCCTGTTTAAGTTCTTAGAATATTCTTGTTTTTATATATATTTTTATATACTATTCTTCCTAAATGTCGCACATAAATCTTGAACCCTTAGTAACCGATGCTTTTCTCGGCAGTGACACTACTGATTTCCCTGTGCTAAACAGAACTTCATTCCCCGTATTTTCCAAGCCGATGGACTCAAACATAAAGCCTTGGTAAGTACTAGTATGTGGAAATGTGTAGTAATTTTATATTTTTGGACAAGTTGTTTTGTGTATACTTGTATTTCTATGTGCTGATGTTGTGTGATTAAGAATTCTAGAATAATTATTTGTTTATTTTTTTATTTTAACGGCCTTCAGCTGAGTCTTGAGCTATGGCGACGTGATGAACAATCTGTAGGAAGATCAATCTTGTGCAAGCCTAGATAGGGCCACTAGGGTCTTCTTCTCCGTTATCTTGATAGTATCATGCCATTGGGTTGTGGGTCTTCCTCTTCGCCTTGTTCCTTCTATTCTCCTAACCGTGATAACAATGAGAATAATAATTATATTTTCTTTAATACATTATCCATTTTCTTAAAAAAAGGTTTTCCAAAAATGGACATTTATCAACTGTGAAAGCAGGAGATATATCTCAAATCTGGGGGCTAATTCTCTGAGACCTCCACTGATCTGGTGAAAGGATCATCAATGTCCATTTTGGGGCTAAAGCTTAAATGAATTTTACAATTGTGCAATAGAATATGTTGATATGTCAATAACATATGCCAGGAGGTAACATTGGTAGATGCCAACATCTGGTGTTCCATATGTCTTAAAGGATTCCTGACATTTGTGAAGAGTTGGTCAAGAATATACATGGCTTTGTATGGGATGTCTAAGAATAGAAAGTGTAGAGACTCAAGTGATTGACAGTGTTTTCATAAGATTGATGGGATATGAAGTCATTATTGGTAATATTTCTAATATGTCAATTTTATTAGCTTTTCATCTGCTTTGACTTATTAATATTTAATTTTATTTTGTAATAATGAGGTACATGTAGAAATTCCAGCGTTTAAAATCTGGGTCGATGTTGTAATGAAGATGTTTCAGCCCATGATTTAAAGCTGTACCCTCCTGCATTTGTTATCTAAAACTTGTTAATTTCCATAACTCCCAAGTGCTGAATATAAATCCACATTCATTGTAATAGTGAGATGATCCAACACACAATATAGCTTTAAAATACTAAAACTGGAGAGCCGTTGACATATTTTCGGGAGTAAAAAGTATTTCTGGGGATGAGTAGGAGACAATTTTCTGAATGTTTAAATGAGGGCAGGGCATCTTCCTCTTTCAAATTGAACCTCCCCTATTTATTCACTCTTGATCATCTTCTGACAAGCCAAGCAGGAATCTATAGGGTGAAAAGCCCGTCAAATATGTTGGATAAATATTGGCCAATTCTGCGAAACTAGTAGCCTAACTGTCCTCCGACATCTGCCGTTTGGGACACAGTCTTCATTAGGGTCTACTAATAATTCTAATAATGGGGGATCGACTAACCGTCTCCCAATATTTATGATTGGTGGTGAAAAATGTTGACATGCTGGATTCAATTCTTATTATCATAAAACAGATGGTAGAGCAAAGTTTGGCAGATAATTTGTAATATGTCCAGCATTAGATAGTGGGAAAGAACATTATTGTATGCTGGCAAAGCAAGTATTTCTTATTGATACATGATGCTTTATTCAGAGCTCCATATATAGGAAATATCAATGTATTGTAATATCCAAACATTTTGCAATGAATTATGTAATTTAATGTAATTGAAAGAGGATCTTTCACTGACTTTTTTCATTGACACTGAGTACTGTACCTCCTCCATTCGCTGCTATTCCACTGATTCTGGAACAATTTTTTTTTCTGTGCCCCTCCATTCCAAAGTTATGCCCTCAATAATAAAAAAAAAGCACAATATGCAAATGTTATCTTCAATCAACTGGGCATACACCACTAAAATTCTCTATAGGCATTTGTTCATAAAGGGAACTTAGACCCTCTATAAATTATACTGGTTCTGTAGACTTTAGTAAATTTGTTGTATGAAAAAAGAGTTTTTAGATATGTAAATGAGGGGGCATCAGTGGACCCTAAGCATGGCCAAGGGCTTGTTGCATCACTCCATCCCCTCAATTACCATCCTACGCCCCTCACCTTATGGTGACTATCGTGACAGCTACCTGATCTAAATCCCCAACCCTGCAAAAGGGCCAAGTTCTTATCCCTTTCCTCTGTGTACTGGCGGTCCACATCATACAGGATCACAAAGTAGCACGATAACAATTTGTGTACACACAATTGCCCCCTGCAAGTCACTGGGTGAATGCTTCCATCCCGCACTCCTGCATGTAGAGGCCACTTGCTGCACACAGGATCACACAGCAGCTTGCAGCCGCTACACAAAGGAGAAAGAGATGAGAGCATGCACATATTGACATTGCGCATGTTCTCATCTCCCTCTCCTGCAAGCATCGGCCACCCACTTCTTTGTGATTCTGTTTGCAGTAGGCAGCATGCCTAGGATGTAATTGAGAACTTGGCCTCCGCCCACTGTGTGTGGATGCCCCTGTAGTGTCAGCGTGGGCAGGGCTGGTGATATAGATCAGGCAGCGCTCCAAATATAGTGCTGTCAATCATCATATGGGGAGGGGCGGAGGATGGTAATTGAGGGGGTGGAACAATGCACCAATCACATGTCCACACAAAGGGTGCAATAAAGTCGCCTCATTTATGTAAGTAATAAAACAGTTTTTATAAATAACAAATGTTTTAAAATCTACACTCCCAGTATGAATTTTATAAAAGCTAAGCCCCCTATATGAATGTCTAAAGATTTCAATTTCAGCTTTGTGGGTTGACAGACTCTTTAATGTGAGCAGCATGCAGTAAATTTCTTCCTATTAGTTACCTTTATGTGTATGCAGATTTGTAGCTATTTTAGAAAAACAGAGGGTCAAACACAATACACATATGTCAAAAAATGAATCAGCACAGAATTGTGCACTTATATAGATTGAAAATACTAAATGTTTGTTCAGGGGTAAACATTCCATTTTAGAGTCTTGATTTTTTTTTTTTAATGACCAGTGAATAGATCGCATTTTGTGCATAGTAGTGTGTTGCTAAGCTACATATTTCATTTCCAAAATAAACAAATACATTTTTAAATGTAAAGTTTAGATTGATTTTTTGAAAGTTTTGAAACTTTCTATATGTTTTCACCCAAATTAGGGACAGCAGAAAAAGTGAGGATATTGATTCTCCGCAAACCCCTCGGGAAGTGACAGAATATTTGTCAAAACAAAGTAATAATGGGTAAGAACCTTTTATATATGATACAAGTTAAAATCCATTTAAATGAGCCAATGAATTGCCGAATGAGCCTTGGTGGGAATGCTTGTGTATCAATCTTAGCTCCATGTAAACATACCTACCGATCAGCCAACAAATTAGTAAATGCTCCTTTGTCGTTTATTGCATCTTTATTTTGGGCATGAAAATCAGCATTTGTTGGCAGCACATAAACAGAGGATCTACTGCTGACAACTACACAAATTGTATGGCAATGAATAATCACACTAATGATTGGTGGTTCCCAGGGCCGGACTGGCCATCTGGCAATTCTGGCAAATGCCAGAAGGGCCTGTCTGGTTATGGGCTGCCTTGTTTGCTATGTTGTTAACAGAATCGGTCTTGTCAAGACACTCATACTGTTAAGAGTTGTGATGGAGCACAAAGTCGCTGACTCCGTCACTTACTCCAGCAGGCCACCGGTATCATTAGAAATATTGGTCTTGTAGTAAATCTTCCTTTCCTCCATCCAGGGTAATATTAGTTATATATCCCATCTGGTTATTGGGGACGGTGACACCATGGGCCTGTGTGATTTCAAATGCCAAGGTTGAATTTCGTCACCAGTCCGTACCTGGTGGTTCCCACACAGTTTGCACATTAACAATAATTTCCACATACGCAAAAAAGCCTAATGAACCCCAAACAACATGCTGTACTGTTATGCCTCCAAACACATTACACTTTTGTTGGCCGAAAATGCCGATATTGGCACAATCGTCTTATGTGTACGGGAGGCCTCCTGACTCTCCACTGACAGATTATATTGGGGGGAGAAGAATACAGCAAATAAGATTTTCAATGTCTCATCTTTTTATTCTCCAAGAGTCTGGCAGCAGCTCTCTCATAGATAGCACAGGAGCTCTCGGCCGGGTCAAGCGTTCTTGTTTACTATGAAATCAGAAGATATAGCTGTCGACCGAATGATCCTTCGTTTGACAGCTATAAATTGTATATGGGGGCACTGACTTTGAGCAGATTATCTGCCTATGTAAATAGGCTCTTAAGATTATAAATAATAATAATTATTATTATTACTTACAATAAAAATTATGGGTCATCATAACAATAATTATGATGAATAATAATCCATATATATTGTTACATGTTATTGGAATACTTCTTTGATCATTATAATCACAACAATTTTAATAATTATGCATAATATACCGTACGTGTACTCATGTTTTCCAGTTTTGTTTTTTTAATGTATGGTAATTAAATTCTTATGAATGTTAATCATTTTTGTATTCTCCTAAGTTCTGAAAGTCAAACAGCCCAGATTGCTTCACCTGGAAACACTGAACACACTTTAGCTCCTAACAATAGAATTTTATATTTTGAGTAATTTAGGCCCAACCCCCATCTTATCTAGATATATCTCTAGTATACTTTAATCATGTAAACCTCTTTTTAGTCCATTTTAAGGGATAATTCCGCAATTTTTGGGACGTAGATGTAAACACAGATTATCAACCACAATATATATACCATGATACTTACACTTCATAATTTTTTACGTCACAATTTAGCCTCCACAAAGCTATCCTTACGTACCCCAGCTATAGCGGTCATGTCTATTTACATATAGGTACATACATCCATAGATAGATCCCAAGGATCCACCTCCATTGGGACATATTATAGACAGGGGCATAACTACAGTGGATGCAGGGGTTGCAGTTAGTGATGAGCGAGTATGCTCTTTGCTCGGGTTTTCCCAAGCATGCTCGGGTGGTCTCCGAGTATTTGTTAGTGTTCGGAGATTTAGTTTTCCTCGCCGCAGCTGAATGATTTACAGCTACTAGCCAGGCTGAGTACATGTGGGGGTTGCCTGGTTGCTAGGGAATCCCCACATGTAATCAAGCTGTCTAGCAGCCGTAAATCATGCAGCTGCCATGACTAAAACTAAATCTCCGAACACTAACAAATACTCGGAGACCACCCGAGCGTGCTCGGGAAAACCCGAGCAACAAGTATACTCGCTCATCACTAGTTGCAGTAGCTCCTGGGTCCTGGCAAGGAGGGAAGGAGGGACACAAAAGGTCCTTTTGGCCCATGCGAGAACAGCAATACTATTAAAAGTAATAATTGGGAGCCCTATGGGATATTTTGCATTGCGGCCCACCAGCTTCAGGTTATGCCACTGCTTATAGATGACCCTATTTAAATCTGTTATCAGGTCAGATGCCCTTTTATATATAATTATAATAACTCTTGGAATTTCATTAAAATATTTTTTCCAGGCCTGACTTATTAAACCCGAAGAAAACTGCAAAACGGCCACCGAAAAATTTATTGTTCAAAGCTGTATCTGAAGGAGATGTGGATTCATTGAACAGACTGCTTCAGGAAGCTAGAGATTCATCTTCATCATTGAAATTAACATTAAAATCTGCACAAGGTAACAATTATTTCTTTTCTGAAATTCGCGGTAACGGGTAACAACAAAGGCCTCATTTATCAAACCTGTCTTTAAAAGACCAATCACAGAGCAGCTTTCATTTTGCCAGAGTAGTTTAAGAAATATAAGCAGCACTGTGATAGGTTGCTATGGGCAACAAAGCCGGCTTTTCCCATAGATGGTCTTTCTAAATCTACTACAACCGTTAGCCTTTTTTTATTATATTAAAGGAATAGAAATATTAGTTTATTTGCTTATTTCTTTCTGTTTTTCCCTTTATATCTGTTTTATTTCAGATTTCTTCATGTACAAACTAACATCCAAAGACACTGGGAAAACCTGTTTGATGAAGGCCTTGCTGAATATTAATGACAGCACCCCAGAGATTGTCTGCGTTCTGCTGTCGTTTGCTGAGGAGAATGGCTTCCTAACCAGGCTCATTAATGCTGAGTATACGGAAGAAAATTATAAAGGTAAAAAGTAGATGAGGCAATGAAACACAAATTTCTGGATTATAATGATACAAAAACTGGACTAGTGATTAGTGAATCCTAAATAATAATGTGTAATCTTAGTAAGAGTCAACACCTAAGACCCCTTATGTATGGACAATAATAAATACCGAAATATATTATCTCCTAAAAGCTTGTGCACACGTTGCAGATTTGTCAGAGTTTTCACGTTTTTTTTGTGCACAGATTTGGCACAAAACCTGAAGGATTTTCTGATGTCGGCAAAGTGAATGAGAATCCTGAAGCCTCATGCACACGTTGCTGCTTTTTGTGGTGCAGGTTTAAATCTGCAGCATGTCAATTCTTTCAGCGTTTTTGCTGCAGATTTCACTCATACTAAGAAGTGTGGGAAAAATCTGCACCAAAAACTAATCAAAAAGGTGCCTATTTTACACAGTGATTTTCCTGACAAAAGATGCAGAAATGGTACATAAATTTCTGCACTAAATAATAAACGCGTGCTCATAGCCTTAGAAAGTCATTCACATGTGGCGTTTTTGCTGCAGAACATGTTTTCTTGGCAGTAAAGAAGCTGCAGAAGAAAGCAGGTTTTTCTTGCGTTTTTTTTGCAGCGTTTTTGGATACCTAATGACTGAATATAAGGAAAGAGACATAGTGAATCAGAAAAACTATACTACATTTCTAATTGGAGGTGTTTGCTAACAATATTATTACAACTAGAGATGAGTGAATTTGCTCGGGTTTCCTCTTATTCAGAAAGATATAGCACTTACCGAATAAGCTGCGGAGGGAACACGGCTTCCTGGATCGCGCCGGCCGATCAGATGGTCGGCGCCACAGCTGTATGTGTCGCGGCTGTGTCACAGTCACGACACATGCATGGACAGCCTGTTTGTTGGGCTCTCCATGCATGTGGTGTGACTGTCACACAGCCGCAACACATACAGCGATCCAGGAAGCCGTGTTCCCTCCGCAGCTTATTTGGCAAGCGCTATAGCTTGCCGAATAAGAGGGAACCCGAACAAATTCGCTCATCTCTAATTACGACCCCTACTAGATATTGGGATAGGATCTTGGAGTTGGGAATACCCATTTAAGGGAATATGTCAGAACAAAACAACTGTTCAAACCAAGCCGAGGCGGTTGGAGCACTCTTGGGTTGGTCAACCGGTTCAGTGCTCCTTTCCACCTATTGGGTTTCTATTTATCTTTGCCCTCCTCTAACTTCTGTAAAGGCAGAGCTGTCAATCAAGAAAGACTAGATAGATTCACAACAAGGAGGTGGGAAGATGCAATGAATTGGTCTGCCATGCTAAGGGTGCGCCGAGCACCTGTGATTGGTTTGAACAGTCATTTTGTGCTGAAAGGCTCCTTCCATACATTGAAAGTGCAAAACTGGTAGATGAGGTTTGGATATTATACAGTATATAATTATAGCATACAACGGCATAAGGATCTCACGGTGTTATTATTTTCTCCAGGTCAGACTGCATTGAATATAGCAATTGAGAGGCGACAAAGTGACCTGGTGAAGTGCCTAATCAAAAAAGGGGCAAATATCAATGTATGGGCACAAGGGCGATTCTTTAATCCAAAGCGTAAACACGAAGGATTTTATTTTGGTAAGTTGTCATCATTTAATGGAAAAATGTAGTAAATTTTTTGAATGGTAATATTTTCTACAGTATTTATATAGAGAACCATCTAATATTATCAGTATGTTAATATTCTTCCCGAATGTATAGGAAGCACATAAATATTCTTGACATTTCATAATTAAAGGGGTATTCCCATCTGCAAGATCCAATAACAATACATAGTTAAGTGTAATTATAATAATATTAGATAATACCTCCAATTTGAAATGTGTATAGTTCTTCTGATTCATTATGTCGATTATCCCATGTGCAGGGCATTGCTGTAGCTTAAGTATCTATGGTTACTACCATTCATAGAGTGACAGTTAGTTGTTATTGGTCGTAACCACGGATACCAAAGCTACTGCAATGCCCTGCCCATGGGGTAAGTGACATAGCGAATCAGAAGAACTGTACTACATTTCTAATTGGTGGTGTGTGCTAATATTATTGTTATTACAAATACTACATATTGGGATAGGGTATTGGAGATGAGAATACCCATTTAATGGCGTGTGGTAACTCTGATCTATATTGCTTTCTGCTTAGAAAAAGAGTCATCAGGAAGAGATTTCTAAAATCTATTATTTAGGGAGAGTTCACACCAGCGTTAGGAGTTTCATTATTCTGGTCGAAATTAGGAGCACAATAAAAAGGTTCATGCCAAGGACGGATCCCTTAATGACTTATAATGGGGTTGTTTAGATTTCGGTTAGGTTTCATCATAGTATCCATCATTTTACTGGAAAGAAAAAGATTTTTAAGGTAAAAATTATGGAATCTATGATCAATAAAGATAACAGAATCTCTGTTGGAAGAGAACCTGGAGCAAGTGCGAAGAGAGGATTATCAAGATGGTATATGGCTATATGGCAAGAACAAGCAAATAGAACACTAATATAGTAGCAATTTTTAATGTGTTTCCTGTGTTCTTTAAGGTGAAACCCCACTAGCTCTTGCTGCATGTACCAACCAACCAGATGTGGTGCAGCTCCTCATGGAGAACAGCCGGACAAATGTCACCATCCAAGACTCTTTGGGCAACACGGTCCTTCACGCCTTGGTGACCATTGCAGAGAATTCAGAAGCACAGAATGCCTTCATAATACGCATGTATGATACAATCCTAAGAACCTGTAAGAACAAGTCTTTGGAAAGTATTGAGAATAATGAAGGCCTCACTCCAATGCAACTGGCAGCTAAAACAGGAAAGACTGAGGTAAGACTTAAGTCTCTCTAGAAAAAAAAATCACGATACTGTAAAACCTCTCCAAAATGCAGATTCTTCGAGAGGCCACCCCTTTATCCAGACCAGTGGCCGATTTTCAGCGCCACCACATCTTATTTATACTGGTCTACTGGTCATAATGCATGAGAAGAAAACTCCTGTGTCTAGACGTGTTCGGTGACAGATTTCCAGTATGTATACTGGCCAACTTCAACAAGATGACCATGCTGTGGTCACCGTCTTACTGTCTACACTCCATTGGCTTTTAGTTTCCTTTCTTAGATATATCTGATAATATGGATGATGGGTTACTAACATTTCTATGTTTTCACTTAGATTCTTCATTACATACTCAGCCGAGAAATAAAAGAAAAAGAGAATCGGGTGCTCTCCAGAAAGTTTACAGATTGGGCTTATGGACCGGTTTCATCTTCCTTGTACGACCTACAAGACATAGATACTTGTTCCCGCAACTCGATACTTGATATTGTGGTTTACAACACTAGTATTGATGTAAGTAATGGGATCGTTAGAACCAGTCAGTAAGAATTATAGCAGTAGATCTGAGAAGTAATGATAGAAACCTTAGTTTTAAGAATATGTACACCTTTGCTCTGTTTTTTTTGTATTAATTGCTGTCTAAACGCAAAGTTAAGCTACTTTCTAAAAAGTCTTGTTTTATTTCTATTACTTTGCTGCTGCAGAGTGTGTCTGTAAGTCCTTTTCTAGCTGAAAGCTTAGGCAAAACCGATACAAATCCGTCAGAGAAAGTTCTTTCTGCTATTCCCGTCCCTCCTCTCTGTGTTAGAAACAACCATAGAGAGGAGAAGGATCGCCAGTGGGAATTCGAGAAAACATGTACAATCTCAGGGAGGGAAGGGAAAACAGGGTACAGATAAGGAGGAAAAATGTAAATAAGTGCAAGATAGAAGCTGGGCTGATAAGTGACCTAATTTATTATATTACTGGAAAGATACTCCCACCAGAGAAAAAAAAAAAAGAAAATTGGATCAGGCTGAAAATTGCATATCAGGTGGTCTGAGTAAAGTAATGTAGATTGCAGACTTAAACTTAAGGCTTTTTTTTAATAAACTAGAGGTAAACACTAAGGCTACGTTCAGACTAGCGTTGCGCGCCGCTGCGTCGGCGACGCAACGCACGACGCACACAAAAACGCGGCAAAACGCACGCAAAAACGCTGCGTTTTGTGACGCGTGCGTCGTTTTTTGCCGAAAATCGGACGCTAGAAAAATGCAACTTGCTGCGTTTTCTTGGTCCGACGCTAGCGGCAAAAAAGACGCAAGTGTTGCAAAACGCAACACACAAAAACGCATGCGTCCCCCATGTTAAACATAGGGGCGCATGACGCGTGCGTCGCCGCTGCGTCGCCCGACGCTAAGGCGACGCACACTAGCAGAACGCTAGTGTGAACGTAGCCTTACATGTATAAATTTAGTGCCCATATACACATCACTGCACATTTGGTTTTCTACATTTAACTATCTTTCAAAGAGTCTTAACACGACACATGATGTAAAATACCCACATTTTAGATTTCAGATTCATGCAGAATTGGTTATAATAAACTTTTGTATGAAATTAGAGACAGCTGTAAATCCAAGACCTGTTTACTGAGGCCCAATATATTACCGTATATCATACATTATATTATATTATTATTCAATACATATATTTACATGTTTTTTTTTCTCTTTTAGAATCGCCATGAGCTGTTAGCTTTGGAGCCTCTTCATACTCTTCTTCAGATGAAATGGAAAAAGTTTGCAAGATACATGTTCTTTTTGTCTTTTCTTCTATCATTCACGTACAACGTTGTCCTTACCTTAGTCTGTTACTACCGACCACGTGGAGAACAGGTACAGCTCTACTATTTAAATATATAATTAAATATGCAGCCTAAGTGGTGCCTCAATAGAGCGTCTCATCAGGGCAACCCCTGGGTCATAGTCCATATTGTTACATACTAGAACTAGGCCCGATGCTATCCCATCGGGAGTGCGGTGAAATTAACATCTGTGTATGCTTAGTGGTGCTGACAGGTGCAGTGGACATGTCTCATAACCTTTGCACTTTCCAACATACCGTATTTTTCGGATTGTAAGACGCTCCAGATTATAAGACGCACCCCAAATTTTGAGGAGAAAAATAAGAAAAAAATATTTTTTAATAAAATGATGGTGCTTCTTATAATCCTTGCATCTTATTTCTTACTGGGGTGGTGGCTGCGGTGAAGCATGGTCCCAGGGTCGCTGCTGGAGGAGGTAGGAGTGGGGTGATGCTCCAGGCCGTAGGCAATTATGAGGGGGGCTCCGATGTGCGGTGCGCTGCTGCGGGGGTCTTGTGCTGCTGTGGGGGTGGCGCATGCGCAGATGGTGATCTCGGGACCAAGATCTCGAGAGATGAGATTTCTCGAGATCTTGGTCTTGAGATCACCATCTGCGCATGCGCCGCCCCAGCGGTGGCCATGTTCCCGGAGACCACCGCACATGGAACCGTGGAAGTGCCGGAGTTATGGCCTGTCGCAAAATGTCGGCAGTGCCCCGGGCAGCGCCGTACATCCACGCAGCACCGCTGGGCACCGGAGACACCCACAGCACCGGCCAGCAACTGCCTGACACCCTGTATGTCACTTGCACAGGCGCAAGTGACACTGCTGCAGTGAATTATTGGATTCAGGGACAGCGGCCGAAAGTCCCAACTGGTGATTATTATATAGGATGGACCTCAGAGAATGTATATTGTTATATATTGTAGTTACAATATCCAAATGTACGTATAAATCACAAATTGAAGTTATGGACATTCATTTTATCAGATATCAAATATAAATCACTATCAGTGCACCTGGTCCAATACCGACATTGATTACATAAGTGACAGATTCACATAGACATAGAATATCGAGACCTACACCGGCCACTGACACCAACGTGTGTTTCGCATGTATAGCTTCCTCAGGAGGCATACCTGGCACCTCCTCAGCTTAGTAGGCCCCAAATGACATAATTTGCGTGCCACACTGCAACAATGATTTTACAACACACCTAAAACTCAGAAAAAGGCCAGGGATGCAGATAGGAGGTGTTTTGTAGTGCTCTGGACTACTGACATGGCCGCTGGACCATGGTCCTGCATATTTATTTGAAAATAGACATTACCCCTAAAGTGATGTCAAATAGTATCCAATAATGTAGAGGGTGCAATACACACTTACAGGTAATAATACATAAATAATGCAGTATCAAAAGAATGCAACACTGTGCAATAAAGTGCTAAGTGCATAATGACGCCAGGGGAATTGCTTCACATAAAAAGTGACATATGGGAGTTAGGACCCCACACTTTTCACCTTAGAGCACTTTAGTCTTTATCTATACCTATTTCAGGTATTCATTATATTTACATGTCTCTGCTGATTGTCTTGCAGGTAAATATGGGTTATATCCCAGTGCCAAATATTAGTCTAGGAAACACATTCTGGCACAATATGTGTACTTTCACATGTTTATTTGTTTTGTGTAGGCTCTCGTATTTTCTTTATAATAAAGATTCATATTATTAAAATTTAGGAAGCACAAGTGAGTAATTTACAAGGGGATTTTTTGGTCTTTGCATAATATTGTTAATTAATGACATAGATTATACCATTATTGTACATATAGAATGAACACTAACACATCTCCTCCTTAACCACAGGCTCTGTATCCCCTAAGCTTGACATATGATCGAGGTTGGCTACAGCTAGTCGGACAAATGTTTATTATTGTATGTGCTACATACCTAATGATCAAAGAGGTGAGTAATGACAGAGTTATTGAATTACTATGTGTTATTATGTAGATGAATCACACTTGTGGATGTCATTTTATTGGACTTCCCAACTATTTGCATATTTCCTAGCTTGATGTGGCGGAGACATAGCCTCCTATTCTGTACACTGAGCAATTAGATGGGTGTATAAACCAGTGTAAAAACCTGATTCACATTTTTGCCTTAATTTGCAATATTTATTTACTCATTGTATACATTTTTCATGGTAGCAAACAACTGTGAAAATGTAATTAAAAATTATTCCCTAAAGGGGAGCTGTCATGATTCATGTTACTCCACCACGGGCTCCTGTGTTCCAAACATCTGAGAAAAACAAAGTTTAAAAACAACCAGAGACTAGGTGACTAGTCCAGGAGGTACATCCTCACCAGCTTTCTGTCTGGCTCTTGGACACACCTCTTGGACTAGTCACCTCATCCCCTGCTGCAACCATGTTGTTCTCTAAAATACCACAAAGTTTTCAATACGGGAGCCAGTCTTTGATTCATACTGCCCGTGGTTCATGGAGAATGAATCATGAGGCAGGCTCCCTTTAGCATTACTTTAGTAGGGTACTTTTTGGAATTGTCCAAAATTTGAAGATGTAAATCTAACAGGAGGAAATGCAATAAAATAAAAAAACATCAGGAGAAATACAATAAAAAAATGAAAAAAAAAAACCACTGGTGTAACTTTACAGCCAAAGCTCTGGTGATCCCTACCAGCCTTTGTTAATTTTCCTCCGTTGATGAAGTGTTGTGTACCCCTACCTGACCAGTGCAGTCAATCACTGGCCTTAGCTGTCTAATACCGTACATGCTGACCTCACTGCTGAGGCAAGTAATTGGCTGCAGCAGTCATGTAGATGATTGGCACATCATCTTTTGTTTTCTTTGTTTTTTATCTTTTGCATTTCATTTCAATTGGAAACCAATTTGCTACAATAGATTGGTAAAATGAATTAACTAAAGGTGAGCAGAAAGATTCAAACTACCCTTTTTTGGCCCAGTTTGTCCCAGCCCGACAGATGTACAGGGCAGAGTTCACTTCTGTGTTGAAAATTCTTTGCTCAGCATCCTGGGCGCCTGTATCACTTACTAGATCCCACGACCTCATGACATGAAGAATTGGATGCGGGTCCAAAATTGTTTAAATCTTTTACGCATTTCTTGAATTAACACTAAATACCTACTTTGTTCTTCCATAGGGTGTGGTCATTTTCTTGGTGAGGTCTTCAGATCTTCGTTCAGTTCTGTCCGACGCCTGGTTTCATGTTCTCTTGTAAGTAATAAAGCTAAATGTATGACTTAAAAATGTCATGTCCTTTCTTAGATCAATTTGACTTGCAACTTGAGCACCTGTTCCAATTAACCATCTCATTATATACTGGGGCTTTAATCGATAACATTGTTCCTTGTGGATAGCTTCAAGATGGTGTAAGGAGACTTATAGGCTATGCACCGCTCGTCTGGAAATCTAAATATGCAAATAGCCTCTTCAGAGAGGAGGAAAGGACTTGAACCCTAGTGCCACCCATTGGTGATAGTAATCACAAGGCCATGTGCACACGTTCAGTATTTTTCGCGTTTTTTTCACGTTTTTTTCGCTATAAAAACGTGATAAAAACGTGAAAAAACCGCTTACATATGCCTCCTATTAATTACAGTGTGTTCCGCATTTCTAGTGCAAATGTTGCTTTTTTTCCGCAAAAAAATCGCATTGCAGAAAAAAAAGCAACATGTTCATTAAAAATGCAGAATTGCGGGGATTCCGCACACCTAGGAGTGCATTGATCTGCTTACTTTCCGCATGGGGCTGTGCACACCCTGCGGGAAGTAAGCAGATTATGTGCGGTTGGTACCCAGGGTGGAGGAGAGGAGACTCTCCTCCACGGACTGGGCACCATATAATTAGTAAAAAAAAAAAGAATTAAAATAAAAAATAGTCATATACTTACCCTCTGATGGCCCCGGTGTCTTCCCGCCTCTCTGCGCTGCATGCTGCCGCTTCTGTTCCTATAGATGGTCTGTGTGAAGGACCTGCGATGACGTCGCGGTCCTGTGATTGGTCGCGCGTCCGCTCACGTGACCGCGACGTCATCGAAGGTCCTGCACACACACACCATCTATAGGAATGGACGCCACTGAGGAGATCGGCTGTCTGCAGGGTGAGTATAACCATTTTTTTTATTTTTAAACATTCTATCTTTTACTATAGATGCGGCATAGGCTGCATCTATAGTAAAAAGTTGGTCACACTTGTTAAACACTATGTTTGACAAGTGTGACCAACCTGTCAGTCAGTTTTCCAAGCGATGCTACAAATCGCTTGGAAAACTTTAGCATTCTGCAAGCTAATTACGCTTGCAAAATGCTAAAAATCTGCAAGAAATCCTGACGTGTGCACATACCCTTAAAGTCAATATTGACTTGTTAAATAGCCTTGTCGCATCACAAGACTTGATATAAAAAGCCAAACTAGAAATTCCATTTATAGATAGATGTTTCAGGGTTTTTTCCCCTCACTAATGCAAAGCAGGAGAACAACTTTGGCTGGGTAAGAGGTCTTGGACAGGAAATCTAAAGGTACCGTCACATTAAGCGACGCTGCAGTGATATAGATGCCGATCGCTGCAGCGTTGCTGTTTAGTCGTTGTGTGGTCGTTGGAGAGCTGTCACACAGACAGCTCTCCAGCGACCAACGATGCCGAAGTCCCCGGGAAACCAGGGTAAACATCGGATTACTAAGCGCAGGGCCATGCTTAGTAACCCGATGTTTACCCTGGTTACCATTGTAAATGTAAAAAAAACAAAACACTACATACTTACATTCCGGTGTCTGTCACGTCCCCCGGCATCAGCTTCCCTGCACTGTGTAAGCGCCGGCCGTAAAGCAGAGCAGTGACATCACCGCTGTGCTCTGCTTTACGGCCGGCTGGCGCTGACACAGTGCAGGGAAGCTGACGCCGGGGGACGCAACAGACACCGGAATGTGAATATGTACTGTTTGTTTATTTTTACATTTACAGTGGTAACCAGGGTAAATATCGGGTTACTAAGCGCGGCCCTGCGCTTAGTAACCCGATGTTTACCCTGGTTACAAGTGAAGACATCGCTGGATCGGCGTCACACACGCCGATTCAGCGATGTCAGCGGGTGATCCAGCGACGAAATAAAGTTCTGGCCTTCTAGCTCCGACCAGAGATGTAACAGCAGGATCCAGATCGCTGCTGCGTGTCAAACACAACGATATCGCTATCCAGGACGCTGCAACGTCACGGATCGCTATCGTTATCATTCTAAAGTTGCTCAGTGTGAAGGTACCTTTAGGAGTAAAGATTCTTCTTGTGGAGAGCGCCGAAGTGGCAGTCACAGCTGGTTCCTGTCTGAGGAGGCTTAGTGACACTATCAGTATTAATGGCACATGGTAGGTGAGGAGCATTGTTACAGGTTTCACATTGGAGCCAAGAATCTTTAGGACACACCTGTAAGCATGGAGTAATGCTTAATTCATATAGATCTAATATATATAGTGTTTTGCTAGTCATAATTTAGCTATAAACAGCACGATATCAATATGTAGGCTTTAGTTTGCATTAGAAACAAACTAATATAATGTAGATCTTAAAATCTTACACACAATCCCCAAATCTATTTTTCTTCATGATGTCTTTTTCCTTTCTAGTTTCATCCAAGCGATCCTGGTTATAACGTCAGTTTTTTGTTACCTTTTTGGTGTCAAAGAATATTTGGCTTTTCTTGTATTAGCCATGGCACTTGGATGGGCAAACATGTTGTATTACACAAGAGGATTTCAATCCCTGGGAATCTACAGTGTTATGATCCAAAAGGTAAGCAGAGGATTGCCGATTTATGAGAGTGATCAATACTGACATATCAACCACTTACAGCACGTAAAATAGCAATGATATTATTTTATGCTTTCTTATGCCACCAAATATACATTCTCTTAATAATAATCCATGAAAACGTGTGCCAACTTGATACTTCTTGGAACACCTCGTGCTGGGCCCTCAGTCAAAAGTAGTAAGACATTGGGCAATGTGTCTTAGATTAGTGGTGTGAAAGTTTTATAGTCCCAATATCCAAGTAAGATCAGAGGCCTGGTGCCCTCACTGTCTCTGAAGCAGATTCTACAGATTCTGCAGTGAGTCCTATAGATTTGACATGTGAAAATATCTTAGGGGAATCCTTCTTTTTATTGAATTGCAATGTGGTTTTTCAAAATGATGACACAATTCTGGACACTAGTGCGAAATGAAAAAATGTGGTGCTACATCTGATTTATTATGGCCATCTGTTATGGCCAACATTCCAATTTCCAATTTCTTTTGTACCCATAATTAAGAGTTTGTAGTTCTGTACTAATAGCGTTATTATGCCACAGTTGATGACAATGGCTTTGTTATACTGACATAAAGGATATGTTGTTATATTTTAATAGTTTCCCTCATTTCTTCCAGGTCATCCTGAATGATGTTCTCAAGTTCTTATTTGTGTACATTTTATTTCTTTTTGGATTTGGAGTGGGTACGTATCCTTTATTTAACCTCAAGACTTTCATCTAAGTTTGGCTGTGACAAGCAAAATATACAGCTCTTGTCTGGTTTATGCTTATATTACTCTTAGCAATGACTGAGTGGTTTTGCAATGCCTAAGTTACAAGAAGTTGCATAGTCCTTTCTCTATAGTCTTCCTTTCCACTTCATGAAGACAAAGGCCCAGACATAAATAGATAGAGAGCCCTCAAAATGAACCTGGTTGCAATGGGCCCTGCTTAATCCATTCCCCATGAACATTTAGCACTGGATATATCCCAAATAATCTATTCAAAGCAGCTTTAAATCAAATATGGCATCAGAAAATTACCTATTGTATAAATTATATCTGTATATTAAATAAATGTTAAAAGAAAAATATTTTCATATCTATATTTTAAAAATAAATAAATCTTGCAATTTTCACACTAAATTTCCTTTAAGTTGTATATAACTCTTGCCTGTTGGGTCAATAATAAGTGATGTCACACACAGTGTAGGATAGACTAAGTGCAACACAAAGGGTTAAGGGGAAGGCGGGCGAAACACTAGGAAAGCTGGGAGTGGAGACCACTAGGCAGATCTAACATCACTGCCCTAAGAGACCCTAAATAGGTTCTGCACCTATCGCCGAGCAGGATACCTAATCCCTTCCAGACCCTAGCGGTAAGCCATGCTTAGGGAAAGAAGGGATAAACGCTGGTCGAAGGGGGAGGTGGCCACTTTGTCCTAGCGTCAGAAGGACCAGGCAAAAGTCTGCAAAGCAAACTGCTGAGACCTTCTGAGACAGATGCAGTGCAAAGGTCTGCAGTCTCTGACACACCCGTGACAAGTGGCTAGGTTTTTTTTAATCCAATAGATTTTTATTGATTATAAAATGCAATAAACATTTAACAATAACACATGTGTTTTTCAATTCCCCCCAGCATTAACCCCCCCTTACCCATCCCACCCCCCTTCATCCCCATCCCTCCCCCCTTTCCCACTTAGACAGCTCACGTCCTTCTTTTAACATGTCTTGTAGCATTATATACTTTAGTATAATATAATGTCCTTCACTATGAATTCATATACCATTTTTTTATAGGCGAAACCTCCTCAGGCCTGTTTTCCCTTAATCTCCTCCTAACCCAATTCCAACCAAGGCGTCCACAATTTGTCATACAGAACCATTTTCCCTCTTTTCTGATATACTCCCTTTTCTAAGGCTATGACCTTGCCCGCATGTTTGATGTATTCTCCCCTCGAGGGAGGCTCCTCACAAGTGACTAGGTTAATCTGAAATAAAATTTACAGGGACTCTGTCAGCACAGAATGACTGTTCAAACTAAGTCCGGCAGCTAGATATAGAGATAGATGGAAACCAAGCTGGTGGGAAGGTGTGAATAATTGGCCCTGCCATGAAGCATCGAGCAGTGGGACTTAGTTTGAACAGTCATCCTTTGCTGACAGAGTCCCTTTAAGGAAATATTTAACTAAGAACTTAAGAGTGATACATAAGACAATAATCTTTTTTTGTCTTTTTGGAACAGCTCTGGCTTCTCTCATTGAAAACTGCACTGATGATAATATTGAATGTAACGCCTACAAGAGCTTCAGCACGGCCATTGTGGAGCTATTTAAGCTGACGATTGGGCTCGGAGACCTGGAGATGCAGCATGACTCTAAATTCCCCGTCTTGTCCCTTCTTCTTCTCATCGCTTATGTTATACTTACATTTGTGCTTCTTCTAAATATGCTAATTGCTTTGATGGGAGAAACTGTGGAAAAGATTTCCAAAGAAAGTGAGCACATATGGAGAATACAGGTGAGTGCAAAGTTCTGCTGGATAGCTTTCTTCTACCTTTTTACTAGTTAGGACTATTTCTGATCCACATGGGATGCACACCCTGAGACTTCGGCCATAAAGTTTCACTCATCAGAAAACTATGGGAAGTTTTTAAAGAGAATCCGTGACTGGGTTTTTGCTGCTTTTTCAGAGAGCAGCATAATGTAGAGATAATTTTGGCGGTGATGTGTCACTTACTGGGCTGCTTGCAATATTTTTGACAAACCAGTGCTTTATCATCTGCAACTTTGCTAGTCTTCACAATGATGAGCTCTGGCCATCTCTGCCTCAGTCCACTGATTGGAAGCATTCTGCCTATGCAAAGTGTAGGGAGAAAGCTCTTAAATGATGGCAAGGGCAGTATTAGACAGCGATCAGCTGTGAGAAGACTAGCAGAGCTGCAGAAGATAAAATCATGATTCTATCAAAGCTACAGCCCAGCACATGACACAGCACTGGAATCAGGATCTCTAGAATTACAATTGCCTTTACATTAGTTCTCACTTGGTTTCTGATTTTTATTAGTAGTATAATATCTACAAAATAAGATTGTGGGGAAAGATAAAGTTGCTGATAATATGGAACTATTTCCTTAACTGCCATACAAATGATAGAAGAATAAATATGAAAATGGGAAAAACTATCAGCCCCGTAAATGAGGGGCCCAAGGCCCGTACCATCTCCATTCCTAAGCTTTCATGACAACACTTCCTGTCATTGCTTCTACCATAGGGATGACCTTGCTTTATACTAGAGATGTGTGAACCCTACTCAATATCATACAACTCATTACATCAGTGTTCAAATTGGTGAAGAACATAGATATGAGGGTGCCCCGTAAAGATTAGGAAGGGGCTCCTTTCTGATGTGATTAACACTACCGCAACCCTAGCCACCTGGAACAGGAGAACTTTGTGCTTTTTTACCACTCTCTCCTTTCCATAATCTTGGGTTTGCCGGACCTCCATAGAAGGGATCCTTACACAATACCCACCACCCACAGGAAATGCAATCAATCTGGTCTGGCCTTGTTTTCTCCATCAATGGTCCGCTTTTATTGTAGTAACACCCCTGGTTCATATAACTGGAAATATAACAATAATTTTCCCTTTGATTCTGTACTTGCAGAGAGCTCGGACCATTCTGGAGTTTGAGAAGAGTTTACCAATTTGGTTAAAGGCTAAATTTCAGCTCGGAGAATCATGCACCGTGTCCAAAAATGACAACAGAGCATGTCTAAGGTGAGGGTTCATGAATTATATAACTTATTTGGACAAGATGTTTGCGCCTCTCTGGGGAGCTTGCTATGTATTATTATTATTATATGGTGAATGCACTTATTGCAGAGGAAACTATTATAGAATAAAAGCTTAAAAAAACGAAATTGAGGCATGAAGTGATTCTGGTGTTAGATATAACTGTATGTGACGTACACTCCACCCACTAATTATAGATTATTAATACCTTGTCACTTCCTGAACAGGATAAATGAAGTGAAATGGACAGAATGGCATAATCATGTCACCTGCATAAATGAAGAACCCGGGTCTGAAATGTATTCTGGTATGTACATGAGATTTTTATAAAGAGAAATGTGTTTGGGTCAAGCAAAATATGAAGAGGCTGGAGGAGGGTAGCTACATCAAGTGCCAAGGTAGCAGTCGCTCTTTTGGAGACCATTTGCTCAGAGAGTCAATAGGCACCTCTGTCACATATGAAGACATCTGTATTATAAATTTCACATGGTAGGTTGGAAACTTTCAAGTTTCGCTTCTGAATGAAGTTATCCCATTGGTTGCAACAGATGTAATCAAAGGGTTAACTTCATTCAGAGGCGAAACTTGAAGCTTTTGAACCCCGCACTTTTAATCAGGCTGGGGTTCCCTATAACTTAACCGATCTGTAAAGAAGAGAACTAATACAGCACAATAAAAAAACAGTTAATGAACCCAATTACAACTATAACTTTCTGTAGAGTGGTCATGGAGCACTCCTGCCAGTGGTTTAGCTGCTTCTCCTGGCATCAGGTCAAAAGAGTTGAGGTTTCGCTCTGTTAACAGGGCGGAACTTTCAACGTCACTTTGAATGACAGCTGGATTCCCACTGCCTAACTGGGGTAGACGGCTGTCAATCAGAATGACGTCGGAAGTCCCACCCTGTCGACAGAGCAGGGAAGAAAAGAAGACTCCAATCTGATGTCAACTGAGGCAGCTGATTCGCCGGCAGGAGCGGTCTGTCACCTCTCTGTGTCGGGGAGGAACAGTGCAGGGCACAACAGGCAGGTAGGTAGCAACTAACTGTCTTAGTTAGTTGTCTAACTGTGTTAATTCTTAGGATTCAGAAAGTCTTGGATATACCTTTTCTCGCTATGATTTCCACAGCAGCCAGCTTAGAGGGAATAGAGAAAAGTGCTCAGGGAGTTATATAGCCAGCCACATAGAGTAACTGCTGTGATTCGAGCTATTTCAGATAACAAACATTTAGCCTCCAGTCTTAGGGTACCGTCACACAGTGGCACTTTGGTCGCTACGACGGCACGATCCGTGACGTTCCAGCGATATCCTTACGATCTCGCTGTGTCTGACACGCTACTGCGATCAGGGACCCCGCTGAGAATCGTACGTCGTAGCAGATCGTTTGAAACTTTATTTTGTCGCTGGATCTCCCGCTGACATCACTGAATCGGCGTGTGTGACGCCGATTCAGCGATGTCTTCACTGGTAACCAGGGTAAACATCGGGTTACTAAGCGCAGGACCGCTACATACTTACATTCCCGGTGTCTGGTCATGTCCCTCGCCTTCAGCTTCCCGCACTGACTGGTGAGCGCCGGCCAGCCGTAAAGTACAGCGGTGACGTCACCGCTCTGCTTTCCAGCTGTCAGGCGCTCACTGTCAGTGCAGAGAAGCACAGCGCCGAGGGACGCGACAGGAATGTAAGTATGTAGTGTTTGATTTTTTTTACGTTTACGCTAATAACCAGGGTAAACATCGGGTTACTAAGCGCGGCCCTGCGCTTAGTAACCCGATGTTTACCCTGGTTACCGGGGACTTCGGGATCGTTGGTCGCTGGAGAGCTGTCTGTGTGACAGCTCTCCAGCAACCAAACAGCGACGCTGCAGCAATCGACATCGTTGTCGTATCGCTGCAGCGTCGTTTTAGTGTGACGGTACCCTTAGAGGTCACATTCTACTTGGCACATGAATAGAAGCCAAATCCTAGTGTGTACATTGCCACACTGTTAGCATTCAGCAAGCTGCACTGCTAGCCGAAAGTTTGCCCAAAGGTGGAAAACCCCATTATGATTTTAACTTTTCTAAGTAATAAAACAAAAAGAAACAAACTCTATACATTTGGTAGCACCATAACCATACTGACAAGTACTTCACTGGGATAAGACTCATTTTTACTCTATGTAGGTATGCTACATAGTATTATAAAAAAACATACATAAGAAACAATGCAAGTATCATGATGTATTTTTCTTCTTCAAGGGACAAGCTATGCCAACTTGATAGATGATGAAGCGGATACATATGAGAGAGACCGACCTGTTACAATCGATGTCAGAGATTCCGCGGAGGAATCCCTGGAAACCACAGTTTAAAATGTGGAAATAACACAGAAGACTGTGTCCATCTCGGACGTCCTAAAACTCTTCTGAAACACAGAACTCTGAAGCTTCATAGCATTATGAAGAAAAACACAAACTACCTCTGCCCTGTAAAGTGCCTGACAACCTAAAAAAATGTGAAAAGCTTTTAGCAAAAAAAAATGTAATTTCCCAAAAATGTTGTTAAAAGGGAAAATTACACAATTACTGTTGTAACATTATTTTTCTATTACACTACATTTCTTTGAAAGTTTGTTTGCACTAAATCTAATTGCTTACTCATAAGGAGTCCTCGGCATACAGTGTGCACGCTCCATAGCACATTGCTCCATTAATCAAGTTTTTCATTTATGCAGGTTTTGTCACTATTCGTAGTCAAATAGGTAAAATTATATATATATATATATATATATATATATATACAAAAAACTATTTAATGATTTTGGATAATATTTACATGGTAATAGGATTGAATAAATTGAAGTAGAATCCACAACCTAGCTGCCTTCAGATGTTCCCAGAAAACAGCGAATGCTTTATATAAAATGATTTTAAAAAAATATATATATATATATTTTTTTTTTTTTACACAATATATTTTTTTTTCAAATAGCTGCCAATGTTCTAAATCGATACCCTTATCGATTGTGTAGGAGCATACCCTATCTGACACTGTCCTATCAGACAGTCAGAGCAAAAAATGTTTTTAATTTTGTACTATAATTTTTTCATTTGTTAGGAGTATAATGGAAACTATAATGTAAATCTTGATTAATAGATAACTTGTTTTACCAAAAATGGATATAACAGTACCATAAAAGTATTAACATTTCTGTGTGAAGCGTAAAAGTTGGTGCCTTCTTAGGATGAAGGTTCACATGTTTGCAACCCTTGTGCTGGTTAAACCTAAACTACATAGGCGATTAAACTCTCATTAGGCAGTACCCCGAAACACAGTGTCTGCAAATTGAGATTCTGGTTTGGCTATTATCCTAAGTCATGTGACAAGGCTCGTTAAAGGGTCGACATTGACTGTTAGGATTGCTACTTCCAATAGGTGGCACTAGAGTTCTAGTCCTCTTCCTCTCTGAAGAGACAATTTGCATCGGCTGAATTAAGAATTCCGTGAAACACTGTCTTAGTATGGACCAAAACAACCGGACAGTCCGCAGGTCTCCTGACCCACACTCAGACGCTTCAAGGCGTACACAAAACTGTTGAGGTCAGGTAAGGAAAGCTGCTATCAGTCTGGACCTCACAGTCTGTGTTCAAACAGTGTTTTTGCGAACATCTGAATATTTTTCACCATAAATCCCGTAAAGGGTCTGACTAGTCAAGCAAAATACCTGATGATCCTCCTGTAGACCAAGGCTCTAATAATGGACCCGAAAGTTCACAGAAGACAATCCCACTTGTCACTATGGTCTAATTTCTTGAGGTTCATTAACGAAATCAGACGTGATTGATGATATGGTCTGTGTGTACAATTTCAAATATTACAATATAACTAAAAGTAGATGTGCACATATTCCATATAGATGGAGGGTGATTCCTTGATTTCCTCAACTGAACCCCAGGCCAATACTAATTTTATATAAAGAGGACATACTGCACTATGTAGTTCAGCAGAAGAGCTACCATCTACAGGCCAAATGCCAATAAAGAGTAAAAAACCTCCAATGTTTAATGCATCTGATAAACACATATATATTTCATTTTGTTTTGCACTTTTACTATATGAAACTTGAAGGTGATGATGAGTTATTTGCCGAATTTTAACAAAAGATATATATATATATATATATATATATATATATATATATATATATATATATATATATATATATATAATGCATAATAATTTTTTGTCAGAATTATTACTCATACTAACTGCGAAATACTTGGAACAAGAATTTTGTAATCTCAGGGATGTACAAAATTTATTCCTACAAAACAGTGAACGGACGTGAAACTTACGTTAGCTTGATCTGATTTTTACTTCATGTTGATATATTTTTTTATATGCATTTATATTATTTATAACACAATATTTGTAAAAGTTTGTATTTCAAGTGTACATGTTTTTGGTATATTTATTATAATTTGATGTTTGTTTCACTGTGATTTAATTTTACATTTTATATCATAATTGAATCCTACCTCTAATGTCTTAATTATGGCTTTTGGGAGATTAAATATTAACTGCAAGTCAATAACTGTATTTATTTCTCAATCAATATATTTATTTTTCAAAAATAGATTATTGTAAGGCAATGTGAAAAATTACAATAATAAAAAAAAAAATAAAGATATATTTTATATGAAACCAATACTTGAGCTTGTCTTTACTGCTTTTTATGGGATGGCATGGCAAGAAAGATGCCAACAAAAACGTCTGCAATGTATTATGCATTCAGGCAAATATTCAAGGGGAGAAACGCTCTCTAAGGGCGCAGTCAGAAGACACTGAGCGAGATCAGAACACAGTGCTCAGACTGGCAGGCGGCTCTCCCGAACCGAGCGTGACTGCTGCATAGAAATACATCAAGCTGTGAAGCTCGGGTCGGGAGAGCTACCGGCCAGTCCACGCACTGTTTTTTGATCTTGGTCCAAGTTATATGGCCATCTGACTGCACCCTAAAGACAAGTTCAGGCAGCTTTGTGTGTAAAACAGACAATTTTGCATATGCTTGGTACACATCAATATGAGCTTTTCATTTTTTTTTGCCCCAGGCAACACATATTCACAGAATTTCTGTGATCTTTTGCACACATCCATGTACAAAAAAGTAACCTTGTTTCCAATCCATGAGATTCATCCGTTTTTTGTAGATCAGACACGGACACTCATGTCTATGACAATCTCTGAGAAACTGATGAGGATGGGATTGGGGAGAAATAAAAAAATGCACGGACAGTCTCCCTTCTCCAATGTAAAGAAATATGGATGAAAGTAAAATGAATGGCGCATGGGAAAGAAATTATCCATTATTGGTGGATGTAAAATGGAAACGGATGTGACAATGTTGTCCATGGTAGCACTGCACATGGAGGTCCTACTGCTCCATAGTATGGAGGTAATGAGACTCCATATGGCTCCATTCAGGATCTAAACACACGGCTGGTGTCTGCAAGAAACTTTACTGAACGTGCCCCTTTATAAAATACATGACATTTTCTTACTTTATATTACAAAAGTGAGAGATCATGGATCATGTAAGGTTATGGGCAGAGGAAATATAAGCCAGCTCACCCGTGATGCATAAGCCAATCTTCGGGAGCACGGACCCGCTGTGTCCAGGCGTGTAAAATCAAAAAAAGAAGGAATGTCCAGCTTCACCGAATCCGTAAAAAAGAGTTTTCTTTATTCACAAACTTTAAACATGGAGGATACAGACTTCAGCACGAACCATATAGGTAGGGATCTCAACGCGTTTCTGGAGACTAAGCTCCCTTAATCATGACAACAAGGTTATGGGCACCACCAATGGTCTACAGTCACTAGATATAGTCAGGGTTGTCTTGGTGGCTACAGAGTAACTTGTGTTTTTCTGTTTTCTGATATTCTGCAAAATACAACCACAACCCAAAGACAATAGAAATAGAAGTTTATGGCCAAGAACACTGCAATTGTACAAGTCCATTACAATTTCTACTATCTCTAGTGTTAAATAGGTTGTGGTCCGAAACTTCACATTCATGGTTCTGTAAAAAGAAAGCCCTTACAGTTATGTTCAATTGCAAAGATAAAACATCATGTTGCTACATAGAGTTACATTGGATAGATTGTGCACTGAGTGTCACTTTCTCGGTTTTGGCAAAAGCCTGAGTTTTCTCATAGTACGCCGCTTCATTGACAAACGTTGGATAAACAGTATTTTCTCCTTCATAACAGGTAACTTTTCCATCCAGTGAAATAAACATTGGGTCTCCAGGATTTAGAGGTTTCCAGTCCTGATCCTGTAATATAAAAGTAAAGTAAAACATTGAAAGATGATTACCTACTATAGTAAGTAATGGAGTACTAACGTACGACATCGCTTACTGGTGAGCAAATTTTGCCTGAGAGCAGACCCTTCACTGATCTTTAATCAGACCTGATCCTTCGTCACAATGTTATCGGCAGAGCAATGCTCCTGGCTTCCCCACTGTATAGGGAGCAGCACACCCCCATATATACACTTGCCAACAGTCACCATAGAAATGCTACAAATCAAGGAATGCTCCTAAACTCCTCTTTTTGGGTGAGCAATTAACACCTCCTGATACTTTCATGGTCCTGTTTCCGGGACAGTACCTTCAGACCTGCAAGGTATAAACTGAAGGGACCTAACCAGAAGGAACATGGTTGTCAACTGTCCAAATATTCCAGGACAGTCAGAAAAAAATGGGACACTTTTTTGCACAGTGTGAAAAAAAATGTAAGCCGTCTACGAATTTTTTTTAAGCTGAAGAAATTTATACAGATTATTATTAGTGATGAGCGAACATGCTTGGATAAGGCCTAACAAACAGGCAATCTCTGCATGTGTTATGGCTGTTGAACAGCCGGGAGACATGCACCCACGGGGACTGGAACATATTTTTCGAGCACACCGAAGACACTCGGTTAGCACCCGAGCATAGCGGATAACTCATTATCAGAGTACGTTCACTAATCATTATGACTGTAATTATCATCATTATACAGTTAACAGTGAATGCAGATGAGGTCTTTATATCAGAATAATGGGTCACTAATAATAACAATTTATTACGGTTTTCCAATGTGTCTGTAAAATTTTTTACCGGCCTGTGAGTTTTTGATAAACTGTTCAGAAAAAATAAAAAGTCAAGCTGGCAACCCTGAGCAGGAGTCCCAGATATGTCATCACATTATACAATAGGAACACCTTTAAGTTATTATCATATTGAAAGTCCATAAGTGAAAGAGGTACTAGGGAACTGTCCTTTTCCACGCCTAGCTAGATCTTAGAATGCATATACTTTACTTATATAATTTATCAGGTCAAGGTTATGGGCATCCTTACCATAGTGGCAGCCCATGTAGCTCAGGCTCATAGATAGGCATCGGTCAAGTTCAGATTTTGCTCTTGTCCCCAATGTCATTTTCTTTTACATCCTATTATTGGGTCAGAGCCACTCATCACGGTACAGAATATTACACTTTAGGAGGTCACAGACCTCCATGGTGCATGGTGAACGCTCCACAAAGGGAAACTATAGCTTTAATCCCCAGCAAGTACTACATGAACATTTTAAAGATCTGTACAAGGAATAAAATTTAAAAATGAAGTGAATGACATGGCATACCTGGAGGCTTGGATGAATAATTGCACTAAGGTCGCCAATATTGTTTCTGGGGTAATCAATCTTTTCCAGTACACTGTATACTTCAATGCTACATGACGGAAATGCTGTACCTACAATGTGTTTATAAAGAACAAAATCATAATGCTAAAAAAGCCAAAAATTGTATTAAAACTACTTTTATTGCACCAGTAAAATATCATTACTCTCAAAATTACATAATTGCCATTTTAGCCTACATTCACCCTAACAAAGGAAGAGTGGCTTGTTGCTACTGAAAACTAATTTTCAGTCCTAATCTACTGCTGTGGGAGGGTGCCAGGTTTTCCATGGCCCGGGTTTTTGATTCAGTATGCTGTCCCAGCCATGAGCAGCCTCTATGTTCCTCGGAAAAGCCAAGTGGTTCGTTGTTGATACCAACTCCCCTGGCTGCAACCCAACACCATGGGTACGTGCCCCATTAGTCCCCCTATAACTAAGCTTTATCTGTGACGTCTGCTCTGATGTACATCAGCTCACAACCTCAAAATGCAGGGACACCAATTGTGAGAATAGCTCCAGTTGTTGATAATTTGGTTTTCACAGATAGAATCATAGAATGTTAGAGTTGGAAGGGACCTCCAGGGTCATCTTGTCTAACCCCCTGCTCAATGCCGGATTCACCAAACCATCTCAGACAGATGTCTGTCCAGCCTCTGTTTGAAGACTTCCATTGATGGAGAACTCACCACCTCTCGTGACAGCCTGTTCCACTCATTGATCACCCTCACTGTCAAAAAAGTTTTTTCTAATATCTAATCTGTATCTCTCTTTTAGTTTCAGCTTTCTATGATGTCATTGTTTGTATTTAGCATGTAATAATTGGCATACAGTGTCTTTACCTTCATTAAAGTGATTCATGAAGTCAAGTGCATACTTTACTACCTTCCTCATTTTATGCAGAATATCTGCTCGAATAACGCCTTGAGGTTGAGGTCCTACTTCTATGCCTGTTAAAAAAAAATCTAAATAAATATTATCCCAGAGTTTACCATGAGACCTACAGTACTTACAGTATACGTTTATATATATATATATTCTAAATAATTATTTACAATCACAATTTTTTGCAGAAATTTTTATTATTTATATATTGTTTTGGCATTTTCACGATCACTGTGATATATTTGAAATAAAAACCAATTATCACCTTGAAACAAGACACTATGGACATGTTCTGCTCAAACAGTCAGCATGGTTAAGATTCCCTTTTTAGCAAGTCTACAGCAAAAAATTATATTTGTAGAGGTGTCCAAGAAAAATAATGCTTCCTTGTACACAGCACTACATAAATGAACACAGACCTTGTATTTAATGATAACCATTCATGTTACCACTTGTCCCGGAGTTGTTGGGGAAGTTATCTATTGCGTAAAGTCCTCAGGCTGGTTAAAGAGTTTCAGAAACAGAGGCCTTTTTATTTAGTGCAAATTTTTATGTTCTTTCCTAGGGGCAGGACTCATATGGTAATAATGTAGAGCAGCCCCAGAGATTCCTGTGAGCAATGCCCCCTTAGTAAAGACTATAAAATGAGCACTAGATAAAAAAAAAGGCCCATATCTCTGGAACCGTATGGTGGAATAAAAAGAAAAAAAAAAAATATACAAATACAATACATACAGTAAGTCTCAATGGAAAGATATAGAGATCATTTGTGTAATTTTGACATCACACAAATGCCAGCGAAATCTGTACACAAACAGGCATACTCAACTAGCCGATGACAGCTTCACATTAGAATGATATGGACCTCTGAGATTTCAGTGGTGTTTTATTAAATACTGTATGTTGGAGCATGTAGCTTTTTGTTTCCCTGCACATTGCCTTGGATGCAGCATGAGATAACCCAGTATCCATCAGTGAGCTCCTTATGATAAGGAGTTTGTAAAGGTACCGTCACATTTAGCGCCGCTGCAGCGATCCAGATCGCTGCAGCGTCGCTGTGTGGTCGCTGGAGAGCTGTCACACAGACAGCTCTCCAGCGACCAACGATGCCGGTCCCCTGGTAACCAGGGTAAACATTGGGTTACTAAGCGCAGGGCCGCGCTTAGTAACCCGATGTTTACCCTGGTTACCAGCGTAAACGTAAAAAAACCAAACACTACATACTTACCTTCCGCTGTCTGTCCTCCAGCGCTGTGCTTCTCTACACTGACTGACTGAGCGCCGGCCGGAAAGCAGAGCGGTGACGTCACCGGAATGTAAGTATGTACTGTTTGTTGTTTTTTTTTTACATTTACACTGGTAACCAGGGTAAACATCGGGTTACTAAGCGTGGCACTGCACTTAGTAACCCGATGTTTACCCTGGCTACCAGTGAAGTGTCTGCAGGGGGTCCAGCGACGAAAGCATTAAGCTACTTACTGGTAGCGGCATTTTTCGGAGGCCCATGACAGCACACGAGAGAGGGGATCCGCCCTTAAGGAACAGGAAACCTACAGATACAAAAGGGCGGCACCTCTCCCCATGCATCAGTTGTATTTCAGAGCCTGAGAGGACTGCCGCGGTTAGTGGTACACAAATATACATTTTGAAACAAAATAACCCATTATTGTAATAAGACACCATACGTGAGATTTACATATTACGCTATATACATATCAGGAAGTGCTACCCCCACGTGATTAGGGAGGGAACTAAGGGTGCTGTCATGGGCCTCCGAAAAATGCCGCTACCAGTAAGTAGCTTAATGCTTTATTCGGACTCCCATGACAGCACACGAGAGATTTACAGAGATGTAAGCTACCTTAGGGAGGGACTATAGATTGTAGCACCCTTAACCCAAAGGAAAGATCAGGGGAGGACCCCAAATCCAACCGATAGTGTTTAAAGAAAGTGGAAGGGGATGACCATGTGGCCGCCTTACATATCTGCTCCACTGACACTCCAGATCTTTCCGCCCAGGATGACACCATGGCCCGGGTGGAATGTGCCTTTAGATTCTGCGGAGCTGGCCCCCCACCTGCTGTATAAGCTAGAGAGATAGTTTCCCTAATCCATTTAGCCAGTAAATATTTTGATACTCTAAACCCTTTCCTTGGACCTTGGAAGGAAAGAAGCAGTGCCCCATCTTTCTTCCAATTTTCAGTAGCTGAAATATACTGAAGAGATCTCCTGACGTCTAACGTATGAAGCTCCTGCTCTTTAGGATTAGAGGGATTAGGAATAAAGGACGGCAAAACTATCTCCTGTGATCTATGGAAACGTGTCGCCACCTTTGGTAGATATGCTGGGTCTGGTCTAAGGACTACTCTGTCTGACAAGATTTCAGTGTATGGAGGAGCTCTGGAAAGCGCCTGTATATCCCCTATCCTGCGAGCTGAGGTTATGGCAATCAGGAAGGCTGTTTTGAGTGTCAACATTTTGATCGAGGCCTCCTGCAGAGGTTCAAAGGGGGGTTTAGTGAGAGAGGACAGAACTAAATTTAAATCCCATGGAACTGTTCTGTCTTTATGCAGTGGTGTAGATCTACTAACTGCCTTCATAAACCTCGCTATCCAGTAGTTATTAGCTATATTACAGGAAAACAGGGCACCCAAAGCTGAGACCTGTACTCTAAGGGTACTAGGAGAGAGTTTTAACTCGAACCCCTTTTGTAGGAACTCTAAGATTTGTTGTATTGGCACCCCGTCTTGGATATTAAATTTTGAACAAGTCAAGAACTTTCTCCAAGTCCTAGAGTAGATTCTCGTAGTTATTTGCTTTCTACTCTTTAGGAGTGTCTCTACTAAGTTTGGAGAGAAGCCTTTCCCCACTAATAGTGACCGTTCAAACTCCATGCCGTTAAATGGAGCGCCGCCACTTGTGGATGGGAGATCGGTCCCTGAGAAAGCAAGTTCGGGATCTCTGGCAGTACCCAGGGGACCGCTACGGACATTGTCTTGAGCCAGGCAAACCAGGTTCTTCTGGGCCAAAAGGGGGCGATAAGGATGACTTTCGCTCGATCCTTCCTGATTTTCCTCACCACCAGAGGTATCAGGTTCAGTGGTGGGAAAGCATAGGCCAGTGGAAAATCCCATTTTATCAGAAACGCGTCCACCGCCAGGGGATTCTCCCTGGGATTTAGGGAGCAAAAGAGTTTTACTTTTCTGTTGTTTCTGGTGGCGAATAGATCCACCACTGGTTGACCCCATCTGCGGACGATAAGTTTGAAAATGTCCTCGTTGAGAGACCATTCTCCCTGTTTTAACACATTTCGGCTGAGGAAATCCTGCTGATCCTGATCTGAATCCATTTTTAGTAAATTAGAGCCAGAACCCGGGAACATGCCGCTGGAGCCGCCTTATAAAGCCCCTCCTTCGGTCAGCGCACCTTGCCCAGCTTGCTCGTTTAATTTTCCCGCCCTCCCGCAGCTGTGGGGGATCAATCGTCACCCAGGAGGGATTGCGGCATGATCTCCGGTGGGCGCCGCCATCTTGGAGCCCCTGCGCAGGAGCTCACCGACCCGGAAGTCGTCGCCGGCTCCGCCCCCCGACGTCACCACAGCTTACAGCGCTCCTGTCAGCGCTGCAGCCATCGTGGAACGCCGAGGCCGGCCAGCTACGTTCCGATCGGCGCCCCCTAGACGCTGCCGCGCCCCCCCTGCACAGAGAGACCCACAGCACACGGGAAGAGCGACTTACCATATGCTGGCCCCGGAGACCGGACACCCCCTGGCGACCGCTCCACGCTGTCTAGTCACCGCCGTGCCGCCCTGCCAGGGCCACCGTGACTACTTCAGGTACCCGCACCGGCCGAAGTGGGAGACCCCCTCGCCACCAGAATCGGTCCGGCCGGCCTGGACTCCAGTCCCTTCAGGAACAGGAAACCAACTGATGCATGGGGAGAGGTGCCGCCCTTTTGTATCTGTAGGTTTCCTGTTCCTTAAGGGCGGATCCCCTCTCTCGTGTGCTGTCATGGGAGTCCGAATAAATAAAGTTCTGGACTTTCTGCTCCGACCAACGATGTCACAGCAGGATCCTGATCGCTGCTGCCTGTCAAACTGAACGATATCGCTAGCCAGGACGCTGCAATGTCACGGATCGCTAGCGATATCATTCAGTGTGAAGGTACCTTAACCCTTATCTGTGGTTTAGAATTCATGCAGATGTCCAGGGTTCTCTGACCACAATGAATGGAGTGGTTGGGGGTCTCCCGACCCGAGCGTGGCAGCCTCATAGAAATACATGAACCAGTTATGATCTGATCGGGAGACCCGCAGCCAGTCTGTGTATTAGTGGTCCATACATACACGTGTGAATGAGGCCTTACAGAGCTCTTCTCATCTGATCTATGATGGCATGAACATTCAGCAGTTCTTTGATGTGGCCATGAGTCAGCACTGATGAACTTCCCATCAGATTGAGCTCACTGAGATTCTGCGCAAACTCATTCTGTAGCCAATGCAAAGAATCCATCAGTCAGCTCATTTTGTAAAGCCTTTATATGGTTTTTGCAGAGCTCCTCTATGCTGATTAGTAACCACAACAAAGTTATGTTGAACCTTCACATGACCACAGATCTGCTGAAAGGAGCTCAGTAAAGGTACCGTCACACTAAGCGACGCTGCAGCGATACCGACAACGATCCGGATCGCTGCAGCGTCGCTGTTTGGTCGCTGGAGAGCTGTCACACAGACAGCTCTCCAGCGACCAACGATCCCGATGTCCCCGGTAACCAGGGTAAACATCGGGTTACTAAGCGCAGGGCCGCGCTTAGTAACCCGATGTTTACCCTGGTTACCATCGTTAAAGTAAAAAAAACAACCGCTACATACTTACCTACCGCTGTCTGTCCTCGGCGCTCTGCTTCTCTGGTCTGGCTGTGAGCGCCGGGCAACCGGAAAGCAGAGCGGTGACGTCACCGCTCTGCTTTCCGGCCGCTGTGCTCACAGCCAGACCAGAGAAGCAGAGCGCCGGGGACAGACAGCGGTAGGTAAGTATGTAGCGGTTGTTTTTTTTTTACTTTAACGATGGTAACCAGGGTAAACATCGGGTTACTAAGCGCGGCCCTGCGCTTAGTTACCCGATGTTTACCCTGGTTACCAGCGAAGACATCGCTGAATCGGTGTCACACACGCCGATTCAGCGATGTCTACGGGGAGTCCAGCGACGAAATAAAGTTCTGGACTTTCTTCCCCGACCAGCGACAGCACAGCAGGGGCCTGATCGCTGCTGCCTGTCACACTGGACGATATCGCTAGCGAGGACGCTGCAACGTCACGGATCGCTAGCGATATCGTCTAGTGTGACGGTACCTTAAGGCAAACTCCCCATCGGAATTAGCTAATTCCTCAGCCAACAATAGACAGTGCAACAGAGAGGCGATACAATGTAAACCATGCATAATTCGTAATGAAATCCAACTGCAAAAACACATTTTAGTCCACAATATATGCATTTAAGTAAAAAAAAATAATAATGCCCCCCTGAATCATGTACTTGAGGAGAGTCCAGGATCACTTACCTATAGAATGCTTTGCTATAGAGCGAGTTGTTGTATATTTGACTCCAGGGTGTTCAATTAATAACACAGGACAGTGTTCAGGAGCCATGGACTTCTGTGGTATAGAAGTAAAAAAAAGGCAAATACAATTATATTACACAGAAGTAGCTAATATGGCAAACTGAATAAAACAAAAATCCTCCCTGAACCCTGTCCTGCCCTCTCTACGCCAACATACTGTATATAGGGGGCTATGTGAGGTTTCATACTGTATATAGGAGGCTATGTGAGGTTTCATACTGTATATGGAAGGCTATGTGGGAGCTCATATTATGTATAGGAGGTTACGTGGTTGCTCATTCTGTATATAGGAGGCTATATGGGGGCTCGTACTGTATATAGGAAGCTATGTGGGGGCTCATACTGTATGTAGGAGGCAATGTGGGGACTCATACTGTATATATGAGGCTTTGTGGAGGTTCATACTGTATATAGGAGGGCTTTGTGGGAGCTCATACTGTACAGTATATAGGAGACTATGTGATTGCTCATACTGTATATAGGAGGATATTTGAGGTCTCATAATGTATATAGGAGACTATGTGGGGGCTCATAATGTATATGGGAGGGCCATGTGGGAGGCTCATACTGTATATAGAAGGCTATGTGGGGGCTCATAATGTATATAGGAGGCTATGCGGGGGCTCATATTATATATAGGAGGCCATGTGGGAGGCTCATACTGTATATAGAAGGCTATGTGGGAGGCTCATACTGTATTTAGGAGACTATGTGGGGGCTTACAATGTATATAGGAGGGCCATATGGTGGACTCACACTGTATATAGGAGGCAATGTGGGGAGTTGTACTCTATATAGGGTGGAGTCAGCATACTTAATTCTGTCTAATGTCACATAACATTAATAATATAAAAATAATAATACTAATATTGAGCAGAATTAATTTCCGCCTGTTGGTTCTGCCTTTACATAAGTCACAGTCTCTTATTCCACAGATAAGTTAATTGCCCACCTCTGGCCTGGATAGATCTCTTATCCTACCTGAATGTAATTACACATCTGTATAGTGAAGTTATCTCGTGAGTTCTCCAGGATCAGTGTCGCTCCCATGTGAGCAGTGGTGTTGTGCAGGTCCAGTATTACATCATAAGCGTCTTTACTACCTTTTGGTCCGAATAAAGAATTGATTTTTTGTGCTTGTGTAATTTCGTATGGTATTTTTCCTGTACGGTCATTGCTGCAAAATAAGAAATGTTTCTCATATAAAACGAATATAAATCTGCCTATACACAGAACTTATGCAATATAATTTCAATATAAAAGTGACATTTATTTATTTATTTTTTTTTAAATCTCTGCCCGGCATAACGAGTGCCTCTACTGCTTACTATGATTCAGGCCATTGCAGGACCTAGTAAGCAGCAGGGGCAATGATGCCAGGCAGAGAATTGATGGGGCAGGTTGGAACACTGCCATAGTCTGACCACCACAGAGAACCAAACTGGACACCGGATGAGGGTTGCTAAAACCATTTGGTTCATCCCTAGTCAGGCTACTATATTGATGTGTGACTACAGAGCTGCACCAAACACTACACAGATGTAGGTGGCCTTAGCCTTCATGCAATCAGACACATCTCTTCATGCTGTCACTAGTCTTCTGTCACACACATCTTATGCTTCCTCCTGTCACGGCTTAGGTTCTGGGATACATCCTACTGACTGACAACTTTCCATTCTTCAGCTCAAAGAGACAATTCTTTTGACTATTAGAATGTTAGTATCCTGAGTGTATAGAAATGCTGGACAATTCCCCACAGGAACATTCCTGGCAATGACACAGTCTACTCAGCTCATGCCAAGAACAGACCCCAGGAACAACAAACAGGATAACTCCGCACAACCCACAAACAACTTTGAGAGAAAGTGAAGAGAAATGTTCTGTCCTCAGCACTGGAAGACCTGCTGCTAAATGCTGCACTAAGGACATTTTCACCCTTTCCTATATGGAAGTCAAAGTCACACATGAAGGTTTTGGCAGTTTTTTTAAGCAAAGTCTGAAGTAGATCAAAAAAGAAGTATGGCGGCAACGTATGGACACAGGCTTTCAAAAAAATAAAGTGATGAACAACCACACACCAAGAGCTGCATCTAAGGCCGGGGTCATACTAGCGAGTTTTACGGACGTATGAGAGGCGCAATAACTACGCATTGCACACTGACCAATGTGTCATGATTCCAATGGCAGGGAATCACAAAAGGACAAGCACCAACGAGCTCTAGGGTGATGGAACCTGAGCTGACCGCGACCCTAAACCTGAACACACAAATAATAGCCGGGGAACGTGCCTACGTTGATCCTAGACGTCTCGCACCAGCCGAAGATCTAACTTCCCCTATTAGAAGAAACACAGACCTCTCTTGCCTCCAGAGAAATACCCCACAGAAATAGCAGCCCCCCACATATAATGACGGTGAAATGAGAGGAAGGCACATACACAGTATGAAAACAGATTCAGCAAAATGAGGCCCACTAAAACTAGATAGCAGAGGATACAAAAGTAAACTGCGCGGTCAGCAAAAAACCCTTCAAAAAACCATCCTGTAATTACTTGAACTCATGTTCCAACTCATGGAACATGAGGAGCAATTACAGCCCACTAAAGCAACCAGCAGCAAAGAGACAATTATATGCAAGCTGGAAAAGACAAAAATAAAGCAAAACGTGGAACAAGAAAAATCAAAACTTAGCTTGTCCTGAAGATTACTGAAGCCAGAAGCTGAGGTAACAAAACACTCTGATAACCTTGATAGCCGGCGGGGAAATGACAAGAAAGCCCGGTTAAATAGGAAACTCCCAAATCCTAATAGAACAGGTGGACACCAGAGACAGCAGAACACAAATCACCCAGTACCATCAGTAACCACCAGAGGGAGCCCAAGAACAGAACTCACAACACCAATGATTCTCTATGGGGCAGCTTCTATCTGCCGTATATTTCACAGGATATGAGACATGGTTAACAAACAGTAAACCATTTCATATCCCTTTTTTTTTTTTTTTTACATATTCCTCACTAATAATGTTCCAAGTGTTTGTGTGCAAAATTTGGGAGCTCTAGCTGTTAAAATAAAGGGTTAAATCACGGGGAAAAAATGGCGTGGGCTCCCGCACAATTTTCTCCGCCAGAGTGGGAAAGCCAGTGACTGAGGGCAGATATTAATAGCCAAGAGAGGGACCATGGTTATGGGACCCCCCCCCCTGGCTAAAAACATCTGCCCCCAGCCACCCCAGAAAAGGTACATCTGTAAGATGCGCCTATTCCGGCACTTAACCACTCTCTTCCCACTTCCGAGTAGCAGTGGGATATGGGGTAATAAAGGGTTAATGTCACCTTGCTCGCTTGATTTGCATGGGAATTCTTAAAATTGCTAAGCACATTCAATCTGCTATCTTTGGACCACATATTATTATTATTATACATTTTTATAGCGCCATTTATTCCATGGCGCTTTACATGTGAAGGGGGCAAATTTAGACAAGTACAATAAACATGAGTAAAACAAGGCACACACAAGTACAGGAGGAGAGAGGACCCTGCCCGCGAGGGCTTACAGTCTACAGGGGATGGGTGAGAATGCACTAGGAGAGGGTAGAGCTGGTCATGCGGAGGTTCAGTAGACTGAGGATCACTGCAGGTTGTAGACTTGTTGGAAGAGGTCGGTCTTCAGGTTCCTTTTGAAGGTTTCCGTGGTAGGCGAGAGCCTGATGTGTTGGGGTAGAGAGTTACAGAGTATAGGAGAAGCACACGAGAAGTCTTGGTGCGGTTGTGGGAGGAAGAGATGAGAGGGGAGTAGAGAAGGAGATCATGAGAGGATCGGAGGCTGCGTGTGGGTAGGTACCTGGAGACCATGTCAGAGATGTATGGAGGAGTCAGGTTATGAATGGCTTTGTATGTCATTGTTAGTGTTTTGAACTCTGGGCAATAGGAAGCCAAGACATATGTGACCATTCTAGATGCAGCGTAATACAATAACATTTTAAGAATTGTTTTTGAGCGTAAAACAGATAATTACTCAAGATTGAAAACATTTATATCTGATAACCTCTCCAGGCACTAACCTTGCAATTATCATTTTGGCCAAACTGAAACCACTGTCCATTACGGTGCGGGTACAGACCGCGATGCACGGACTGGCATTGGGCCTCTTAACCCTAATTCCACAGCCCTATAGGCATCCATGACCCTGTCGTGTTGGGGTCAGGAGACCCTCAGCCAGGCCATGCATTGAAGTCTGTACTCTGTATATGGATATCTGACTTGGGCTTTAGTCGCGGAGATAATCAGGCTGTACAGAGATGCATAGTCGTTGCTTCCTCTACCATCCAAACCAACTTATATTCTACAATATATTAAAAATACAAGGGAAAGTGTTCTTACCTAAGACTTTCACTGTCAAAAACTCTGTTCAGGTCAGTGTCAATATATCTAACACATTTCTCCACCGCTTTTGGGTTGGCAATGAATGGTCTCACCTCCATACCCGGTTTGGTAATTTCCCCTCCATGTTTTAACCAGTGTTTAACTAGTAAAACTCCAGATAACTCATTTCCATGTGTGCCCCCAAATATAGCCACTTTGTGTATGGCAGAGAGAGTACTGCTTGCGGCCATGTTGACAGCTGAAATGTATAAAAAGACAAATGTCAGTAGAGGCTAAAACAGAAGGTGCGGATGCATTTTCATAAATTAATTCTTCCAATTTAATTCATTATATATTAGATAAAGTATAGCACAAGAGATTTAAATGAGAAATTCCATTCTAGTTGCATACTCATCCAATGGTTGGCTGGTTGGAGCCAACCCCCATCTGATGTGTATGGAGTTCTTCAGGCTTTGCCCACACAGCATTTTTTGAGGTGGATAAATCCAACAGGTTTTTCATGGGATATTTTTTCGGGAAATGCTCCTTTCTTGAGCCGTTCTTAGAAAAGTATTTATTTTCCTGAAGGTGAAGAATTTTGGAAGACGATTTTTCCTGAATCCTTTTTGCCGCCATTTGATATGATTGATTTTGCTCCAAACTAGTCATAGACTCCCCCCACCCACCCTCCTCCAGCACATTTTTAGGGGAAAAGAAGTAAAAACAACCTATATAAACAGTAGAGAGGATTTCTTGCTGGAAAAAAATAGGTAATTTTCAAAGCATTTTTGAGGAAGATTTTGGAGTAGATCTGCTCTGGGAACGCAGCGGAGGAGTGCTACCTCACATAACAGACATGTCACGCCGTAAATGGCAATAAAGGGGCAGGACGGCGAAATGGAACCCGTACCTGTCCCTGACTCTATAAGGGGTCCTGACTTGCCCTTATCTCAGGGTACCTATAGTGGTTAGGAGGCCTGAGCCGCCAGCATATCCCTGTCTCTTGAGAAGACCCTATCAGTGGCCCCCTCTCCCCCCCCAGGAAGGAGGACTGCACAAAAATAGCAAAACGAAAAATAGACAGGGAATACAGACAAAGTAAGTAAAATAGCAAACACCCTGAAAACTCACACAATAACAGAGGAAACACTGAGTAGGGAAAAAAGGGGGGAAAGAACAAAGGAGAGAAAACAGGTTTAACATGCAACCAAATAAGCAGACAACAATCTTAGTAGATAAACCTCCAAGCTCCAACACTACGCTCCTTCACACTCCAAGCCAGGCAGCTGAACTGATCACTGACAACAGTTGTAGTCAAAGCTAGGTCTATATAGAGGACAAGATTACCAAATCCAATTCAGCTGAGAGACCAAGCTCTCAGCAACAAGGTTAACTCATGCACTGCTGGCATAAGGCAGCCAGGTCAGAACTCAGGAGAAGAGTTTCTGTTCACTGTGTGTGAACAAGGCCCAGAGCGCTGCGGTTCCCTGAAGCCTCTTAGTCGCGGTAGCCCCGTGACAAGACACTCTTCTGCTTTTTAGGCCACAGTTCAAATAAACACTGCATTTCTCAGACTAGTCACGTCTACAAACTGCTGATGTGACTGGGTCCGTGTGCTCGTCTGTATACTAGGTGGGTGCAGGAGCATTAATCCATCATATCGAACGATCGTTTTATATGGATGGGTGCTGTCTGAGTAAAGATGGGATAGCACGCCGACCAATGTAATTCAATATGGCTGTTCAGATTACAGGTTTTTCAGACAAACCAATTGTCTGTATGAACAAAAAAAAATATTGCAGCATGCAATTGTCTTATGTATATCGGATGAAGCTTGCGTATACAAGTCTATTGGTGCACAAAACAAGTTAAAAAATAAAATAATCGAATGCCATACGAATCATCTGTACAGCATCCAATTTTACAGATACATTGCCATTATTAATTAGGAAACTGTATTTGATCAGGAACATTTGAAAACATTGATGTATAAATATGTATATCACACAGACGTAAAATATGGACCCTTGGACAAAATATGGATGAAAATCTTGCAAGTTTTCTATAATGTTTTTCATAGGGACATCTGATTGCTGTCTAAAACTAGCACTGTCAGATCTACAAAACAGACGACTTTCAGTGGTCTTTTTGCCGTCCAAGTATGAAGAAGTATTGTACAAAGACGATAATTTAATGATGCAAAAGTATCAATAATAATCACAATTCTGTAATAAATACTGTAATAATCGTGAACGGCTTATATAAGGCAGGTAGAATTGTCCGTATATCTTACCTGCGGCAGCACGTGAAATGCTTTTTGTCCTGCTATTTCTGCTCCTTCATTGCTTCCCAGCTTTATCTTGACGTTACTTTCTTGCCCTTTTGTACCGGAGTTTCCGAGGGGCGATTGGACTTCGCGACTTTTCCACTGAACAGTAACTTTCTTCCCAAATGAATATTGTACAGTGGTTAAAGAAAAACAAGGAACAGTGAAAACAGCGACATTACAATCTAAGACGCAGGCGCTTGGGTGTGCACACACAGAGGAGGGGTCCTGTAACAGACCCCGGGGGGCTAGTTTGGACACAGCTGTAAAACTTTACTCTCAGTCAAATTTTCTGCAAGATTCTTGAGGTCGAGCGACACATCTCAGGCCTTATGTTCCTGCCGCTGATATGTCTCACAAAAACAAAGGGAGAAAAGTAGAAGAAAGCAAGTCTTGTTTCACTTCCTACACCCCAAGCACATAGCAAGGAAGCTCAGTAATGTGACTAACAACCGCTGCCGCCTGTGTAGTCTTTCCCTCATAACCTGATCACTCGCTCTATACAAGAAACCGCCAGAGAAGAAGCGTCACCTACCTTATAGGAGAGTCTGAGAAAAGGAACAGACCATAAAGTCTCCTACACTCTGGGACAGCCCTGCAGATGAGCAAGCTCCGAGCCAGCTGACTGATCTGCTGAGTACACAGCTCCAGTACATGAACTTGTCTCAGGTCACCGCTCAGATCAGAAAACATAACCGACCTCTGATGAACCCATTCCTATATACTAGGAACCATATGTGCAGCAGCAAATGGATGGTCATTGTAGCAATGGTTGCAGGTGCATAGTTTCCAACATTTCTGGAGACTTAAGTTCCTCCTTTGATCCTCTCAGAAACTAATGATGGGTTGTTTGCAAACAATCTGGTACAAAGAAGCCGGCTCACTAGTGTGACCGATGGGAGAGACACAGTCTCTGAATAAAATGACAACGTACACCGTGTCTGCGAACTGAGATACTAATTTGGCTTTTATCCTAAGTCATATTGCACGACTCGTTAAAGAGTTGATTGTGACTTGTAGGATCGCTACTTCCAACAGGTGGCGCTATAGAGTTAAGTCCTCTTTTTCTCAGAAGAGGCAATTTGCATATTTAATGTTCAACAGATGAGGCCCCGCCAATACTGCCGAAACCCCACCTAGCAATTTCATTGGCTCGCTGTAGAACAGAGGGGCTTCTGTTGCGAGTGGGCAGAGTTTTGGCTGCATTGTTTTTTTTCTTAAAGGGAATTAGTCAGCAAGTTTTTGCTATGCAAGCTGAGAACAGAATGAGATGGGGGTTAAAACGCTGAACTGAACAATATGTCACATATCCGGCTGTGTGCTGTTGTTTACTTTCACCTTGTGATTAAGGCTACTTTCACACTAGCGTCGTTCGACGCACGTCACAATGCGTCGTTTTGGAGAAAAAACGCATCCTGCCGGCAACTTTTCTCCGTAGCCTTTCATTAGCGACGCATTGCGACAGATTGCCACACGTTGCATCCGTCGTGCGACGGATGCGACGTGTTTTTGCAGTCCATCGGGACAAAAAAACGTTGCTTGCAACGTTTTTTTGTCCGTCGGGTCCGCTTTTTCCGACCGCGCATGCGCGGCCGGAACTCTGCCCCCTCCTCCCCGGACCTTACAATGGGGCAGCGGATGCATTGTAAAACTGCATCCGCTCCCCCGTTGTGCTTTTATTTCACAGCATGCGTCAGTACGTCAGCCCGACGCACTGCGATGGGCCCGTACTGATGCTAGTGTGAAAGTAGCCTTACGTTGCAGTGACTATCAGGCACCCAGAAAATTGTCTGACTCCGCCCCTTCTGGGATAAGCACCTCACTGTTTATAGAGAGGGCCTGGTGTGGGCGGGGTTAGCTTCCACGTCTCTGCTTCATGCTAAGGGTATGTGCACACGTTCAGGATTTCTTGCAGAAATTTCCTGACAAAAAACGGACATTTCTGCCAGAAATCCGCATGCGTTTTTTTCGCCCGTTTTTTTTCCGGAGCTTTCCCAAGGCATTAAATAGCGGGAAAAACACGAAAAATCCACAAAATTAATGAACATGCTGCTTTTTTTACCGCGATGCATTTTTTTTTCGCGGAAAAAAAACCGCATCATGTGCACAAAAATTGCGTAATGCATTCTAAATGATAGGATGCATATGTATGCATTTTTATCGCGGAAAAAGGCCGAAAAATGTGTGCACATAGCCTTAATCTAAAAACTTTGATTGTGTCAAAACAGTTGCACCTAGTAAACTAAGTGGTACATCGTTGGATTCAGGGTCTGTTTGCCTACATTATGCTGCTCTCATATGAGGTAGAAAAAAACCTGCTGACAGATTCCTTTTATGATACAATGTGCTCATATGTGAAAATATATTTCATAGGAATCGGTTTGGGATCCCAAAGAGGCTGCTCTTTTTGGTGAGTGGACTCAAATGATTTAGTTCCCAAAAAAAGAGATGGGTTGCCCATTAGTAACAGGAACCACCTCTGTTCCTGGAAATCCCCATGGCTCACCTGGAGTTTAAATAAACCCCCTTCCTTTCAGCGTAGGAGTCCCAAAAACACATGCACAAGCTTAGAAACACTTAATTTACTAAAGCTGTTTTGGGACTCCAGTTTCCATGATAGATGGGGAGCCCATCAGAAAATGACCTATTGTTTAAATTAGGGTTATGTGTTACATGTAGTTTTTAAAGATTTTTGGCAATTTTTCTTTTAATTTCACAATTTGTATTAAAAAACTAAATGTGATCTTGTATTTTTCACACTAGGACTTTTTAAATCTAATTCTCCCAGTCCTTTGGGGAAGCGTTTTCAGCAGTCTCATTATCAGTGTAACGCTGGTGGATGTGAACCCACTGCACCATAGGCCGGGCTTACCCTGGAGGGGCACAACTAAATGAGTACCTGGTGTTCACTAGAGCCCCTGGTGGTGAGGTTAGGCTTGGCCGCAGTTAGTAGCCAGGTGCCACTCCGAGGCAGTCCCTGGTACTGCGGCAGCTGACCGAAGAGTCAGAGGCATGGGTAGCAGTATGGAGATGCGAGACAGAAGCGAAGTCAGATTGTCTGGGGTCGAGGCAGGCTGCACAGGATCAGAAAGCATAACAGAGGTCAGGAGTGGAGAGGTCAACCAGGATGGGTAAACAGGTCAGGACGTTAATGGGAAGCTGGATACAGGCGGTTGCAATCACAGACACTAATAAAGCAAAAACCACTTTCGAGCAAGGGATAGAGGAAGGAGCTGCCTTAAATAGAGCCTTTTCACATGAGATAGGCCATGGAGCCAAATCTCTGCAGGACACAGCAGGGTAAATTCCTGCACAGACCGATCAAGCCCTCTTAAAGGGAACCTGTCACCCCCAAAATCGATGGTGAGGTAAGCTCACCATCATCAGGGGCTTACCTACAGCATTTTGGAATGCTGTAAATAAGCCGCTGATGTTACATGAAAGAGGAGAAAAAGAGGTTAGATTATACTCACCCAGGGGCGGTCCCGCTGCGGTCCGGTCAAATGGGTGTCTCAGGTCCACTCCGGCGCCTCCCTTCTTCATTCCATGATGTCCTCTTCTGGTCTTCACGCCGCGGCTCCAGCGCATGCGTACTTTGTCTGCCCTGTTGAGGGCAGAGGAAAGTACTGCAGTGCGCAGGCGCCGGAAAGGTTAGAGAGGCCCGGCGCCTGCACACTGCAGTACTGTGCTCTGCCCTCAACAGGGCAGACAAAGTACGCCTGCGCTGGAGCCGCGGCATGAAGACCAGAAGAGGAAGTCATGGAATGAAGATGGGAGGCGCCGGAGTGGACCTGAGACACCCATTTGACCAGACCGCAGCGGGACCGCCCCTGGGTGAGTATAATCTAACCTCTTTTTCTCCTCTTTCAGGTTACATCGGGGGCTTATATAAGCCCCTGATGACGGTGAGCTTACCTCACCATCGATTTTGGGGGTGACAGGTTCCCTTTAAGACTAGATGGGTTCCTCATGCAGCAGCAGCAGCAACACAGAGCTGTACAAGCAGAAACAAGTTCAGCGGCACAGCCTGCTGTGAGGAGAAACTGTGCGGTGATTGGGGCGGCGCTGAGGTTATGTAGCGGTGCCTGAACGACACCACTGGGCAGGACTGAAATACAGTACAGTAGAGAAGGAGGTAGAAACAAAACACCAGCTTTATTGAAAGACAGAGGATTATATGCCTGAAAATAAGACTAACAGTTATTGTAATGATTACAGCAATAATACATAGAAGGAGAGATAGCTAGAATGTGTCACACAAGCTGTGATCCAGCTATGACAATGCAAAGTTAAATGCAAACAGTACAGTATAAACAATTTCTACAAACTACTCTCTTCTAACTTCTTACCTGTTCTACACCCTAACACAGTTAAACATCAGTGTCTCACTGCCAGTTCTGTAGAGCTTGGAAAAAAGTCAGGTAGCTGCTGCTTGGTCCTGATGTAGTGGCTCCTGATGTAGTTTGTTGTGTTGAGCTCTTCCTTCAGGATAAATGATCCGTCTTCTTCTGAATCCAGGCAAGTCTCATTCCCACTTTCAATGTTGAGAGATTATTGGTACCACAGCAGTTTCCTCTGTCAGGTTACAGATGCTCAGGGAAGACTACCTGGCTGTGTGATGCGGCTCTTTCATTCTGACACAGTCCTGGTGATCTATCATGTTGTAACCTTTCCCCAACTTCTCCATTGAAGCCATTAGTTAATTTAACAGTCTCTTGTTGTTAGGACACACTTATTGTCCTGCTTGTCTCTCACAGGCACGAGGCTCCTTTTTTACCTCCTGAACAAACACTTACTGCTTCTGCTTCAGGGGAGAAAGGACTAGTCCAAGTGCACACAAATCAGAGGGGAGGATTGTCCCTTAAAGTCACAATGTAATCCAGTTTTTAGCAGAAGCTGTCCGCCTACATTCCTCCCCACTTAAAGCTTGCCATCCTCACCCTTGCTGTATAGTGCAGGGAGAATAATGAAGGACTCAATGCAACTCTTTACACAGCAGTGGCCCACTGTCAACAATACATACAGGTGGACCAAATGAACTGATCAACATTGTACCTATTTGGTGGAACCCCTGCATTAAGCCTACTGGATCTCCAGAGGTGTTGACTATATTCAATTGAACAGTAACAGTAAGACCATCCTCTTCAGCATGAAGATCAGTCAGAGTCTGAGATTCCTCTCCTCTGCGAATTGGCAATGGTTCTGTGCCAGGAACGTCAGCATCCACAGACTGGGGACCTTCTGCAATTTCAGGACCACTAATCTTCACTACAGTCACTGTCAGGGAAAGCTAGTCTTGATGAAGGAATGGGAGGAACCGCCCTAGGGACAGATCTGGGATCTTCAGACCGGAATGGCCGTAACATATACCTGTGTATAGTTCTCAGATCATTGGGATTCCCTCTCTTGATCACTTTGTATGGTTACATCTCCCAACGTTCACTTAGCTTGCCCTTGGGACATCTTTCCCACAACAGCACCCGGTCTCTAGGCTGGAGCGGAACTTTCTGAATTGGAGGTTGACAGTTATAAGTCTTCTCTTGTAACCGCTGGCCTGCTGGCCAGCGGATGTTATGGAGCCACCGCCGCTGATATTCTTTCACCCATGAAGTGGTAGACATTCAAATAGATCCTCTGGCTGTTGCAGATTTAGTTTGACAATTTCTCGGCCTGCTCTACAAAACTATACCATGTACGGGGTATAACCCGTGGTGGTGTGGTTACCCTTGACAGACCATCGGCGTTGTTGTTTTCCGTGGTAGAGCGGTAGTGGATTGAGAAGTAAAATATTGCAAGATGAGCTACCCAGCGCTGTCCCAGGGCTACCAGCTTGGCAGTGTCCAGATGGGCCAGCAGATTGTTATCAGTCCACACAAGGCTCTTGTCCCCTGTCAGGTATTCCACAAACTTCTTTGTCATAGCCCACACTAGGGTAAGGAGTTCCAGCCCGGAAGGAGGTGTAGTTGTGAGAGTTTTGCTCCCTATCCCCTAGGGACCAACTGGCATAGGCGATAACCAGTTTGTGCCTGTCCTGTATATGCGAATGGACTGCCCTGAGTCAATAGAGACTGCCATCAGTGTAGAAGATGAATGGCCTATTGAAATCTGTGTAAGCCAGGATGTCAGTGCATCTTTCGAAGACTGGAAGGCTTCTTTCTGCTTCTGTACCCAGGATATGCTTTAATTCTTGGGCACCCCAGCTGTTCCTCTTAGCAGCTTGATCAGGGGGTCCGCTATTTTCACATAGTCTTTGATGAACCGCCGATAGCACCCTGCCAATGCAAGAAAGGCTTTTAACTCCTGCAAGGTTCTGGGTGCTGGTCATTTTTGTATCACAGCTACTTTGTCTTGGGAAGGCAGTACTCCATCCTAGGACACCTTATGGACCAGGTTACTCGAACTCCTTCTTGAAAAGAAGACATTTCTTTACTAATCTTTAGCTTTACCTTCAGGCATGAGCCCGCAATCACCCGAGTACCTGCCCAAGTCTGTTCATGTGTTCCTGAAAGGTACCGAAGTACACAATTATATTGTTCAGATATATCAGAGTTGCTTCAAAGTTCAGGTCACCCAGGCACTTCTCCAGCCACTGGAACGTACACTATGCATTGGATAGTTCAAATGGCATTCTGTCAATTCAAACAGTTTCAAGGCAGTATGTCTTTGCTTTGTCTTTTTCTGCCACCAGTACCTGCTAGTACCCGCTAGCTAGATCCAGAGTGGAGAAGTTTTAGCCTTCCCTAGGGTCATCAAGGACTCTTCAATGTGAGTCAGGGCAGAGGTATATCTAGGATTTCTGGCACCCGGGACAAGAATTCAGTTTGGCGCCCCCCAGGACATATGCGATTTGCACACTTAGTCATGTACCCACAAGCTCCTCTCCCTACTGCTCTCAATGTTCAGTGAAAACCGGAGAGAAGCAGGAAGAGAAGCTCATTGTCACTGGACCATAAGTATGAAAGTCACATATGAGTGAAGTGTCCATGTGATGACTACTGGAACCTGCAGCGCTGAATCCTGACATCGCAGGCTTCTGAATTCTCACAATGAATGCACTGCACACTTTTAGGATTCTCCCTTGCCGGTGGACTTTCATGTCAGCACATGCATGTGATTTGTATACTTCTGACCACATTCCAACAAGACTTGCCCGGCCTCGCTGAGTTCTTTTTCATTGAGTGAGGCCACACATGTCTAGTCAGCACGTGATCGCATGTATGTAAATCGCCAGCATGAGAGAATCCTAACAGCATGCAGAGCGCACTGTGTGAATTCAGAAGTCTGCAGTCACAAAGAATGACTACAGACTCATTACAAACCTGGACATTTCCTTTAATGCTCCTAACAAATAAAAACATGAGAATTAGTATCAAAAATAACATTTACATCCAGGTACCTTATAGATGTCGTCATCTCTGGAGCCGTTCTCTTTCTTTTCTTCATCTTGTCCAGACCCCGTGATGAGTTTTCTCATCCACAGCTCGTCTCTGCAGACTTCCATTTTTTCTTCTCTTTTACAGAAAATCTCCACATGATGCCCTTAAAGAGAGAAGTGTCATTATAATGCTCCTGAATAAAAAATTGCCCCTCACTATATTGCCTGCCCAAAACATGACCCCCACACTGTCCCTCTTATGGTACATGCTCTTCACACTGACCTCTTCTTTCCATACCGACCCCCCTCTTCACACTGTCCTCTCACACTGTGTCCCCCCTATAGGGCCTAGTCTCTATACTATACTCTGTCATCACACCCCCCTCCTTGGTATACTGTCCCCTCCTGACTGTACCATTACACTGTCTCCCCATGTTACGCCCCCACTATTCAGTTTTTATTCTGTGCCTACTAACTTGCCTCCCCCCATAATGTTTCCTCATACTATTCCCCTCCCTCCTCATACTGTTTCCTCTCAAATCCCCCATTCACCATACTGTCTTGTCATATATTTACCACTCACTTTCTATACTGCCTGCTCACCTGACTCCCCATACTGTGTCTGCACACATCCCATCACCCTCATACATGTTTCCTCATACATGCCCCCATTCCCCATACTGTTTCCTCATACATGCCCCCATATTCACCCATACTGTTTCTTCATACATGCCCCCATTCCCCCATACATGCTCCCCATTCCCCCATACTATTTCCTCATACATGCCCCCATCTCCCCGTTTGCTCTTCATTTTGTGTCCTCAAATCTCCCCATACATTAAATCCCCCATCCCCACTACAAATCTCCCCACACACAATAAATAACCCCATCTCCACTCCAAATCTCCCCACACAGATTAAATCCCCCATCCCCACTCCAAATCTCCCCCCCACACATTAAACACCCCTATCCCCACTCCAATTCTCCCCACACACAATAAATCCCCCCATTCCCCACAGCCCCTCATCAACCACCTCCTCATCCACCCACAGAACCTAATCACCCACATAGCCCCTCATCATGCCCACAGCCCATCACCCCCCTTAGCCCCTCATAGTCCCCCACACAGCCCCTCATTATCCCCCATTCCTCACACAGCCCCTTCTTTCCCCACAACCCCTCATCATCCCCCAATTCCCCACACAGGCCCTCATTATCCCCCACACAGCCTCTCATCAATCCCCCATTCCCCACACAGCCCCTCATTCCCCACACAGCCTCTCATCAATCCCCCACTCAGCCCCTCATTCCCCACACAGCTCCTCATCATCCCCCACCCCACACAGCCTCTCATCATCCCCCATTCCCCACACAGCCCCCTCTTTCCCCACAGCACCTCATCATCCCCCCATTCCCCACACAGGCCCTCATCATCCCCCACACAGCCTCTCATCAATCCCCCATTCCCCACACAGCCCCTCATCCCCCCACAGAACCTAATCACCCACATAGCCCCTCATCATCCCCACAGCCCCTCATCACCCCCCATAGCCCCTCATAATCCCCCACACAGCCCCTCATCATCCCCCATTCCTCACACAGCCCCCTCTTTCCCCACAGCCCCTCATCATCCCCCCATTCCCCACACAGGCCCTCATCATCCCCCACACAGCCTCTCATCAATCCCCCATTCCCCACACAGCCCCTCATTCCCCACACAGCCTCTCATCAATCCCCCACTCAGCCCCTCATTCCCCACACAGCTCCTCATCATCCCCCACCCCACACAGCCTCTCATCATCCCCCAATCCCCACACAGCCCCCTCTTTCCCCACAGCCCCTCATCATCCCCCCATTCCCCACACAGGCCCTCATCATCCCCCACACAGCCTCTCATCAATCCCCCATTCCCCACACAGCCCCTTATTCTCCACACAGTCTCTCATCAATCCCCCACTCAGCCCCTCATTCCCCACACAGCTCCTCATCATCCCCCACCCACACTGCCTCTCATCATCCCCCAATCCCCACACAGCCCCCTCTTTCCCCACAGCCCCTCATCATCCCCCCATTCCCCACACAGGCCCTCATCATCCCCCACACAGCCTCTCATCAATCCCCCATTCCCCACACAGCCCCTTATTCTCCACACAGTCTCTCATCAATCCCCCACTCAGCCCCTCATTCCCCACACAGCTCCTCATCATCCCCCACCCACACAGCCTCTCATCATCCCCCATTCCCCACACAGTCCCCTCTTTCCCCACAGCCCCTCATCATCCCCCCATTCCCCACAAAGGCCCTCATCATCCCCACACAGCCTCTCATCAATCCCCCGTTCCCCACACAGCCTCTCATTCCCCACACAGCTTCTCATCATCCCCCATTCCCCACACAGCCTCTCATCATTCCCCTTCTCCCCACACAGTTCCTCATCATCCCCCATTCCTTACACAGCACCTCATCACCCCCTTTTCCCCACAGCTCTGTTTCTGCGGCCTCACCCTTCAGGGCAGCCACTCCAAATCTCCACTTTCCAGCCATTTAACCCATTCAGGAGAGGAACACATAGCCTAGTAGATAATGCCATGTGTTCCCCTCCTAAACAGTCCAGGGATCGCCACAATATTGTACACTGTTCCACAATGGCCTCTTCTGGCCACCACCACAACAAGATTCACTTTGACTATGGCGACTGTCCAATCTTCTGATGCCCTCACACTGGTTGGTTCCTCTGCTGTCAGTGAGCTCTCTCGTACTCATTTTTTCAGAAGGTTTTTTTTAAACACACTTGCACCACAGTCTTACATGGTGTACTCTTTACTTACAGTACATTCAAAAGTCTGCTCGTCTGGTCTTTTGCCCATCTGGTTTTCATCCGCTTTCTTGGCAACTACATCTCCATATTACCTCAGGAGTCAGTTTATTTTGTCCCTCCCTTGCAGGTCTGTCTCTCTGCCTGTGAGACACTACGGCAGGCCTCTACTCCTCTACAGCTCTTCACTCACTATGGGTCGCCTCTCTACTTGGGCCATCTATTCCTCCATTCTTTGCAGGCAGGCACAGCTCCCTCTACCCAGGACAGTCACAGAGAAAATCTCCCCTCTGTAACTGTAGAATATGCATGTCCACGTAGTATATTGCACAGCCCACGTAGTATATTGCCCAGCCACGTAGTATATTGCCCAGTCACGTAGTATATTGCCCAGCCACGTAGTATATTGCCCAGCCACGTAGTATATTGCCCAGTCACCTAGTATATTACCCAGCCACGTAGTATATTGCCCAGTCACGTAGTATATTGCCCAGCCACGTAGTATATTGCCCAGCCACGTAGTATATTGCGCAGTCACCTAGTATATTGCCCAGCCACGTAGTATATTGCCCAGTCACGTAGTATATTGCCCAGTCACGTAGTATATTGCCCAGTCACGTAGTATATTGTCCAGCCACGTAGTATATTGCCCAGTCACGTAGTATATTGCCCAGTCACGTAGTATATTGCCCAGTCACGTAGTATATTGCCCAGCCACGTAGTATATTGCCCAGGCACGTAGTATATTGCCCAGGCACGTAGTATATTGCCCAGGCACGTAGTGTATTGCCTAGACACGTAGTATATTGCCCAGCTACGTAGTATATTGCCCAGTCACGTAGTACACAGCACAGAGCCACGTAGTATATTGCACAGCCACGTAGTATATTGGCCATTCACGTTGTATATTGCCCAGCTACGTAGTATATTGCCCATCCACGTATGTCACAGGTTAAAAAAAATATATAAACATTTACTCACCTTCCGAGGGCCACTTGTAGTTCGATCACATGACCGTGACGTCATGGCAGGTCCTTCTCGCGCAGGTGCGCAGGACCTGTGATGACGTCGCGGTCACATGACCGTGACGTCATGGCAGGTCGTTCTCACGCAGGGCCTGTGATGACATCGCGGTCACATGACCGTGACGTCATGGCAGGTCCTTCTCGCGCAGGCGCGCAGGGCCTGTGATGACGTCGCGGTCACATGACCGTGACGTCATGGCAGGTCCTTCTCGCGCAGGCGCGCAGGGCCTGTGATGACCTAGTAACCAGAGCGGGGGCACCACATAGGGACCGGGGATCCAACCAGGTCTATAAGATACTGAACCACAAAAAACAAGACAAGAGATAGACCATAAACGGGGATCACCCAAGGCAATGGATTGAGTATGAAAAAAAGCAATCTTTATTAACAATAATTATGGACATACAAAAATCCACATAGAGCACACAAATTAAAAACATTTAAAAATGGTCACACATAGGACCTATATACATAGACACTCGGCTCACAATAGAGCCCTCCCCCTCGTACGGCACCTCCCACACACTCTCTATAATTGTTGACTCTTAATATATAAAGCGTGGGACGTCTGCATGAACAGCACCAAAAAACCTATATCATAGGGCGATAATATTGCCCAAAAATATATATATATGCGCCAGTAAACAGATTACTTACTTAAACAGGCTAACTATGACATACATGAACAGATGTGTGTGGTGAAAACCCTGCTTACAATATGAAAACAATATGGGCGACAACATATCACATCAATATATATGCATGAAAAGTAAGACAGGTTCTAAACCACAATGATGACAGGTAGAATTGCTCACTGTAAAATATAACAGTATATAATCACTGGATAGACCATGTAGCGGTTCCACTAGCCAGTTAAATCAAGTGGTGAGACCTCAATCATAGGAAGCCACAGACCTCTGGAGTAAGACGCATAGAAAACCTGCTGACAAATGAAGATATCAATAGCCAAATGGCCTAGACCTGGTAAAGCAAACCCCAGTGCTGTTCAGGCCCCGTAAGCAGTTGAGGGGGGGTGCCGACAGGAGGAGCAGAGACCCGACGCGTGTCGCCACAGCAGTGGCTTCGTCAGGGGTAGCTCCTGTAGAAATCCGGCGTCCTTATCTAGTCTAATAATTGCTTTTTGCGCAGCTACAGCTGTGCTGCTTAACAGAGACACAACCATACAACTGGGGTTTGCTTACCAGGTCTAGGCCATTTGGCTATTGATATCTTCATTTGTCAGCAGGTTTTCTATGCGTCTTACTCCAGAGGTCTGTGGCTTCCTATGATTGAGGTCTCACCACTTGATTTAACTGGCTAGTGGAACCGCTACATGGTCTATCCAGTGATTATATACTGTTATATTTTACAGTGAGCAATTCTACCTGTCATCATTGTGGTTTAGAACCTGTCTTACTTTTCATGCATATATATTGATGTGATATGTTGTCGCCCATATTGTTTTCATATTGTAAGCAGGGTTTTCACCACACACATCTGTTCATGTATGTCATAGTTAGCCTGTTTAAGTAAGTAATCTGTTTACTGGCGCATATATATATATTTTTGGGCAATATTATCGCCCTATGATATAGGTTTTTTGGTGCTGTTCATGCAGACGTCCCACGCTTTATATATTAAGAGTCAACAATTATAGAGAGTGTGTGGGAGGTGCCGTACGAGGGGGAGGGCTCTATTGTGAGCCGAGTGTCTATGTATATAGGTCCTATGTGTGACCATTTTTAAATGTTTTTAATTTGTGTGCTCTATGTGGATTTTTGTATGTCCATAATTATTGTTAATAAAGATTGCTTTTTTTCATACTCAATCCATTGCCTTGGGTGATCCCCGTTTATGGTCTATCTCTTGTCTTGTTTTTTGTGGGCCTGTGATGACGTCGCGGTCACATGACCGTGACATCATGGCAGGTCCTTCTCCCATACCACCGGAACCTGCCGCTTGCATGGAGTGGTCACCGGAGCGTAGCCAGGAGCGGGAAAGGCGGCGGAAGGTGAGTAAATAATGATTTTTTATTTTTTTTACTATTTTTAACATTAGATGTTTTTACTATTGACGCTGCATAGGCAGCATCAATAGTAAAAACTTGGTCACACAGGGTTAATAGCGGCGGTAACGGAGCGAGTTACCAGCTGCATAACGCGGTCCGTTGCTGCTGGCATTAACCCTGTGTGAGCGGTTACTGCGGGGAGTATGGAGCGGGCGCCGACTGTAGGGGAGTAGGGAGGGACTAATCGGACTGTGGCCGTCGCTGATTGGTCACGGCAGCCATGATAGGCAGCTGGCGAGACCAATCAGCGACTTGGATTCCATGACAGACAGAGGCCGCGACCAATGAATATCCGTGACAGACAGAAGGACAGACAGACGGAAGTGACCCTTAGACAATTATATAGTAGATATCTAGGAAAGCTCCCCTGAAACCAGGTTCAGAGCTCCCCTTCTGGCCTTGAGTCAGAACAGTGTTATATGTAATAATAATAGTCAGGGTCGGACAGGGGTGTCTGGGGCCCACCAGGGGAATTAACTCTAGGGGCCCACCCTATAGCTATATGCAAATATCTGTCAGTCGTTATCCCCACTATAGTGGAGCATCGGCTGTAAACCACAGGCGGCTGCTGCACATCTACTGTGCGACCCAATAACTGGGATGTATAATTACGGTAGTTTACATTAATGGAGATCTTTGGTTAATACAAATTATCACCGATCCATAGGCTCCAAAGGATAGGTGAGCGCTTAGGTTCAACCATTAGAAACTGCATCGATCGGAAGAATGGGGAGGTTTTATCACTCGGGCGAAAGAGTATCAGTGGGCCCCTTTAACACATGCCGCGATTCCTGATGCACAGATAAAAAAACAGATATAGTACAATATATGGGCACCATACAGTGCGCCATACAGTATTATGGTCAACACATAGTCCGCCATGCAGTATTATGGGCAACCACATACTTTGCCATACTGTATTATGGGCAACCACATAGTCCGCCATACAGTATTATGGTCAACCACATAGTCCGCCATACAGTATTACGGTCAACACATAGTGCTCCATACAGTATTACGGGCACCTTATAGTCCGCCATACAGTTATGGGCAACCACATAGTTCTCCATGCAGTATTACGGGCACCTCATAGTCCGCCATACAGTATTATGGGCACCACATAGTCCTCCATACAGTATTATTGGCCCCATATAATGCTCCTCCATACAGTATTATTGGCCCTATATAATACTCCTCCATACAGCATTATGGGCACCTCATAGTCCTCCATACAGTATTATGGCCAACCATATGGTCTGCAATACAGTATTATGGGCACCACATAGTCCGCCATAGAGTATTATGGGCAACCATATAATGTTCCTCCATACAGCACATAACGGCCGGCCCCCTGCTCCTCCATACAGCACATTACGGGCCCCCTTCTCTGCCATACAGCACATCACGGGCCCCTTGCTCCTACATACAGTATTGTGGGCCCCCTGTTCCTTAATACAGTATTGTGGGCCCCCTGCTCCTCCACACAGTATTATGCCCCCCTGCTCCTCCATACAGTATTATACACCCCCGCTCCTCCATACAGTATTATGCACCCCCCTCCTCCATACAGTATTATGGGACCCTACTGCTCCACATAGTATTATGCTCCCCTGCTCCTCCATACATTATTATGGGATCCCGCTCCTCCACACAGTTTTACACCCCCCTGCTCCTCCATACAGTATTATGCAGTCCCGCTCCTCCATACAGTATTATTGGACCCCACTACTCCACACAGTATTATGCATACCCGCTCCTCCACACAGTGTTATGCTCCCCCACTCCTCCATACAGTATTATGGGACCCCGCTCCTCCACACAGTATTATGCTCCCCCACTCCTCCATACAGTATTATGGGACCCCGCTCCTCCACACAGTATTATGTACCCCTGCTCCTCCACACAGTGTTATGCTCCCCCACTCCTCCATACAGTATTATGGGACCCCACCACTCCACACAGTATTATGCACCCCTGCTCCTCCACACAGTGTTATGCTCCCCCACTCCTCCATACAGTATTATAGGACCCCGCTCCTCCACACAGTATTATGCACCCCCCTCCTCCATACAGTATTATGCACCCCCGCTGTTCTGCCCTTTCTAGCGAAGGACAGGTTCATATCTTGTATTAAAAAGGTTTAATACCATAGTTTTGGTTTTGCTGTGTTATAGCACCACCCAGTGGTGGTTACATTTATTACCTGTGTTTTTCTGTAACTATTAGAGTGTTGCATTCTGGGATTCACCAAGGTATCATGGGAAGGGGAAACTCCATTTTCTCTCTGTGTATTTCCCTGGACACACGTGTTAATCTGCTGTGTTGAACTACCTCACTTACTTGCCATTCCGGTTAAGATTATCCGGTAAGACCATTATCCCTGTTCTTGCTATGTAATGTTGTACAGAGTGTGATTAACTGTATAGCAGCTAGTACACAGGAAATGTGATTTTTGGTTACCTGCTGTATGTAGTTATTATAGAAGTTGCATCATCCTGTATGCTTTCCCTGTTAGTTGCAGTCATGTTATTATTTGCCCAATACTTATACAAATCATTTGTATTCTTATAGTTTTACCGCGCTCATGTTTACCAATAAACAAGTTAGACTACAGAGAACAGTCTGCTTATTTGGGAGACAGAAGTGGTTTATGCCGTATGTCGGATCACACACCGTATCAACGTGTATGAAGACAGAACAGTAAAACGGATTCTAGATACCAGCGGAGGCCAGTAATACGCAGGCTAGATACCAGCAAGCAGTAAAACTGATGCTATACCCCAGCGGAGGCCAGTAAACGCAGGCTAGATACCAGCAAGCAGTAAAACAGAAGCTAAATACCAGCGGAGGCTAGCAAAACCAGGCTAGACGCCAGCAATAACAAGACCACTTACACAGCCGCTTGTACCTCACCACACAGCCTGCAGATACCGCAGCGGCCGCCATATTGCCCGCCAAGCGCTACACGTCTCAGTCTACGCTGAAGTCATTCCTACCCGCTCTGAGACGTCCTACAGCCTGCAAACGGACACACAATGTCTGCAAGTCGAGCATCCTCAGTCAGGACGAGGTCTCAAACAAGCCGCTCTAGCAAGTCTTCCTCGAAAAGGTCTGTCACCCTCGCCCGAGCAGAAGCTGAGGCGGCGAAGGTAAGATCCTCCTTCGCTGCACAAGAGATGCAGTTAAAGTTAAGACAAGCAGAGCAAGAAGCAGAAAGAGCCCGCCTGCAAGCAGATAGAGAAGCAGAAAGAGCCTGCCAAGAAGCAGAAAGAGCCCGCCTGCAAGCCGATAGAGACGCAGATACAGCACGCCTGCGAGCGACCTTAGAAAGGCTTTCCGCTGAAAAAGAAGCAGCAGCCGCAATAGCCAAAGCTGAGTTCTTAGAAGCCGTGGAGTTTCCCGAATCTGAGCGTGACAGCGACGTACGTGGACCAGACCTTGATCGTCAGGACCCTGCTCAACGCGTCTCAGAATATGTCCACCAACATCCCGGAATAGAAGACAACTCTGATCCGTTACACCAACCAGCCTATACAGATTACCAGAGATCCTTCCTCCAAACACCGTACTGGAAGCAGGAAGGTATACTGCGAAACGACGTCGACCACCACTACCGTCTTACAGAACAGAAGGTACGGCCTCCTCCCAGACTGACAGGGACACCCTTCGCTTCAGAACGGTTTTATACAGACATTCCTAAGCCAGAAGCTCCTACCAGGTATGAGGATGCACCACACACACCGCATGACAACAGCACACCAGCTCATGTTGGCACTGACTCAGCCACTATGAACTTTGCAAGGTTCTTTACCCGCCGGGAGCTGGTCACCAAGGGACTTGTAAAGTTCACTGATCAAGCTGAAAGCTACAGAGCATGGCGAGCCTCCTTCCAGAATGCCATCAGAGACTTGCATCTTTCCAGTAGTGAAGAGTTAGATCTACTGGTTAAGTGGCTTGGGAACGAGTCAGCTGAACACGCCAAAAGAATCAGGAACATTAACATAAAGTACCCACACACAGGACTTCGCATGGTGTGGGAGAGACTCGAAGAATGTTATGGGTCAATAGAAGCTATAGAAAATGCTTTGTATAAAAGAATTGATGATTTCCCCAAGATAGCAAATAAGGGTGTCAAAAGCTCAGGGAACTGAGCGACTTGTTAATGGAGGTACATGCTGCTCAGGCAGAAGGTGACCTACCAGGGTTGGCATTCCTGGACACTGCCAGAGGTGTCAACCCGATTGTCCAAAAGCTCCCTTACAATTTACAAGAAAAGTGGGTCAGTCACGGGTCCCGTTACAAACAGGCTCATAAGGTGCCATTTCCTCCTTTCAGGGTGTTTGTAGACTTTGTTGCTCAGCAGGCTAAAGTTAGAAATGACCCCAGTTTCGATTTCACTATGTCATGTACCACTGCCTCCGGTGTAAAACCCAGTAAAACACCAGTGGCAGTACACAAAACTAATGTTACCTCCACAGGTTTTCCTTACAGGGCAAGTAAGTCCTCTCCAGAGGAGGACAAACCTCAGGATCCCAGCAAACACTGCCCCCTACACAAGAAACCTCATCCTCTACTAAAATGTAGAGCCTTCAGGGAGAAGCCTCTAGAAGACCGTAAGAGCTTCCTAAGGGAAAACAAGATATGCTTCAGATGCTGCGCGACTACCTCACACTTCGCCAAGAACTGTGAAACCAGTGTGAAATGCGCAGAATGCAGTAGTGTGGAGCACAACACGGCTTTACACCCTGGACCACTCTCAGGGGTATCGTCACGAGTAGAAGAGTCTGCCGAAAAACAGACGGACACTGACATTGACACCCCAGTGGTCACTTCTCAGTGTACAGAGATCTGCAAGGAATTTGTAGCAGGGAGATCCTGCTCGAAGATCTGTCTTGTCAGAGTATTCCCAGTGAGTCAACGGGATAAGGCAATCAAGGTATATGCAACATTGGACGATCAGAGCAACAGGTCTCTAGCTAAGCCCTTTCTCTTCGACACCTTCAACATTGCTGGTCCCGGCTCTCCGTACTCCTTGAAGACATGTGCAGGTACTGTCGAGACGGCGGGGAGAAAAGCGACCGGATTCAAGGTAGAGTCTATGGACGGTCAAACCTGCTTATCTTTACCATCAGTACTAGAGTGCAATCAAATTCTGGACAACAGGTCTGAGATACCTACACCGGAGGTAGCAGCTCATCACACCCACTTGAGACGTATAGCTCACCTGATAACGGAGCTTGACCAAGGAGCCCCTATCGTCTTACTCCTCGGAAGAGACATTCTACGGGTCCACAAGGCTAGAGGACAGACCAACGGCCCACAAAATGCCCCATATGCTCAGAGACTTGACCTAGGATGGGTCATTGTGGGAGACGTCTGTTTGGGTGGAGCACACAGGCCGACATCAGTCAACAGCATGCTCACCAATACCCTCGAGAATGGACGCCCGTCTCTCTTCCAGCCATGCGAGAGCAGTTTCCTGATTAAAGAATTGCCACACAACACCCCTCTATCCTGTCCGTTAGCTGATCCCTCCTGTGAAGACCATGCATGCGACGGTGAGCAAGATCATATACGGTGCACAGTTTTCCACAGGACAAGAGAAGACAACCAGGTAGCAACGTCCATAGAGGACAGACTGTTCTTGGACATCATGGAGCGAGAGATAGTAAGAGATGAATCAAAGAGTTGGGTCGCACCTTTACCATTCAAACCACAGAGGCAACGCTTACCCAACAACAGAGAACTTGTGTACAGTCGATTTGTCTCCCTTACACGCAAACTGCAGAAGTCACCAGAGACAAAAGAACACTTCTTTACCTTCATGGAGAGAATATTCCAGAGTAGCCACGCGGAAATTGCACCTGTACTTCAAGATTCCGAGGAATGTTGGTACTTACCTATTTTCGGCGTGTATCATCCGAAGAAACCTGGTCAGATAAGAGTGGTATTTGACTCAAGTGCCAGATACGAAGGTGTTTCTTTAAACGACGTCTTTCTATCTTGTCCAGACCTCAACAACAGACTTCTGGGAGTACTCCTTCGTTTCCGCAAAGATGCAGTAGCATTTATGGCCGACATACAACAGATGTTTCACTGCTTCCTTGTTAAAGAAGAACACAGAAACTACTTGAGGTTTTTCTGGTACCGCGATAATGACCCCTACAAGGACATCGTGGAATATCGTATGAAGGTACACATCTTCGGGAACAGCCCTTCCCCTGCTGTCGCTATCTATGGGCTTAGACATTCAGCCAGAGAGGGTGAAGCAAAGTACGGATCGGATGTAAGATCTTTTGTGGAAAAGGATTTCTACGTAGATGACTGTCTGAAGTCCACACCCACAGATGAGTCGGCAGTCAGTCTCCTGAAAAGGGCACAAGAAATGCTCGCTTCATCCAATCTGAGGTTGCACAAAATTGCTTCCAACAGCCAAAAACTAATGGCAGCCTTTCCCTCTCAAGATTACTCAACCGATTTAAAAGACTTGGATTTAAGCACGGACTCCCTTCCTATGCAGCGGAGCCTGGGTTTACTTTGGGATTTGAAAAAGGATGCATTCACCTTCCAGATCAGCGAAGAAGAGAAACCTTTCACGCGTAGAGGCATCCTGTCAGTTGTGAACAGCTTGTACGATCCTCTGGGATTTGTAACTCCTGTAACTATCCAAGGTAAAATGATGTTGAGAGACTTCACCCAAGAGACGTCCGATTGGGATGATCCGCTTCCCAGTGAGAAAAGAGACTTGTGGGTAAGATGGAAGAACTCGTTAGAAGCCCTGTCAAGTCTCTACGTTGCACGACCATATGCTTCTGTGCCATCAACAGAAATCAAGATGCAAAGGCTTTGTATCTTCTGCGATGCCTCAACCAAAGCAATTGCAGCAGTGGCGTATTTGAAAACTATTGACATCAACGAACAATGCCACGTGAGGCTTGTTATGAGCCGGACAAAACTGGCCCCGCTCCGTGAACACACAGTACCCAGACTGGAACTCTGTGCAGCTGTGTTAGCAGTAGAGTTAGCTGAGCTTATCTCAACAGAAATGGACCCGGAGGTCAAAGAAATCGAGTTCTACACTGACAGCAAGGTAGTGTTGGGGTACATTTGCAATGAAACTCGTCGTTTCTATGTCTATGTCAGCAATCGGGTGCTAAGGATCAGGAGATCCACCGACCCTAAACAGTGGCATTATGTGTCCACAAACCACAATCCTGCGGACCACGCAACCAGATCCATTGAAGCAAGACTCACACATGAAAGTTTAACCACATTCCTGGCAGAAGTTTCGGCCATCATTAATGCTAGACCATTGACTTCACTTTCTAGTGACTCTGAGGATCCGACCATTCTCACCCCTGCCATGTTACTTACTCAGAAAGCCAGCGTTCTCAGCGCTCCACCTGGAGAATTTAGCAACAAAGACCTCTACAGACGACAATGGAGACAAGTCCAAAGTCTCTCCAATACCTTCTGGGACAGATGGAGGAAGCAGTACCTCTCCACCTTACAAACCAGGAAGAAGTGGCAGACCGACAAACCAAACATCAAAACCGGCGATGTCGTTCTCATGAAAGACAGCCAGTCTCACCGTAATGAGTGGCCACTAGGCCTCATCACTAAAATATTCACAAGCAAAGATGGGAAAGTCCGTAAGGTTGAGGTCAAAGTAGGCAAGTCCGGGGAGAGTAAACTATTCCTCATACCAGTTGCGGAACTTGTCTTACTGTTTTCACCAAAAGAACCTGTGGGTGGCATCAGTTGATGCCAAGCGGGGAGTGTTCTGCCCTTTCTAGCGAAGGACAGGTTCATATCTTGTATTAAAAAGGTTTAATACCATAGTTTTGGTTTTGCTGTGTTATAGCACCACCCAGTGGTGGTTACATTTATTACCTGTGTTTTCCAGTAACTGTTAGAGTGTTGCATTCTGGGATTCACCAAGGTATCATGGGAAGGGGAAACTCCATTTTCTCTCTGTGTATTTCCCTGGACACACGTGTTAATCTGCTGTGTTGAACTACCTCACTTACTTGCCATTCCGGTTAAGATTATCCGGTAAGACCATTATCCCTGTTCTTGCTATGTAATGTTGTACAGAGTGTGATTAACTGTATAGCAGCTAGTACACAGGAAATGTGATTTTTGGTTACCTGCTGTATGTAGTTATTATAGAAGTTGCATCATCCTGTATGCTTTCCCTGTTAGTTGCAGTCATGTTATTATTTGCCCAATACTTATACAAATCATTTGTATTCTTATAGTTTTACCGCGCTCATGTTTACCAATAAACAAGTTAGACTACAGAGAACAGTCTGCTTATTTGGGAGACAGAAGTGGTTTATGCCGTATGTCGGATCACACACCGTATCAACGTGTATGAAGACAGAACACCAGCTCCTCCACACAGTATTATACTCCCCCACTCCTCCATACATTATTATGGGACCCCGCTCCTCCACACAGTATTATGCACCCCCCTCCTCCATACAGTATTATGGGACCCCACTCCTCTACACAGTATTATGCACCCCTGCTCCTCCACACAGTGTTATGCTCCCCCACTCCTCCATACAGTATTATGGGACCCCGCTCCTCCACACAGTAATATGCACCCCCCTCCTCCATACAGTATTATGCACCCCCGCTCCTCCACACAGTGTTATGCTCCCCCACTCCTCCATACATTATTATGGGACCCCACTCCTCCACACAGTATTATGCACCCCCACTCCTCCACACAGTGTTATGCTCCCCCACTCCTCCATACAGTATTATGGGACCCCACTCCTCCACACAGTATTATGCACCCCCGCTCCTCCATACAGTGTTATGCTCCTCCACTCCTCCATACAGTATTATGGGACCCCACTCCTCCACACAGTATTATGCACCCCCACTCCTCCACACAGTGTTATGCTCCCCCACTCCTCCATACAGTATTATGGGACCTCACTCCTCCACACAGTATTATGCCCCCCGCTCCTCCATACAGTATTATGCACCCCTGCTCCTCCACACAGTGTTATGCTCCCCCACTCCTCCATACATTATTATGGGACCCCGCTCCTCCACACAGTATTATGCACCCCCCTCCTCCATACAGTATTATGCACCCCCGCTCCTCCACACAGTGTTATGCTCCCCCACTCCTCCATACATTATTATGGGACCCCACTCCTCCACACAGTATTATGCCCCCACCGCTCCTCCATACATTATTATCGGACCCCACTCCTCCACACAGTATTATGGGACCCCGTTCATAGATACAGTACTGTGCCCCCCTCTCATAGACAATACTATGGCCCCCCTGCTCCTTCACACAGTATTATGCCCCCCCCCACTTCTCCATACAGCACGTCATGGGGCCATTGGACCCCATACATTAAAAAAAAAAAAAGTAAAATCCTCACCTCTCCCGTTCCCACTGCACTCAGCGTCTCTCCGGCTCTGCAACGCTCAGGACAGAGAGGCTGAGCGCGCAGTGATGACGTCATCGTACCCTCTGCCCTGAGACGTCGCGGAGTCAGAGGGCGCTGAAGACACTGCAGCTTCCGCCAAAACGAGGAGAGGTGAGTATTAGAAGGGGGGCGCTGCCACCAGGCTCCCCCGACTCACGAACCCCATATTCCATATCCCACCCCACCCCTGTTCACCCAGGGCCCCCAGCGCTTACCTGGATTCGCCGGGTGGTGCCGCGGGCCTTGGTCGTGGCGGTGGTAGGGACTACATGCATGCGTCCGCGTGCTCCTCTGCCGCCAGAATATTTAAAGGGCGCGCTTCCCTTTTTTTCCTTCCTCCTCCTCTCTGTGGCCCACTGGGCATTCCACCGGTGTCCGGGTGGGCCAGTCCGACCCTGATAATAATATTTATTTTTATATAGCGCTAACATATTCCGCAGTGCTTTACAGTTTACTCACATTATCATCGCTGTCCCCGATGGGGCTCACAATCTAAATTTCTTATCAGTATGTCTTTGGAACGTGGGAGGAAACTGGAGTATCCGGAGGAAACCCACGCAAATCCAGGGAGAAAATACAAACTCCTTGCAGATGTTGTCCTTGGAGGGATTTGAACCCAGGACTCCAGCGCTCCCTACCTGATAAAAAGGATCCTTCCTCGCTTCCAAGCATGATATCACTCCCTGTGAGGAAAGCAATGCCACTGTAACAACCAGGAACCTGGGATATTACACTATCACATGCAATGTTGCATTTGCCATGGAGCCTAGGCCTGTAATAGTGTAGATGTGCAATATACTAGAGATGTCATCCATGTTTAGGTCCATGTCAACTTGCAATCTATGTTTACTTCATCCATAAGTACCGTATATACTCGAGTATAAGCCGAGATTTTCAGCCCACTTTTTTGGGCTGAAAGTAACCCTCTCAGCTTATACTCGAGTCATACCCAAGGGTCGGCAGGGGAGGGGGAGCGGAGCTGTGTAATAATACTCACCTGCTCCTGGCGCGGTGTCCCTGGTTCCCCGGGGCCAGGAGCTTCTTCCTGTAGTGAGCGGTCACATGGTACCGCTCATTACAGTAATGAATATGGACCTGACTCCACTCCAATAGGGGTGGAGCCACATATTCATTACTGTAATGAGGGGTACCATGTGACCGCTCACTACAGGAAGAAGCTGCCAGCGCCGGGGAACAGACGTGCAGGGACCGCGCCAGGAGCAGTGCGCGATATTCACCTGCCCCCCGTTCTACTGTCGGCGCCGCTGCGTCTTCCCCGTCCTCTGCAGTGACACACAGGTCAGAGGGTGCGATAACGCGATTAGTGCGCGCCACCCTCTGCCTGAACGTCAGTACAGAAAATGCGGAAGACACAGCGGCGGTCGGAGGTGGAACGGGAAAGGTGGGTAGAGCAAGTGCCGGGGACCTGAGAGGTGAGTATGTGATTTTTTATTTTTTTAATCGCAGCAACAGCATATGGGGCAAATGTCTGTATGGAGCATCTTATGGGGCCATGTGCAGCGTTATAGGGGGGCAAATATCTGTATGGAGCATCTTATGGGGCCATGTGCAGCGTTATATGGGGCAAATATCTGTATGGAGCATCTTATGGGGCATTGTGCAGCGTCATATGGGGCAAATATCTGTATGGGGCCATGTGCAGCATTATATGGGGCAAATATCTGTATGGAGAATCTTATGGAGCTATGTGCAGCATTATATGGGGCAAATATCTGAATAGGGCCATGTGCAGCATTATATGGGGCAAATATCTCTTTGGAGCATCTTATGGGGCCACGTGCAGCATTATATGGGGCATATATCTGTATGGAGCATCTTATGGGGCCATAATCCACTTTGTGGAGCATTATACGGGGCAAATGTGTCTATGGAGCATCTTATGGGGTCATAATCAACATTTGTGCAGCATTATATGGGGCAAATTTTAATAGGGAGCATCTTATGGAGCCCATCATAAACTGTATGGGGCATTATATGGGGCGTATTTTGTATGGAGCATCTTATGGGGCCATCATGAACTGTATGGAGCATTATATGGGGGCTCCTGATTCAATATGGATATTCAAAAACACTTAACCTACTGATGTCTCAATTAATTTTACTTTTATTGGTATCTATTTTTATTTTTGAAATTTACCAGTAGCTGCTGCATTTTCCACCCTAGGCTTATACTCGGGTCATTAAGTTTTCCCAGTTTTTTGTGGCAAAATTAGGGGGGTTGGCTTATACTCGGGTCGGCTTATACTCAAGTATATACTGTATGTTAAAGATTCAGCGATAGATGTTCCATGGCTGAACCTTTCGCATGCTGCTTGTAATTCAGGTCTTGTAAATAGACAGAAACTCTATATAGTTCATTTATCTGACTGAATGGAAACCAATTTCTATACAGTTAGGTCCATATATATTTGGACAGAGAAAACATTTTTCTAATTTTGGTTATAGACATTACCACATTGAATTTTAAACAAAACAATTCAGATGCAGTTGAAGTTCAAACTTTCAGCTTTCATTTGAGGGTATCCACAATAAAATTGGATGAAGGGTTTAGGAGTTTCGGCTCCTTAACATGTGCCACCCTGTTTTTAAAGGAGCCAAAAGTAATTGGACAGATTCAATAATTTTAAATAAAATGTTCATTTTTAGTACTTGTTTGAAAACCCTTTGTTGGCAATGACTGCCTGAAGTCTTGAACTCATGGACATCACTAGACGCTGTGTTTCCTCCTTTTTGGTGCTCTGTTAGGCCTTCACTGCGGTGGTTTTCAGTTGCTGTTTGTTTGTGGGCCTTTCTGTCTGACGTTTAGTCTTTAACAAGTGAAATGCTGCTCAATTGGGCTGAGATCAGGTGACTGACTTGGCCATTCAAGAATATTCCACTTCTTTGCTTTAATAAATTCCTGGGTTGCTTTGGCTTTATGTTTTGGGTCATTGTCCATCTGTAGTATGAAACGACGACCAATCTGTTTGGCTGCATTTGGCTGGATCTGAGCACACAGTATGGCTCTGAATACCTCAGAATTCACTCGGCTGCTTCTGTCCTGTGTCACGCCATCAATAAACACTAGTGACCCAGTGCCACTGGCAGCCATGCATGCCCAAGCCATCACACTGCCTCCTTCGTGTTTCACAGATGATGTGGTATGCTTTGGATCATGAGCTGTACAACGCCTTCGCCATCCTTTTCTCTTTCCATGATTCTTTTAGAGGTTGATCTTGGTTTCATCTGTCCAAAGAATGTTCTTCCAGAACTGTGCTGGCTTTTTTAGATGTTTTTTTAGCATAGTCCAATCTAGCCTTTTTATTCTTGATGCTTATGAGCGGCTTGCACCGTGCAGTGAACCCTCTGTATTTACTTTCCTGCAGTCTTCTCTTTATGGTAGATTTGGATATTGATACACCGACCTCCTGGAGAGTGTTGGTCACTTGTTTGGCTGTTGTGAAGGGGTTTCTCTTCACCATGGAGATTATTCCGCCATCATCCACCACTGTTGTCTTCCATGGGCGCCCAGGTCTTTTTGCATTGATGAGTTCCCCAGTGCTTTCTTTCTTTCTCAGGATGTACCAAACCGTAGATTTTGCCACTCCAAATATTGTAGCAGTTTCTCGGATGGTTTTTTTCTGTTTTCGCAGCTTAAGGATGGCTTGTTTCACCTGCATGGAGAGCTCCTTTGACCGCATGTTTACTTCACAGCAAAACCTTCCAAATGCAAGCACCACACCTCAAATCATCTCCAGGCCTTTTATGTGCTTAATTGAGAATGACATAACGAAGGGATTGCCCACACCTGTCCATGAAATAGCCTTGAAGTCAATTGTCCAATTACTTTTAGTCCCTTTAAAAACAGGGTGGCACAAGTTAAGGAGCTGACACTCCTAAACCCTTCATCCAATTTTAATGTGGATACCCTCAAATGAAAGCTGAAAGTCTGAACTTCAACTGCATCTGAATTATTTTGTTTAAAATTCATTGTGGTAATGTCTATAACCAAAATTAGAAAAATGTTGTCTCTGTCCAAATATATATGGACCTAACTGTATATAGTAACTGAGGCCGAGTCACAATGCCTAGTCTGACTTCAGTCATAAGCGTTCTTAACCCCTAACTAACTGAGCTGCTGTAGTGTTGGCATGTAATTTCCATTGACATACTGTACATCATGCACAAAATGAAATTATAATAATGAACAGATGATAATATATAAACAAGTGAACAAGTGCACTTAAGGGATTCTGGTTTGGCTTTTAGCCTAAGTCATGCGGCAAGGCTCGTTAAAGGGTCGGTATTCACTTGTAGGATTGCTAATTCCAATAGGTGGTGCTAGAGTTCTAGTCCTATTCCTCTCTGAAGAGGCAATTTGCATGTAAGGGTTAACAGGAACAGATATTTGCAACTTGTCGATCATGATTGTGGCCACTTACAGATGTATATCTCGTAAACTTATACAGTGGATATAAAAAGTCTAAACACATATCAAGAAGAATAATTTCAGAACTTTGTCCACCTTTAGGGCTTGTGCACACGACCATAAAAATTGGTGAATGCTATCTGTCATCTTGATGGCTAGCACTCGTCCCCATGTTATTCAATGAGGCAATTCACATGTCTGATTTTTTCCTCGGACTGGTTCGGTCTGATGCAGCATGCAAGAGTTGCCTCAAGTTTTCAGATGGCACTCGGCCATTCATGTCTATTGATCCCTGGAAAATATCGGACATTCTAGTGCAGTCCTATTTTCATGGACCCACTGCATGTAGAAGATGAAGAAAGTTGTTTTTTTTTTCTCCACAGCAGAGAAAATCAGATCACACTTCGAGCAAACTCTAATCAGTGTGTGATGAGCATAATCGGACCGATTTTATCAAATGACAGAAAATTGGTTGTGTGACCCTAACATCAATGTCACCTATAATCAGAACATATCAATTGAAAATAAACTGAAATATTTTCCGTTGAAAAAAAAAGATGAAGAAAGTACTAAAATATTGTGAGGATGCTGTTCCACCTCTATCACAACTCCTGATGTGTTATTTGTGTAAAATCTTCTGTATTTTACCGTTATCCTTCTGTAAGCTGCAGTCCCTGTTGGGTAGGACAGGGTTAAGGCCACGTTCACACGTTCAGTATTTGGTCAGTATTTTATCAGTATTTGTAAGTCAAAGCCACGCGTGGGCGATAAATACAGAAGTGGTGACGTGTTTCTATTATACTTTTCCTCTGACTGTTCCTCTCCTGGTTTAGGGTTACAAATACTGACCAGACACTGAATGTGTGACCATCAGAAGAACTTCATTGTTGGCAGCGGAATATTTTTACCAGTTGAGGAAGGGCACGTATGGCCAGGAACTTTGTTTGAAGGGTCTCTGGGGAACGGAGAAGTGTCAGCCAGGTCTTGGAACCTGTGGGTCCGAGAGAGATGAGTCAAGAAAGCTGGGGACACGCAGTAAGGTGACAGCCACAGGTGCTTTGTTACGTGGTTCCTGAAAGGTGGTCTGAAGGAAAAGCTCAGCAAAAGTGTCACTATATTTAGAAAAGCTGAAGATTTCCATCTTGTTCTGCAATGCACCAACTGTGCCCCTGAAAAATGTGACTGCGGAGACCCCAATCCAGTATACCCATGATTCCTCTCACATATAACCCTTAGACATACAAAATAAGGCTAAACAACTAAAATTGATGGGTGAAAGTCGGTCACAGCTTTATTAATGCATTTCATAGAACTTGAAAACATATTTTTTAAACTCTTAGAAAGGCACATAAAGTTAATTAACCACGTTCGCCGCCAAAAGCCCTGTAGTCAAATCACAGGCACGTCAGCCGACAAGCCGTACTCCTGTGTCCTTTCTTTAACCCCTTAGTGACAGAGCCAATTTGGTACTTAATGACCGAGCCAATTTTTGCAATTCCGACCACTGTCACTTTATGAGGTTATAACTCTGGAACGCTTCAACGGATCCCGCTGAGATTGTTTTTTCGTGACATATTGTACTTCATGTTATTGGTAACATTTCTTCGATATTACTTGTGATTATTTATGAAAAAAACGGAAATATGGCGAAAATTTTTAAAATTTTGCAGTTTTCAAACTTTGTATTTTTATGCCCTTAAAGGGACACTGTCACCTGAATTTGGAGGGAACAATCTTCAGCCATGGAGGCGGGGTTTAGGGGTTTTTGATTCACCCTTTCCTTACCCGCTGGCTACATGCTGGCTGCAATATTGGATTGAAGTTCATTCTCTGTCCTCCGTAGTACACGCCTGCACAAGGTGCAATCTTGCCTTGCGCAGGCGTGTACTATGGAGGACAGAGAATGAACTTCAATCCAATATTGCAGCCAGCATGCAGCCAGCGGGTAAGGAAAGGGTGAATCAAACACCCAAAAACTCCGCCTCCATGGCTGAAGATTGTTCCCTCCAAATTCAGGTGACAGTGTCCCTTTAAATCAGAGAGATATGTCATGAAAATAGTTAATAAATAACATTTCCCACATGTCTACTTTACATCAGCACAATTTTGGAAACAAAATTTTTTTTGTTAGGGAGTTATAAGGGTTAAAAGTTGACCAGCAATTTCTCATTTTTACAACACCATTTTATTTTAGGGACCACATCACATTTGAAGTCATTTTGAGGGGTCTATATGATAGAAAATACCCAAGTGTGACATCATTCTAAAAACTACACCCCTCAAGGTTCTCAAAACCACATTCAAGAAGTTTATTAACCCTTTACGTGCTTCACAGGAACTGAAACAATGTGGAAGGAAAAAATGAACATTTAACTTTTTTTTGCAAACATCTTAATTCAGAACCATTTTTTTTATTTTCACAAGTGTAAAAACAGAAATGTAACCATAAATTTTGTTATGCAATTTCTCCTGAATACGCCAATACCCCATATGTGGGGGTAAACCACTTTTTGGGCGCACCGCAGAACTTAGAAGTGAAGGAGCGCCGTTTGACTTTTTCAATGCAGAATTGGCTGGAATTGAGATCGGACGCCATGTCACGTTTAGAGAGCCCCTGATGTGCCTAAACAGTGGAAACTCCCCACAAGTGACACCATTTTGGAAACTAGACCCCTTAAGGAACTTATCTAGATGTGTGGTGAGCACTTTGAACCCCCAAGTGCTTCACAGAAGTTTATAACGTAGAGCCGTGAAAATAAAAAATCGCTTTTGTTTACACAAAAATGATCTTTTCGCCCACAAATTCTTATTTTCACAAGGGTAACAAGAGAAATTAGACCACAAAAGTTGTTGTGCGATTTCTCCTGAATACGTCAATACTCCATATGTGAGGGTAAACCACTGTTTGGGCGCACCGCAGAGCTTGGAAGTGAAGGAGCGCCGTTTTACTTTTTCAATGTAGAATTGGCTGGAATTGAGATTGGACGCCATGTCGCGTTTGGAGAGCCTCTGATGTGCCTAAACAGTGGAAACCCCCCATAGGTGACCCCATTTTGGAAACTAGACCCCTTAAGGAACATATCTAGATGTGTGGTGAGCACTTTGAACCCCCATGTGCTTCACAGAAGTTTATAATGTAGAGCCGTGAAAAAAAAAATCACATTTTTTCTACAAAAATGATCTTTTTGCCCACAAATTTTTATTTTCACAAGGGTAACAGGAGAAATTAGACCACAAATGTTGTTGTGCAATTTCTCCTGAGTATGCTGATACCCAATATGTGGGGGTAAACCACTGTTAGGGCGCACCGCAGAGCTTGGAAGAGAAGGAGTGCCGTTTTACTTTTTCAATGTAGAATTGGCTGGAATTGAGATCGGACGCCATGTCGCGTTTGGAGAGCCCCTGATGTGCCTAAACAGTAGAAATCCCCCACAAGTGACCCCATTTTGGAAACTAGACCCCCCATGGAACTTATCTAGATGTGTGGTGAGAACCTTGAATGCCCAAGTGCTTCACAGAAGTTTATAATGCAGAGCCGTGAAAATAAAAAATATTTTTTTTTTCCACAAAAAAAATTTTTTTAGCCCCCAAGTTTTTATTTTCACAAGGGTAACAAGAGAAATTGGACCCCAAAAGTTGTTGTCCAATTTGTCCTGAGTATGCTGGTACCCCATATGTGGGGGTAAACCACTGTTTGGGCGCACGGCAGAGCTCGGAAGGGAAGGAGCGCCTTTTTGGAATGCAGACTTTGATAGAATGGTCTGCGGGTATTATGTTGCGATTGCAGAGCCCCTGATGTACCTAAACTGTAGTAACCCCCCACAAGTGACCCCATTTTGGAAACTAGACCCCCCAAAGAACTTATCTAGATGTGTGGTGAGAACTTTGAATGCCCAAGTGCTTCACAGAAGTTTAGAATGCAGAGTCGTGAAAATAAAAAATATTTTTTTTTCCACAAAAAAGATATTGTAGCCCCCAAGTTTTTATTTTAACAAGGGTAACAGGAGAAATTGGACTGCAATAGTTATTGTCCAATTTATCCCGAGTATGCTGATGCGCCATATGTGGGGGTAAACCACTGTTTGGGCGCACGGCAGAGCTCGGAAGGGAAGGAGCGCCTTTTTGGAATGCAGACTGTGATAGAATGGTCTGTGGGCATTATGTTGCGATTGCAGAGCCCCTGATGTACCTAAACTGTAGTAACCCCCCACAAGTGACCCCATTTTGGAAACTAGACCCCCCAAGGAACTTATCTAGATGTGTGGTGAGAACTTTGAATGCCCAAGTGCTTCACAGAAGTTTAGAATGCAGAGTCGTGAAATTAAAAAATATTTTTTTTTTCACAAAAAAGATATTGTAGCCCCCAAGTTTTTATTTTCACAAGGGTAACAAGAGAAATTGGACCCCAGAAGTTGTTGTCCAATTTATCCCGAGTACGCTGATGCCCCATATGTGGGGGTAACCCACTGTTTGGGCGCACGGCAGAGCTTAGAAGGGAGGGAGCACCATTTGACTTTTTGAGCGCAAAATTGGCTGTCGTGTTTGGAGACCCCCTGATGTACCTAAACAGTGGAAACCCCCCCAATTCTAGCTCCAACCCTAACCCCAACACACCCCTAACCCTAATCCCAACCTGATCCATAATCCTGATCACTAACCCTAACCATAATCACAACCCTTACCCCAAAACAACCCTAATGTCAACCCTAACCATAACCCTAATCAAAACCCTAAATCCAACACACCCCTAATCCTAATCTCAACCCTAACCTCAAACCTAACCCTAATCCCAATACACCCCTAATCACAACCCTAACCTTAACCCTAATCCCAAACCTAACCCTAATCCCAAGCGTAACCCTAATGCCAACCCTAATCCTAATACCAACCCTAATCCAAACCCTAACCCTAATCCCAGCTCTAACCCTAACTTTAGCCCCAACCCTAGCCCTAACTTTAGCCCCAACCCTAACCCTAGCCCTAAGGCTACTTTCACACTTGCGTCGTTTGGCATTCCGTCGCAATCCGTCGTTTTGGACAAGAAACGGATCCTGCAAATTTGCCCGCAGGATGCGTTTTTTGTCCATAGACTTGTATTGCCGACGGATCGTGACGGATGGCCACACGTCGCGTCCGTCGTGCACTGGATCAGTTGTGTTTTGGCGGACCGTCGGCACAAAAAAACGTTCAATGAAACGTTTTTTTGGAAGTCGCATCCGCCATTTCTGACCGCGCATGCGTGGCCGTAACTCCGCCCCCTCCTCCCCAGGACATAGATTGGGCAGCGGATGCGTTGAAAAACTACAGTTGCTGCCCACGTTGTGCACAATTTTCACAACGTGCATCGGTATGTCGGGCCGACGCATTGCAACGGCCCCGTACCGACGTAAGTGTGAAAGAAGCCTAACCCTAAATTTAGCCCCAACCCTAACCCTAAATTTAGCCCCAACCCTAGCCCTAACCCTAGCCCTAACCCTAACCCTACCCCTAACCTAACCCTACCCCTAACCCTACCCCTACCCCTAACCCTAACCCTACCCCTAACCCTACCCCTAACCCTAACCCTACCCCTAACCCTACCCCTAACCTTACCCCTAACCCTAACCCTACCCCTACCCCTAACCCTACCCCTAACCCTAACCTAACCCTACCCCTAACCCTAACCCTACCCCTAACCCTAACCCTACCCCTACCCCTAACCCTACCCCTAACCCTACCCCTAACCCTAACCCTAATTTTAGCCCCAACTGCTGTTCTCCTGCCAGCCGGCAGATGGAGACAGATGGCGGGCGCACTGGGCATGCGTCCGCCATGTTCTTCTGCCGGCGGCCAGGAGGAGCAGCAAGAGGATCCAGGGACACAGGTGAGTATTGTAGGGTCCCCGAATCCCCCTATTTCTCTGTCCTCTGATGTGCGATCACATCAGAGGACAGACAATTACACTTTACTTTTTTCTTTTTTTTTTTGCGGTCGCCGGTAAACAGTTAATTACCGGCGATCGCAAAACAGGGGTCGGTAAAACCGACCCCGATCATGCTCTTTGGGGTCTCGGCTACCCCCGGCAGCCGAGACCCCAAAGATTCTCCCGGTGCCGGCCGGCGGGCGCACTGCGCATGCGCCCGCCATTTTGAAGATGGCGGCGCCCACCGGGAGACACGAGGAGCATCGGGGGAGCTAGGTGAGTATTGGGGGGCCACCTGGGACCCCTTTTCTCTGTCCTCCGATGTGCGATCACATCGGAGGACAGAGCAATTAAAAAGAGATCGCGTTTTGTTTTTTTTTGCGATCGCCGGTAAACGGTTAATTACCGGCGATCGCAAATGCGGGGTGGGTTAAAAACCCCCCGAATCATGTTCTCTGGGGTCTCGGCTACCCCCGGCAGCCGAGACCCCGGAGAAAATCGGCCTCTGGGGGGCGCTATTGACTTTTTCCACAGCGCCGTTAATTAACGGCGCTGTGGTTTAAGTACCCTTAGTGGCCGCCGTTAAAAGGCGTATCGGCGGTCGCTAAGGGGTTAATTCCCGCTGTGGCTTGCATCTAAAATAAACAAAATACCAACGTTAAAATATGAACATTAAAATGGGCAGGGCGGGCGGGAAAGGCACCTCCTGGACCCACTGAAATGGGGGAAGGAGGGGAAAAAGAGATTAACTCAGCATTTTATAGCCTGTGAGGTAGGGGAAGGAGGGGGGAATAGTAAGCCACGCATAATGATTGGCTTATGGCCGTAAACACCACCCCCTTATAAATACTCATAAATGTGGAGGGATAACAACCTGGCCATGGCAACAGGAGGGCGAAGGGCTCCGCAGTCAGAGGCACCATTCTTACTCAGCGCCAAGCCTACCATTATTGAAGACACGCCTCTCTATTGTAACCAAGAGAAAGACATCTGCATGATGCATCTCCTGCTGTTCTTTGTGTACAAGTCACAAGAGGATTTTATTTTTATGGACTGGTGTGGTTTCCCCTTAGTGAGGTCAAGGGGAATCAGGACAGTGCAATGAACTGGAGACCAGAAGACCTGGGAGGTGTCCATTATGGTAACATGTCCACACATACACGCCAAAGCAAGACCCCATTTTTTGTGGGGGTAGCCGGGGCACAGGATACGAGTACCTCACCCAAAGTCCTGTCGCATTAGCATAAATATGAACACATTTAAACTAATACTTTGTTGAAGTTCCTGTTGTGAATTCCGCTCTTGGGCTCCCTCCGGTGGTTGTAAGTGGCACTTTTGTGAGTTCTGCTCTTGGGCTCCCTCTTGTGGTTTCAAGTGGTATGGCTGCTCCTTGGAGTTAGCTGTCTTCAGCTGCTTCCACTGATCGTCTTTTCTGCTCGGCTATTTATGCCTGGCTCTGTCCTTCAGCCAGTGCCACTTGTAAATGGTTCCTGGTTGGATTCACATCTCTTTGGATTTCCCTGTTATCCTGACCAGTTCAGCAAAGCTAAGTTTTTGCTTGCTCTTTTTGTTCACAGATTGTGGACTTTTCCGTTCTGTGCTTTCTATGTTTGTCCAGTGTTATCGGTATGAATTAATTCTGTCTTGCTGGAAGCTCTAGGAAGCAGATTTACCCTCCACACCTTTAGTCAGGTGTGGAGATTTTTAGTAAACTCTGCGTGGATTTTTGTAGTGTTTTATACTGACCGCACAGTATTCCATCCTGTCCTTTCTATCAAGCTAGACTGGCCTCCTGTGCTCATCCTGGTTTCATTCTGTGTATGTCTTTTCCCTCTCCACTCACAGTCATTATTTGTGGGGGCTAATCTATCCTTTGGGGATTTTCTCTGAGGCAAGATAGTTTTCCTGCTTCTATCTTTAGGGGTAGTTAGCTCTTAGGCGGTGACGAGGTGCCTAGGGAGAGTTAGGAGCATCAATGGCTACTTCTAGTGTTGTGTTGAGCTTAGGGACTGCGGTCATTACAGTTACCACTTCCTTCAGAGCTCGTTCCATGTTGCTCCTAAACCACCGCATCATAACAAGTTCCTTTTTGGGTAGGATAACATCATCATGACACATCTAGAATTGGTGATCTTTGCCATTTTTCCTTGCAGTAGTGCTCAAAATCTATCAGATTATATGAGGGCATTTCCTGTGCACGAGACCCTTTTCAATTCCGGCCTGGGCTCTCGTCGGGCCATTGCAAAACTTGGATCTTCTTTTTGGTGACGCCATTCTTTTGGAATTGGAATTGGATATTGGAACTATTTATAATTCCTTCCTCCGTCTCTAAAGTGTCACGACTCCTGGGTATTACTGCTGCGAGGAGGGCTGCGTGCCGCAGCAAGGGAGCTGAGAGCAGAAAGGCGGGGAACTCACCGGGTAGCAAACAGGACCTGAACCATGTGACAGGGAAGGAGATAGTCAAGGGCAGCGCCAGACGCTGGGTGCAGAGGAGATGATATTCAATGGAGAGTTGTTAAACGTGTCAAGATCAAAACCAAGAGATAACGAGGTAACCAAGGGGTGAGACGGAGGGGTAGTCAGAAAAGGAAGCCAAAGGTCAGAAAGCCAGCAGAACAAACAAGCAATAGCAAACCCAGCACACACTCAAGGGGTCAGACACACATACAAAACTAAAGTATAGCTGACAGGTAATCCTAGTCTGGAATGAGTATAAATACACCTCCCAGATCCAAAGAGAGGCCAGCAAAATTAACCCTGAGAGAGCAGGACATGAACTATGTCCTATACCATGATATAAAGCTTCTTTTCCAGCTGCTGAATAACAGCCCCAAAGCATAATGCTGCCTCCAGTGTAAAGTGGTCAGGGTGCTCAGCCATGGCTCGCATCATCTACAGGTCCTGTCAAGGTGTGTGTGCTGCTGATACATTGGCGATACACCTCTGCAGACTGCATACTGCTGCTTGACATGGCAAGCCAGGATCATATGATAGAGAGATGAATGAGAGAGACCAAAATCCATAAATAAATGTTTGTTTACTTAACAACTTGATGAGAAGTATATACTGTATATCAGATAACAGGCACAACACTTTATGATTACTTCTTCTTCATCCAGGGGCAGGAACTTTGCTGAAACAAGTGGCGGTACATCACTTGTGCTACATGTTACATCAGTACAGCAAACCATTATGGGAACCTCCTGTGAGGACAACATGGTGTGTCGCTTCGACCCCTCACGGCTAGTCTCAAAGCTCATTTGATGAGGGCCAATGCTCTTTGCTGTGCCACAGCAACTTCAGCTCCCTTCAGGAGAACTTGTGTCCCAGCCTGGCCATCTTCTCCTCTGTGACCCTCTGGTCTGGCTAAACTTTAGCTTCTTATTTAGTTTTTTACCATGGTTTTGGTCAAATTCCACATAAAAAAATGTTCAAAATCTGCATGCAACAAACTTCCCATTTATTTATTTTTTAACTAGATAAAGCATCTATATACAAGTGCTTCTCGATAAATTAGAGTACTTGGCACCTGTCCACACTGACAAAAGTACCAATACCTGGTTTAGAAACCACAGTATAACTGTGCTTGATTGGCAGCAAACTCGCCTGACCTTAACCCCATAGTGAATCTATGGTGTATTGTCAAGAGGAAGATGAGAGACACCGGACCCAACAATGCAGACGAGCTGAAGGCTGCTATCAAAGCAACCTGGGCTTCCATAAGCCCTCAGCAGTGCCACAGGGTGATCGCCTCCATGCCATGCCGCATTGATGCAGTAATTGATGCAAAAGGAGCCCTGACCAAGTATTGAGTGCATTTACTGAACATACAATTCCGTAGGCTAACATTCCGGATTTTAAAATCATTTTTCAAGCTGGTGTTATAAAGTATTCTAATTTACTGAGATAATGACTTTTGGGTTTTCATTGGCTGTAAGCCATAATCATCAACGTTAACAGAAATAAATACTTGAAATAGATCACTCTGTATGTAATGACTCTGTATAATATATGAGTTTCACGTTTTGTATTTAAGAACTGAAATAAATTAACTTTTTGATGATATTCTAGTGAGAAGCACTTGTAGTTCATATGTTGTCTTTTTCTCTGCGACTTTTTAAGAAAAGGCGTTACGTCAGTTATCATGTGTTTGTTATGAAACAAGGAAGTTTTTTGTGATCTTATATGCTTTTCGGTGAGGTTTTTGAAGAAGAAATACACTCTATAGCTATATCCCATATTACAATTAAACGCTCATCAAAAACTACACTGAAAAACTGCACCAAACCCGACAAAATAGCCTCAAAAACCATTCTTTCTTACAAAACCATCCGAATACTAGCTGTCTTCTAAAAGCAGTTTTTAGATTTGTTCAGCCAGTAAAATCCACGTCATAAAATTCCGCATGAACATAGCGGTACACTGTGTCACCCTTGTGAATGTGGAAATCCTATGTAACAGCACCACTAGGTGGAAACAGGACTTCACCCTTTTCATTATTACATACTTGGTGCCAGAAACAATATTTTGCCGCTGGATGTGACCGCTAAATAGCAGATATTTTATTAGAAATCGCACGGAATGAAACGTTAGGTTCTTGCTAAACTGAAATTTTGCCTGTTATTAGAAGGTCCATTGTTTGTCCCATGATACTTGACTAAAATGTAACGTGAGGCTGAGATGACTGAGCTTTGTCTGAAAAGAAGAGCTACTTAGAAGTTCTACATATTGGCGTTATAAGGCAGGAAGTAAACTCTTAAAGAAACATTTTTTGTAGATTCTATTTTTGCAACCCAATGATAAGTTTGTGGATACATCAGGCCATGAATCGGTTCATACTCCTCTCCAAATTTTAAGGAGTGCTGCTCCCCACACAAGTTTATGTGGGCCCTTGGGTAACAGAATCCCAATGGACCCCTCTTAGCTTGCGATTCTTTTCAAGAATTCTTTTTTTATTATTATTTTTCAGCCCATACTGTTGTATAAGGGTGTGTTCACACATAGCAGTTTTTTATCTTTTTTTTTTATATATACAAAAACGGAAAAAATGTAACAATATACAGTAGCAGCAAAACATTTCTAAAATCTCATTCAAAACGTATCCTGAAGGCTTGGGATTTTTTTGCCGTACAAGCTGTAGTTTTGGGCTCCATATGAATTGCGGATCTCTTTTAAGTCCATTTTTGGAGAGGCAAAGTGATTACGTAGACATCGATTCTGCAGTTTCCTTTCTGTTCTTTAGGATAATTATGATGATACTTTATCATTTGTAACAGTTTTGCGTGTGGTGATACCAAATATGTACTTTTTAATTTTTTTTTAATGAATTTTTTTTAGTTTTTGTTTTTGGGAATATGGAGTTGATTTGAACTTTTACATTTTTTTAAACTTTCATTGTTTTATTTTACATTTTTAGGCCGGCTTCACACTTGCGAGTTTTACGGACGTAAGAGCGCAGAAACTACGTCCGTAAAACTCGCAAAAAATATGGCACAATTATTCTCTATGCCCCTGCTCCTATCTGCCGTATTTTACTGATCAGTATTATACGGCTTTCTACGGCCGTACAAAATCGCAGCATGCTGCGTTTGTCACCGTACTGCGCAAGAAATACGCCAATGAAAGTCTATGGAAGCGTGAAAAATACGGATTACACACGGACAAGCAGTGTGACTTGCGAGAAATACGCAGCGGTGTTAGAGAGAAAAGCCAGTAATTCATTGAGGTGTACAGTAAAATCACACTGACAGCTTACAGTAGAATAGGTAGAATAAATGTGTACACATAGAATAGGTACACAGCAGAGGGCGCCCTCTTATGATCTCGAGCCAGGGAGCTTTCTAGGAAAGTTCCCACGATCTAGGAACAGCCAGCAGAGGGCGCCTCACCGCAAATGCAGGTAAATATAGGTCAATGACCTACTTTACCTACATTCTCCGGGGTTTTGCAGACATGAGCAACGTTGCATTAGCAAAGCTCCTTGCTGCAAAATGTTTTAACCCCTTCAAAAGGATTTACATCGTTGGACGTTACAGATCTGCGGAGGGTAAGTATATTGTTGGTTTATTATGTTTTTTCTTTCACAGAACGAGGGTCTTCAGTGACTGGATTGGGCGTAGAATAAAATACTCCAACAACCATTGTTTTTATTTCATTAAAATAATTTTAAATAATGTGTTTGTGTTTTATTTAACCCTTTACTACAATTGGATTAATAATGGATAGGTGTCATAATTGACGCCTCTCCATTATTAATTAGGCTTAATGTCACCTTACAATAGCAAGGTGGCATTAACCCTTCATTACCCCATATCCCACTGCTACACGGGAATGGGAAGAGAGTGGCCAAGTGCCAGAATAGGCGCATCTTACAGATGTGCCTGTTCTGGGGTGGCTGGGGGCAGATGTTTTTAGCCAGGGGGGGGGCAATAACCATGGACCCTCTCCAGGCTATTAATATCTGCCCTCAGTCACTGGCTTTACTACTCTGGCGGAGAAAATTGCGCGGGAGCCCACGCCAATTTTTTCCGCCATTTAACCCTTTATTTTAAGAGCTAGAACGGCCAAATTTTGCAGATACACACTACTGACATTAGTAGTGTGGAATCTGCAAAAAAAATGGAGAGAAGACATGGTTTACTGTATGTAAACCATGTCTCAAATCATGTCGGGTTTTAGGAAGGAGAAAGAAAAAGCCGGTAATTGAATTACCGGCTTTCAAGCTGTATAGCGCTGGAAAAAATAGTAATATATATACGTATATGTGTCTACTGACATATATATATATATATATATATATATATATAGACAGTATATATATATATTTTTTTCTTTTTGGGACACATGGATCATTTCTATAGCGGTATGTTGGTTTTGCAAGCCTGCGAGAAAACCACGCAGTACGGATGCCATACGGATTACATACGGAGGATGCCATGCGCAAAAAAACGCTGACACACCCTGCCTACGGAGGAGCTACGGACCACTATTTTCGGGACATTTCAGCGTATTACGGCCATAATATACGGACCGTATTTTCATACGCTGAGTGTGAAGCCGGCCTTATTGGTCTCCGTTGGGAAATTTGAATTCGGTATTTGGTCAGTATTTCACATCAGTATTTGTAAGACAAAACCAGGAGTGGGTGATAAATACAGAAGTGGTGCATATGTTTCTATTATACTTTTCCTCTGATTGCTCCACTCATGGTTTTGGCTTACAAACACTGACGGAAAATACTGACCAAATACTGACCGTGTGAACGTGGCCTAGCTGTCTACCACGACTGATGGAGGCATTAAGGGTATGTGCACACGTCAGGATTTTTAGCGTTTTTTTGCGGAATTTCGCTATAAAAACGCTATAAATCCGGTTAAAAATGCTAACATTATGCATCCTATCTTTTAGAATGCATTCCGCATTTTTTGTGCAGATGTTAGCGTTTTTTTCCACAAAAAAAACGCATCCCGCAAAAAAATCCGGACATGCTCAATCTTTTTCCGGATTTTTTGCGGATTTCCTATCAAAAAGGACATTCAGGAAAAAAAAAACGCAAAAAATCTGCAAAAAATTCGCGCAAAAAACGCGCCAATTCTGCGCAAAAAAAGCACGCGGATTTCTGGCAGAATACTCAGGATTTGGTCAGGAAAAAATCCTGACGTGTGCACATACCCTAAAGGAGGTGAACTCCTCTAATTGCAGCAGTTAAGATCTGGTGCTGGCTGCTTAACACAGCTGACAGCTGCTCTGTATGGAGCAGGCTCATTTCCTGAGCCCGCTGCATACAAATAGTGCATTTAGAGCGAATGTTGCAGAGTGGGACTCTAAGCTCTAAAATATTGCTTCTAGAATATTAAGCCTGGAATCATTGGGATGCTAACATTTCAATATGATGCTAAGATTCAAGTTCTATTATTTTAGCCACATCAAGTGTTTGAAGTCATGTCATATAACGTACGCACTTTGCAGTTAAATGTTATGTTAAATAGGTTTTAAAATATTGGTTGTGTTTTTTAATTGTTCACAATGAAAGTAATAAAATATTGTTTTTATAATTATGCAATGTGGCTCGGCACTGCTCACACTAACAATAAAATTATATTTAAAGGGGCAAAAAAATATATTTGATGTATAAAAAGTCAAACAATTGAAATGATTATATACGTTTTTTTTTTCTCTGTATCAATTTATGATTGTCGCTTTAATAATGCTGAATGAAAATGTAGTAAACAGTGGCTCCCTCTTGTGGTGAATGAACAGATCTACATTCTAAGTTCCTAATTTATTTTGGATAGTGACAGTGAATCTCAGAAAAGATACCTGTTCATAAAGTGGGATCTGGCAATTCATTTACAAAATTCATTACTTATAAAATACTAATGAGGGATCTTATCACAGAATAGATAGCAAAATAGGGCGTAGTCTGTCACCCTGCATAGTGATGTAGGTAGTAGTAGAAACCAGGGAGTTTTCATTCCAGACAGATTTACATTTCCTTTAATTTCATAATACCTCCTGACACAGATGTATGACACAGTTACTGCATGCAGGTGCCTGTCACTTCAGTTAACATTTCACTATAAGCTTCCCTATGTGTGTACATGAGGAATAACACAATGTTTGGCCATTATATGCCTTGAATTCTGCATTTTCACCAGTTTTCCCCTCTGCAGACTTTATCCCTGATATTCAGATCTCGTTGAACTAGTGGCTGCTGTGATGACTCCTATACATAGAGTCAAAGGATTCCTGCTCTTCTTTCTCCAGAGGCTTTGATGACATTGTATGACAGTACTCAGAAGTGTGACTGTGAATCCATCTCTAGGATAAACTAAATCACTCACTAACTTTCATAAGTGTCTGCCTGTCTTGTCTGCCTCTGCTTGGTTTTCCATGCTGCTCCTCAGTCCTCTTCCACATCCCCTCTCCATAGAGTATAATAGGAGGTGTAACCTGTCATCTCACTGTGCTAGCAGTCCTCCTGCTTTGACCAAGATTGATATGAGCGGTTCTATTCACAGTGGACGATGACTTCACAAGGTAGGGAGGACGAGGAGGAGTTTATTAGTGAGCAAAGAAAGAGATTTCTCTGATAGGCTTACCTTCTAACCATCCCAGATCTAACGAGATAGTCACACATTTGTTGTCTTGCCGTTCTGAGAGGTCAGGAGTATGTCTTGACTTCAACTGTATCCAAAGATCAGGGAACCATCAGAACTTTGCTCCATTATTCATTGTGGATGGAGCTGAATGTGACTCTGTCAGCACAGAATGACTGTTCAAACAGGTCAGTGCACCTTCCCACCTACTTGTGTTCTTTCTATCTCTGCCCCTTCAATGTTTAGTTGAAAGCACTGGCTATATATACAATGGTGGAAATAATTACTGTATTTTTTGGACTATTAGATGCACTTTTTCCCCAAAATTTTTTGGGGAAATGGAAAGTGGGTCTTATAGTCCGAATACATAAACAGGAGAAAACCATGGAGTTTGTGCTTATAGTCCGAATGTAGCTTTCCGGGGGGTTGGAGTGTGATCACAGGAGGCAGGGTCCCTTCCTCAGGAAGCCAGCGGCGGCAAAAATTGTGCAATACTGTGGGCCCAGTGTCAGCGGTGAGAGAGCGGAGTGCATTGCTTTCCCGGTGGCTGTTTTCCTGAAACTGTGGGTCGCCAGAGGCGGCACATGTGCAGACTGGGATCTCGGCCCTGCCAAAATCTCAGTCTGCACACCATTGGGCACCTCTTTCACCCACCCAGGGCCCGCAACATTACCCTACTTCTGTCACAGCCCTTTTACTGAGGAAGGGACCATGCCTCCAGTGATCCCGCTCCACCGCTGCTGCCCCCCCAGGAAGATACCTTAAATTCGGACCCCAATGTTATAAAAAATCTTTTCTTTGCTCCCCAAAATTTGGGGTGCGTCTTATGGTCCGGTCTGATCATTTTCGGGAATGTACGCCTACTGGTGGTGAACACTCAGACGTAGGCTACTATTATAGAAATCAATCAAAGAAGGTTATGTGCCCGAAAATAGTACTAATAAAAACTAGTGATCAGCGAATGTGCTGGGATAAGGTGTTATCTGATCATGCTCGGGTGCTAACCGAGTGTCTTCGGCGTTCTCGAAAAATATGCACAGGTTCCTGCGGCTGCATATCTTGCTGTTCGGCACCCACAACACATCCAGGGATTGCCTGAGTTATTTATGTGCTGTATCAACGTCTTGCTTTAATGTTTTTGAGTCTGTGCTTTTTCAGAATCTGCTTCCTTACTATTTTTTGGCGCACTGAGGATTGGAGAGCGTCTCCCGAGGGGAGATAAATTAGATACATTCTGGGGTCACTTGAGGGGGGATTCTGGCACTTAGAGGCTCTGTATATGGAGTTTGCATACTATTCTATGATAATTTGTTTTCCAAGAGTCAAATAGCGCTCCTTCCCTTCCGAGCCTTGCCGTGTGGCTAAGCAGTACTATACAGTCACAAAAGTGAAAAAAAAAGTTTTACAAAATATAAAAAAAAAGCACAAAAGATCAAATCACCCCTCTTTTGCCCAGATAAAAATAAAACCATAAAAAAATGCACATTTGATATCGCCGCATTCAGAAATGTCAGATCTAGCAAAATATAAAATAAATTAATCTGATCGGTAAACAGCGTAAAGAGAAAAAAATCTAAACGTCAGAATTGCATGATTTTTGTCTCTGCAGCATTGCAATAAAAATGCAATAAAAGGCGATCAGAACATCATATCTACCCAAAAACTGCAGCACAGGGCGCAAAAAATAAGCCCACAAGATCAAGAAAAATGAGAATGCTGCTGCAGGTCTCGGAAAATGGCAACAAATGCAAAAACTATTTTTCATACAAATTTCTGATTTATTTTTTCACTACTTAAATAAAAACTACACTATACATTTTGGTATCTGTGTACTTGTACTAACCTGGGGAATTATATTGCCAGGTCAATTTTACCATATAGTGAACATGGTAAATTTAAACCCCAAAAAACATTGGTGAAATTGCATTTTTTTTTTTTTGCAATTTCACGGCACTTGAAATTTTTTTTTCAGTTTTCTAGTACGCTTTATGATAAAATTAATGGTGCCATTCAAAAGTACCATTCATCTCGCCAAAAAACAAGCCCTCATACAGCAACATTGATGGAAAAATTAAAAAGTTATGGCTCTTGGAAAAAAGGGAGGAAAAAAAACGAAAAACGGAAAATGTCATGGTGCATTAAGGGCAAACAAATTTGAAGTTTGAAAACTGCTAATTTTTTAATTTTTGATATTTTCATAAATAAATGCAAAAAATATCGACCAAAATTTTCCAGAAACATTAAGTGCAACATGTCATGAAAAAACAATCTCAGGATCGCTGGGATACGTTCAAGAGCTCCAGAGTTATTACTACATAAATTAACACTGGTCAGAATTGAAAAACATGGTCTGGTCAGGAAGATGAAGACAGGCTGGGAGGTGAGGGGGTTAATAAACATTTTCACACATACCTTTTCTATGTACAGTATTTATACACACACTCCTTAACATTCAAATTGCAACACCAAGAAGGAAAAGTTGTGAAATTATGAATATCAAAGGATTAATAGATACGTTAATGATATGCAAATTATGAAAAAAACAGATGGTGGCCCGATTCTAACGCATCGGGTATTCTAGAATATGTATGTATGTATATAGCAGCCACATAGCATATAGCACAGGCCACGTAGAATATAAGTACTACGTGGCCTGTGGTATATACCATGTGGCTGCTATATACATACATACATATTGTAGAGTACCTGATGCGTTAATATAGGCCACGCAGTAAATAACAGAGCCCACGTAGTATATAACACAGCCCACACAGTATATAGCAGCCAAATATAGGCCATGCAGTAAATAACACAGCCAACGTAGTATATAACACAGCCCACACAGTATATAGCAGCCACGCAGTATATAGCAGCTACGCAGTATATAACACAGCCCACGTAGTATGTAACACTGGCCACATAATATATAGCGTAGCCCACATAGTATCTAACAGTGGCCACGTAGTATATAACACTGCCCACGTAGTATATAGCAGCCATGTAGTATATAACACAGCCCACGCAGTGTATAACACAGCCCACATAGTATCTAACACTGGCCAGGTAGTATATAGCAGCCACGTGGTATCTAACACAGCCCACATAGTATTTAGCAGTGTGTGCACCATATCCCTGTTAAAAAAAATAATTAAAATGAAACATAGTTATATACTCACCCGCCGGGATCCAGCGTAGATCCAGCGAACCTCTGGCGATGCGCGCGCGCGGCTGCCACCATCTTTCGTTCCCAGGATGCATTGCGAAATTACCCAGATCACTTAGCAGTCTCGCGAGACCGCTAAGTCTTCTGGGTAATTTCGCAATGCATCGCCGGGAATGGAAGCTGGCGGCAGGCGCGAGTGCATCGTAGGACTACAGAAGGTGAGAATAGCAGGTTTTTTTTTAAATTATTTTTAACATTAGATCTTTTTACTATTGATGCTGCTTAGGCAGCATCAATAGTAAAAACTTGGTCACACAGGGTTAATAGCGGCGGTAACGGAGTGAGTTACCCGCGGCATAACGCGGTCCGTTACCGCTGGCATTAACTCTGTGTGAGCGGTGACTGGAGGGGAGTATGGAGCGGGCGCTGACTGTGGGGAGTATGGAGCTGGCGCTGACTGTGGGGAGTATGGAGCGCGTGCCGGGCACTGACTGCAGGGGAGTAGGGAGGGACTAATCGGACTGTGGCCGTCGCTGATTGGCGCGGGATTTAAATCCCGCTTCGCTGATTGATCGGTCCGGCTGGGCGCGACCAATCAGCGACATTGGCACGGGATTTAAATCCTGCTTCGCTGATTGATCGCTCCGGCTGGGCGCGACCAATCAGCGACATTGGCACGGGATTTAAATCCCGCTTCGCTGATTGGGCGCTACCAATCAGCGAAGCGGGATTCAAATCCCACGCCAATGTCGCTGATTCGTCACGCCGGCTGGACGCGAGCAATCAGCGAAGCTTGATTTAAATCCCGTGCCAATGTCGCTGATTGGTCGCGCGTGCCAGCTGGGCGCAACCAATCAGCAAAGCGGGATTTAAATCCCACGCCAATGTGGCTGATTGGTCGCGCGGAGCATTGCGGTCTCGCGAGATGATGATGTAGTGGTCTCGCGAGACCGCAATGCATGGATCGGTCACCGGAGCGTCGTGAGGAGCAGGAAAGGCCTGGGCTGGATCCGGAAGGTGAGTTTATAATCATTTTTTTACTTTTTTTTATTATTTTTAACATTAGATCTTTTTACTATTGATGCTGCATAGGCACCATCAATAGTAATAAGTTGGTCACACAGGGTTAATAGCAGCTTTAATGGAGTGCGCTACACTGCGGCATAACGCGGTGTAACGCAGCCATTAACCCTGTGTGAGCGCTTACTGAAGGGGAGTATGGAGCGGGCACTGACTGCGGGAAGGAAGGAGCGGCCATTTTTCCGCTGGACTGTGCCCGTCACTGATTGGTCGTGGCTGTTTTGCCGCAACTAATCAGCGACTTGGGATTTCCGTGACAGACAGACAGAAAGACAGACAAAAAGACAGACAGAAAGACAGAAGTGACCCTTAGACAATTATATAGTAGATGAAAACAAAATGTCATAATGATCTTGATTTATTTAGCATCAAGTATGAGCGCCACATTTACCTGCTATGGCATGTTATAAGTGAGGTTATCAATGGTGGCTTGAGGAATGTTCTGCCTTGTTGAATTCACTTGTGTAAATCATCAAGATCCACTGCTGGCATCTCCTTTTTAATTTCTGACCAATGATGTCCCAGATGTGCTCAATGGGAGATAAGCCTGGAGATGCTGTAGGCCATGGTAGCATGTTTAAGCCACACAGCCTGCTAACGGTAGCAAGAGCAACTTGTGGTGATGTCATGTTGAGAATCAGATGTTGGGACAGTTTGGAGAAATAGACATACCTTTGATTCCACCATCAAATCAATGTAACGCAGAGCTCTTGATGTACCTGGAATGAGGATTAGAGGGATCTGACTTCCTTAATTTATGCCACCCCACACCATGGCTCGGGGAGAAAGTCCATAGTGACATTCCTTGTGAAGGCTCTTTATGGTGTTGCCCACATTATCTCCGGCTATCATTGCATCAAAAATAAAAGCAGGACTCAACTCTGAAGAGAATAGACCTCAACTTCAGCTTGAAAAGTATATCTTTAAACCCCTGTCTGCGCTGAAATCTTTGGTATAGACCTTGCTTATACATTATAACTACCTTGTGTGTTTTTGCTGAGTTCAGTCTTGATATGGTGTATGGCCTGTGACATGAAACAGTCTTCCACAAGCTCACCTTTGTAGCAGAGTTTTTTTGTTCCTTATCCTCATCCAGTTTTTAGACTCCTACACAGCATTTTCTATTTCAGTTAATGACTGTATTTCAACCTACATCTCTATCTTCACAGCATAGACAATTGCCTTCAGATGACTCCAAAGATAAAAGTCTAAGGGGGTCAGATCAGCAGACCTTGATGGCCATTCAACTGGCCCACGATGACCAATCCACTTTTAAGGAAACTGTTCATGTAGGAATGCTCAGACCTGACACCCATAATGTGGTGGTGCACCATCTGGAAGTAAAAACTCGGAACGTGCCATCTTCAGTTCATAAAGAGGGCAACATATCATCATGATGGTCGTCGTGGACCAGTTCAATGGCCACCAAGGTCTCCCGATCTGACCCCTTTAGACTTTTATCTTTGCGGTCATCTGAAGACAATTCTCTATGCTGTGAAGATACGAGATGTGCAGCATCTGAAACAACGGATACTGGAAGCCTGTGCTAGCATTTCTTCTGTGGTGTTGCTATCAGTGTGTCAAGAGTGGGAGAAGAGGGTTGCATTGACAATCCAAAACAATGGGCAGTACTTTGAACACATTTAATAAGTGGTCATAAACTTGTAAATAACTCATGAAAGAATAAAGTTATGCTAAAACCAAGAACATCATTGTTTTTCTTGTGAAATTCTCAATAAGTTTGATGTGTCACATGACCCTCTTCCCTTTGGAAAAAATAAAGTTGGATCCAAAATGGCCGACTTCAAAATGGCCACCATGGTCACCACCCATCTTGAAAAGATTTCCCCCTCCCATATACTAATGTGCCACAAACAGGAAGTAGAAATCACCAACCATTCCCATTTTATTTAGGTGTATCCATATAAATGGCCCACCCTGTACAAGGAATCTTATTAGTACAAACTGCCATCTCCTATCTCATTAATGGGAAAGTCACTGAGTACTACTGTCTCCTTCCCCACCATCCTGTAGGATGTAAGCCCACAAGGGCAGGGTCCTCGCCCCTCTGTACCTGTCTGTCACTATTAGTTGGCTCATTGTGATTTCTATTTGTGCTTTGTATGTAGCCCCTTCTCATCTACAGCACGTGGAATCAATGGTGCTATAAAAGCAACAATAATAATAATACAGATTTGACTTCAGAATTGAGAATTTTGATGACTGATCAATTTTAGCAGAGAAAGATGCAAATTATTCTGATAAGATGTATTACAGAGTTGCTTATTTTCATGTGTACTATTGATTTATGAAATAAAAATTAAAATTACGCTTACTCTATAAACTTGCAATCTGTCAAATTTGTACTCGTGACCGCGCACAAGAAGAAATGAGTCTCTCCTCCCTGTTTCTGATATACCATAGAACCATAATGCGAGCACCGATGTTTCTCTCTTTGAACATGTATTTGTAACTGTTGGAACACATTGTCTACTTGTATCAATAGATAATATAATTACACTGTCTGAGTGCATGTCCACATACCTCTAGCTATATATTTGCTGCGAATTAATCAACCATATCAATTATTCAAGGCAGGCCACATCCGATTGTGCTCACATGCACAGCAGTGATGCGGCAAAGCTTCCACTCATCATCAAAGTATTTTAATGTGTGTGTATTAAAGCTGCTACTTTATATTAATACAGCATGATTACAATGCACTACTAAAGGGAAAGTGACAAATGGAGCAATCACTTGACCAACAGATTTTTACTGATGACCTCCTGAGCACTATAAGATATGAAAAAAGTTTGTAATTAATGATCATAGTGATTCCTCAATTAAGGCCTGTCCATAAATAGTAATAACACGAAACCAGCATGTAACTGCAATGCTATCTTACGGCAAAATAAAACTGCAAATCATCTGGCAAGAACGGGCAAAAAATTGCCACATAGTTGCTTGTGATTTTTTTAGGGGACCATGAAAAATCACTGCAGTTATGGTGACATGATTTCGTGTAGCTGAGCAGGAGGGTAACGTCCTGAATGGAGTATATGTGTCACCGAGATGCCTAGACTCGGTGATGTAAAACCCGGAGTGAACGCATCAGCACAGACAGTGCTGAGAGGTTTATTTAATGGGCGCAGAATTTGGGTCCAGGCTTTAGGAGAAGCTGGGAAAGATGGGTGGGACTGGCTCCTCCCATGTCTCGAATTTAGGCCTTTCATCTGATATTAAAAAAGCTGCTGATCTGCTCCATAGTGGTCTGTGAGCAGAGGTGGAAACACCTTTGATTTGCTGGTCAGGCTCTGCTGGAGTCTGACTAGGTGTGGGCCTAACAGGTAAAGCCCATACCTGCTATGGGAATTGTTTTGTCTATTTTTGTCACACCATTTGTGCCGTGTGAACATTGGTGGATGTTGTAAAAAACTGCACACTCTCAGCAGTGTCAACATTGTGATGCAGAAGCGTCACCATTCTAGGATGTATAAATAGAAGTATAGAGTCTAGATCACGTGACGTAATTATCCAGCCCAACTCCTCTTTGGTCAGGCCTCATCTGGAATACTGTGTCCAGTTCTGGGCATCACATTTTAAAAAAGACATTAAAAAAACTGGAGCAAGTTCAGAGAAGAGCTACGAGGATGGTGAGTCTGTAAACTATGTCCTATGAGGAACTGTTAAAGGATCTGGGAATGTTTAGCTTGAAAAAGAGAAGGCTAAGAGGAGACTTATTAGCTGTCTACAAATATCTGAAGTGATGTCACAGTGTAGAGGGATCATCATTATTTTCATTTGCACAAGGAAACACGAGAAGCAATGGAATGAATCTGAAAGGGAGAAGATACAGATTAGATATTAGAAAGTGACGGTGATCAGTGAGTGGAACAGGCGGCCATGAGAGGTGGTGAGTTCTCCTTCCAATGGAAGTCTTCAAACAGAGGCTGGACAGACATCTGTCTGGGATGATTTAGTGAATCCTGCTGTGAGAAGGGGATTGGACATGATGACCCTGGAGGTCCCTTCAAACTCTAACATTCTAGGATTTTATGAGAACTGGATACATGTGTGGAAGCTTCCAACTATCAGAGCGAGTGAACTCCCTACACAACGTACACATAACGACAAGTCATGTAGCCTGGGCCTTCATTAAAGTCCATGGTCACCTGTGACATGAAAAAAAGTTGTTGTTTTTTTCTTTTTTACAGACTTTAGTGATTATCTTTAGATGGAAATATTATATTAAGTTTGCAACTAAGTCTTTATTCATTCCCTCATTTTCAGCCCCCCCCCCCCCCCCCCGTTATGCAGTTTGCACCATGTTTCAAGTTTCAGTTTTGTGTTCAGTGGGATTTTCTCTCCCAGTAGTATAGGCTGGATGTGAAATCTGTGTGTAATCATGATGCTGCTGATTTCATTAGATTCTATCCTGCATTTACTTCCTCTTCAGATGTTTTCCTCCTATTTTCTCTGCCCTCCCTAAGACTGCAAATATATTCTGTCCAATGGTGGTCTGTGTACAACCTCCTTCCCCTCCCTGCTGTCTTAAATACTGAGAGAATCGAGGGAGGAGGCGAGCACACAGACTAGTGTTGAGCAAACGTGCTCGGATATCGAACAGCCGCAAGACATGCAGCCGCGACGACTCGAACTTAGTATTCAAACACACTGTAGACACTCGGTTAGCACCCGAACATGCTGGGAAAACACCTTATCCGAGCACGTTCGCTCGACACTAAAAAAGACATCAGAACCTGGAGCAGAAGCGTTGATGGATTTGTATCTTTTGCGTAACACTCAGCTCAATAAAGGACTTGCAGACACTCTACAGCAGCAAAATGGTAGAAAATATTGTTTAACTTTGATTGTGTTAACCATTTAAAAAAATGAGAAAAATCTGTGCATACATAACCTTTAACCCCTTCAAGACCCAGCCTATTTTGACCTTAAAGACCTTGCCGTTTTTTGCAATTCTGACCAGTGTCCCTTTATGAGGTAATAACTCAGGAACGCTTCAACGGATCCTAGCGGTTCTGAGATTGTTTTTTCGTGACATATTGGGCTTCATGTTAGTGGTAAATTTAGGTCAATAAATTCTGCATTTATTTGTGATAAACACGGAAATTTGGCGAAAATTTTGAAAATTTCGCAATTTTCACATTTTGAATTTTTATTCTGTTAAACCAGAGAGATATGTGACACAAAATAGTTAATAAATAACATTTCCCACATGTTTACTTTACATCAGCACAATTTTGGAAACAAAATTTTTTTTTGTTAGGAAGTTATAAGGGTTAAAATTCGACCAGCGATTTGTCATTTTTACAACGAAATTTACAAAACCATTTTTTTTAGGGACCACCTCACATTTGAAGTCAGTTTGAGGGGTCTATATGGCTGAAAATACCCAAAAGTGACACCATTCTAAAAACTGCACCCCTCAAGGTACTCAAAACCACATTCAAGAAGTTTATTAACCCTTCAGGTGCTTCACAGCAGCAGAAGCAACATGGAAGGAAAAAATGAACATTTAACTTTTTAGTCACAAAAATTATCTTTTAGCAACAATTTTTTTATTTTCCCAATGGTAAAAGGAGAAACTGAACCACAAACGTTGTTGTCCAATTTGTCCTGAGTACGCTGATACCTCATATGTGGGGGTAAACCACTGTTTTGGCGCACGGCAGGGCTTGGAAGGGAAGGAGCGCCATTTGACTTTTTGAATCAAAAATTGGCTCCACTCTTTAGCGGACACCATGTCACGTTTGGAGAGCCCCCGTGTGCCTAAAAATTGGAGCTCCCCCACAAGTGACCCCATTTTGGAAACTAGACGCCCCAAGGAACTTATCTAGATGCATAATGAGCACTTTGAACCCCCAGGTGCTTCACAAATTGATCCGTAAAAATGAAAAAGTACTTTTTTTTCACAAAAAAATTCTTTTAGCCTCAATTTTTTCATTTTCACATGGGCAACAGGATAAAATGGATCCTAAAATGTGTTGGGCAATTTCTCCTGAGTACACCAATACCTCACATGTGGAGGTAAACCACTGTTTGGGCACATGGTAAGGCTCGGAAGGGAAGGAGCGCCATTTGACTTTTTGAATGAAAAATTATTTCCATCGTTAGCGGACACCATGTCGCGTTTGGATAGCTCCTGTGTGCCTAAACATTGGCGCTCCCCCACAAGTGACCCCATTTTGGAAACTAGACCCCCCAAGGAACTTATTTAGATGCCTAGTGAGCACTTTAAACCCTCAGGTGCTTCACAAATTGATCTGTAAAAATGAAAAAGTAATTTTTTTTCACAAAAAAATTCTTTTCGCCTCAATTTTCTCATTTTCACATGGGCAGTAGGATAAAATGGATCATAAAATTTGTTGGGCAATTTCTCCCGAGTACGCCGATACCTCATATGTGGGGGTAAACCACTGTTTGGGCACTCGGCAGGGCTCGGAAGAGAAGGCGTGCCATTTGACTTTTTGAATGGAAAATTAGCTCCAATTGTTAGCGGACACCATGTCGCGTTTGGAGAGCCCCTGTGTGCCTAAACATTGGAGCTCCCCCACAAGTGACCCCATTTTGGAAACTAGACCCCCCAAGGAACTTATCTAGATGCATATTGAGCACTTTAAACCCCCAGGTGCTTCACAGAAGTTTATAACGCAGAGCCATGAAAATAAAAAATAATTTTTCTTTCCTCAAAAATGATTTTTTAGCCTGGAATTTCCTATTTTGCCAAGGATAATAGGAGAAATTGGACCCCAAATATTGTTGTCCAGTTTGTCCTGAGTACGCTGATACCCCATATGTGGGGGTAAACCACTGTTTGGGCGCACGGCAGGGCTCGGAAAGGGATGGCACGCCATTTGGCTTTTTAAATGGAAAATTAGCTCCAATCATTAGCGGACACCATGTCACGTTTGGAGAGCCCCTGTGTGCCTAAACATTGGAGATCCCCCAGAAATGACACCATTTTAGAAACTAGACCCCCAAAGGAACTAATCTAGATGTGTGGTGAGGACTTTGAACCCCCAAGTGCTTCACAGAAGTTTATAACGCAGAGCCATGAAAATAAAAAAAAAAATTATTTTCTCAAAAATGATCTTTTAGCCTGCAATTTTTTATTTTCCCAAGGGTAACAGGAGAAATTTGACCCCAAAAGTTGTTGTCCAGTTTCTCCTGAGTACGCTGATACCCCATATGTGGGGGTAAATCACTGTTTGGGCACATGCCGGGGCTCGGAAGTGAAGTAGTGACGTTTTGAAATGCAGACTTTGATGGAATGCTCTGTGGGCGTCACGTTGCGTTTGCAGAGCCCCTGATGTGGCTTAACAGTAGAAACCCCCCACAAGTGACCCCATTTTGGAAACTAGACCCCCAAAGGAACTTATCTAGATGTGTGGTGAGCACTTTGAACCCCCAAGTGCTTCATAGAAGTTTATAATGCAGAGCCGTGAAAATAATAAATACGTTTTCTTTCCTCAAAAATAATTATTTAGCCCAGAATTTTTTATTTTCCCAAGGGTTACAGGAGAAATTGGACCCCAAAAGTTGTTGTCCAGTTTCTCCTGAGTACGCTGATACCCCATATGTGGGGGTAAACCACTGTTTGGGCACAGGTCGGGGCTCAGAAGGGAAGTAGTGACTTTTGAAATGCAGACTTTGATGGAATGGTCTGCGGGTGTCACGTTGCGTTTGCAGAGCCCCTGGTGTGCCTAAACAGTAGAAACCCCCCACAAGTGACCCCATTTTAGAAACTAGACCCCCCAAGGAACTTATCTAGATATGTGGTGAGCACTTTGAACCCCCAAGTGCTTCACAGACGTTTACAACGCAGAGCCGTGAAAATAAAAAATCATTTTTCTTTCCTCAAAAATTATGTTTTAGCAAGCATTTTTTTAGATTCACAAGGGTAACAGGAGAAATTGGACCCCAGTAATTGTTGCGCAGTTTGTCCTGAGTATGCTGGTACCCCATATGTGGGGGTAAACCACTGTTTGGGCACACGTCAGGGCTCGGAAGTGAGGGAGCACCATTTGACTTTTTGAATACGAGATTGGCTGGAATCAATGGTGGCGCCATGTTGCGTTTGGAGACCCCTGATGTGCCTAAACAGTGGTAACCCCTCAATTCTACCTCCAACACTAACCCCAACACACCCCTAACCCTAATCCCAACTGTAGCCATAATCCTAATCACAACCCTAACCCCAACACACCCCTAACCACAACACTAACCCCAACACACCCCTAACCCTAACCACAACCCTAATTCCAACCCTAACCCTAAGGCTATGTGCCCACGTTGCGGATTCGTGTGAGATATTTCCGCACCATTTTTGAAAAATCTGCGGGTAAAAGGCACTGTGTTTTACCTGCGGATTTTCCGCGGATTTCCAGTGTTTTTTGTGCGGATTTCACCTGCGGATTCCTATTGAGGAACAGGTGTAAAACGCTGCGGAATCCGCACAAAGAATTGACATGCTGCGGAAAATACAACGCAGCGTTCCCGCGCGGTATTTTCCGCACCATGGGCACAGCGGATTTGGTTTTTCATATGTTTACATGGTACTGTAAACCTGATGGAACACTGCTGCGAATCCGCAGCGGCCAATCCGCAGTGTGGGCACATAGCCTAATTCTAAAGGTATGTGCACACGCTGCGGAAAACGCTGCGGATCCGCAGCAGTTTCCCATGAGTGTACAGTTCAATGTAAACCTATGGGAAACAAAAATCGCTGTACACATGCTGCGGAAAAACTGCACGGAAACGCAGCGGTTTACATTCCGCAGCATGTCACTTCTTTGTGCGGATTCCGCAGCGGTTTTACAACTGCTCCAATAGAAAATCGCAATTGTAAAACCGCAGTGAAATGCGCAGAAAAAAACGCGGTAAATCCGCCATAAATCCGCAGCGGTTTAGCACTGCGGATTTATCAAATCCGCAGCGGAAAAATCCGCAGAGGACCAGAATACGTGTGCACATTCCTAACCCTAACCCTAGCCCTAACCCTAGCCCTAACCCTAACCCTACCCCTAACCCTACCCCTAGCCCTACCCCTAACCCTACCCCTACCCCTAACCCTACCCCTAATCCTAACCCTACCCCTAACCCTAACCCTACCCCTAACCCTAACCCTACCCCTAACCCTAACCCTATTCTAACAGTGGAAAAAAAAAATTTCTTTATTTTTTTATTGTCCCTACCTATGGGGGTGACAAAGGGGGGTGGGGTCATTTATTATTTTTTTTATTTTGATCACTGAGATAGATTATATCTCAGTGATCAAAATGCACTTTGGAACGAATCTGCCGGCCGGCAGATTCGGCGGGCGCACTGCGCATGCGCCCGCCATTTTGGAAGATGGCGGCGCCCGGGAGAAGACGGACGGGACCACGGCTGGATCGGTAAGTATGATAGGGTGGGGGGGGACCACGGGGGGGGGGGATCGGAGCACGGGGGGGGGAATCGGAGCGCGGGAGGGGTGGAACGGAGCGCGGGGGGCGTGGAACGGAGCACGGGGGGGCTGGAATGGAGCACGGGGGGTGGAACGGAGCACGGGGGGGGGTGGATCGGAGTGCAGGGGGGGTGATTGGAGCACGGGGGGGTGATTGGAGCACGGGGGGAGCGGGCACGAGCACGGGGGGGAGCGGAGCACTGGACGGAGGGGAGCCGGAGCAGTGTACCGGCCAGATCGGGGGGGTGGGGGGGCGATCGGAGGGGTGGGGTGGGGGCACACTAGTATTTCCAGCCATGGCCGATGATATTTCAGCATCGGCCATGGCTGGATTGTAATATTTCACCCGTTATAATGGGTGAAATATTACAAATCGCTCTGATTGGCAGTTTCACTTTCAACAGCCAATCAGAGCGATCGTAGCCACGAGGGGGTGAAGCCACCCCCCCTGGGCTAAACTACCACTCCCCCTGTCCCTGCAGATCGGGTGAAATGGGAGTTAACCCTTTCACCCGATCTGCAGGGACGCGATCTTTCCATGACGCCGCATAGGCGTCATGGGTCGGAATGGCACCGACTTTCATGACGCCTACGTGGCGTCATGGGTCGGGAAGGGGTTAAGTTAGATTAGCAAATAAACTTGCCACATTAAGGCCCAAAAAGTTGAGGGGGCACAGGATTTGGCAGCATCTACATATCAAGGCCTCCCGATGATCCGCTGGGGTGAAACGCGTAGAGGCGTATGAAATATCAACACTGATAAGTATCGGTCTCACCCTCTGTTTACCATGCATATATCTAAGCACTAGGCTATCTTCAGGTGAAGATAAGGGTTTTTTTTTGTTTGTTTTTTCTCCCTGCAGCTATATATGTTTTTGTGCCTTGCCATTTTTGTGTATTTACACATCTGTGTCTGATCATTATCAGGCTGGGATTTAATATTAGGGATTCCCAGGGCCAGTCGTCGCTGAGTGGGGGCGCCATTCCACTGACCAGTAGGGTACCAACCTCCACAGCTAGGCAGGCTGCACAGCAGTAGGGTACAGAGGTAGTGAGGCCTATTTTTAATACACGAGCACTTTTTTGTTATGCACATTGTTGGTCTTTAGTCCGTGTATCTCACCCTGTCACAAACCTAGTTTATATATATGATTATTTCATAAATATATATATACAATCAGCCAGTTATTCTGCCTATCTTTTTCCTGTCTAGTGTAAGTGCTGGTCTGTATGTGACACCTATATCAGGATCCATACTAGGAGACATAGGGACAGCCGACGGTGAGTGGGGGGCGCCAATCTCGTATCTGTGTTTAGGGTGCCAACCTCCACTGATAGGTAGGCAGTACTAATTAATTTGTAAAGCGCTGCGGAATATGTTGGCGCTATATAAATAAAAATTATTATTATTATTATTACTAAGAGGTATTGTTTGGCAGGGTTATCCCAGAGTGCACGGTTGTGTGTTTTATGTGTTTATCTGGTTGTATTTGTGGCATGGTTTTAATTGGTATATTAATTAAAAGTTATATTTTATCTGTGTTATCTTTAGTACATAAAGGGTTCCTAGTAGTATAATATAGATTGTCGTTGACCTTTAAGTAGCTGCTAAGACAGCTCCAAGTGGTGTTGGGGGGCACAGGATAGACTTATTTCTATCAGGTTGCGATGGGTGGCATACATAGCACATTGCTCCATTCAATTTTTATATTTACAAATGTATTTACGAAAGTTAAAGGGGTTGTCCAGGACTATTTTTTTTTTAACCATGGGCCCAAGAATTAAAAGGCAGGTAGTTGGTAACTACCTCTCTGTTGTGCTCCTCGCCGATCTCACATCGCTCCTGTCGATGATTAAGTGGCTTCTCTTCCGCTCTGCCCTGTCGACAACACAGGACTGCTGATGTAATTCTGATTGACAGCTTCCTATCTAATGCCTAATTAAGTGAAGCCGGCTGTCAATCAGCATGACGTCAGCAGTCAAGCTGAGCGGACCAGAAAAAGAAGAAGAGCTGCTCTGTTGACATCCAGCAGCTGAATCGCCAGCAGAAGTGATTGCTCTGAACCGGCACTGGGTAGACCAGGCAGGTGGTTGACTCTGTTATCAACTACCTGCGTGTTAGTTTTTAGGCCCATAGTTAAAAAAAAGAAATAGTCCTGGACAACTCCTGTAACGCAGAGGCTTAGCAATGAGTTCTCATCACCTTTTTCCCCAAACAGTATGCTATGCTGTTTATTACCCAGCTTTATAATGTTGTCCAGTGGGATCACCTGGTGCATCAGTTATACTGACTCTGCGGAGGAATCTGAAAATACTCAGGAGTCAGACACATTGTTAAAGGCAATTTTCATGTCAAGGTGTGTCAGGAAACACCACCACATGAGCCATAGAACAGGTTAGATCGGTCAGAGGCTGATCCTTCCCCCGTCACTCCACTTGTGTGTACGCTTACCCAGTTTTATCACATACTAGAGAGCGCTTCCAAGATACAGTGCTGGCAATGGATTGCTCAGTACGATAAGCTGCATGCTTCGCCACAGATATATTAAGTGCACGCTCCTTATTACAAGGTGGAAAAATGGCTTCTGAGATCTCTGCTCCCTCTGACTCCGCAGAAGATGTAAATTCTCCTGTTTCCAAATTTTCTCTTGTGCTTTCCAAACCGATGGACTCCAACATTACAGTATGGTAGGTGTCCTCATTCAACTTCTATGAACCTTCTGAACTCGTGATTTTAGGATTATGGTTAGGGTTACAGGGACAGTTTTGTTGTGATACCTGTTACTGCAGCATTTTAGTAATTGGTACTGAGCTGAATTACCTGGTACAGCCGCCTCTACATAGACAAGATGCCTGGTATGCAATAAAACCGGCAACATCTTACCAGGAACCCAACAGCCCCTAAATTGTGCTGATCTCCGGGGCTCCCAGACCTTAGCTGATTAAACATGCTGAGAATAAACCTTCAAAGTGCATATTTCAGGGAGCCCTTTACTACTTTATACTATTTCATTGGAGATGTAGTGAGACTACTGGGGTCCATCACAGATTGCAGACCTGACAATGTCTACTAATATGGCCAATAATGGGACTTACTTGTGTCTACTGCTAAAACAAAAGGATAAAATGAAATTATTTATCTTGAATGACTAGAATAAAGTATTTTGTATCTATATTAGGGTGAGTTTATTCTGGTTGTATTTTCTTTAGATTTTTTTGTGTTTTGCTGGGTTAAACAGATTGTCCAAGCTTGGGGTTCATGGCTTTTAGACATTCAATGTGACTGCGGACTTGTGCCTCCTCATAGTGTGCGCAATCTGTGCTCCCAGGATTCTCCGGTGCCAGGATTTTACCTCTCTGTGCGCTTTTGTGTCTTCAAGTTCTTTGGTGGTGTGAACAGGTTTCTACAGACTTGTTCACTGTGCAAGTAGCCCATGTGTTTTTGGTTTTATAATTGTTCTCTTGTTTCTACAAGACTGAAGAGTCCACCACTCCTCTGTGGGTCATTTGCATTGTAGCTGTTCCATCTTGCATGCTCTACATGGATATTTTCTCTCTGAACCCTGCTTATACAGGTATTAACCAGATGATCAGGTTTTTAAATACATCAGATAGGGATTATGTACATTAGACAGGACTGCTCTATTATGGGTATACCTTGGCGATTGGTGGAGCAGCTTAACATACTTTTTTTGCAAAAAAACGTATTAACTAAATACCCTGTATTTTTTCATCTTTTGACTAGCACTTGCTTATTTACTGTGACTTTTTTACAACAGAGTATTTTTTTACCTCTCTGTGCGCTTTTGTGTCTTCAAGTTCTTTGGTGGTGTGAACAGGTTTCTACAGACTTGTTCTCTGTGCAAGTAGCCCATGTGTTTTTGGTTTTATAATTGTTCTCTTGTTTCTACAAGACTGGGGAGTCCACCACTCCTCTGTGGGTCATTTGCATTGTAGCTGTTCCATCTTGCATGCTCTACATGGATATTTTCTCTCTGAACCCTGTTCATACAGGTACTATAGAGATGATCAGGTTTTTAAATACATCAGATAGGGATTATGTACATTAGACAGGACTGCTCTATTATGGGTATACCTTGGCGATTGGTGGAGCAGCTTAACATACTTTTTTTTGCAAAAAAAGTATTAACTAAATACCCTGTATTTTTTCATCTTTTGACTAGCACTTGCTTATTTACTGTGACTTTTTTACAACAGAATATTTTTTTACCTCTCTGTGCGCTTTTGTGTCTTCAAGTTCTTTGGTGGTGTGAACAGGTTTCTACAGACTTGTTCACTGTGCAAGTAGCCCATGTGTTTCAGGATTCAATGGTGCCAGCATCGGGAGAGGGCAATTTGTAGACTTCTGGCCACATTTCGACTAGACATGTCTGCCATCGCTCAATTTACTTGTATTGATCAAAACCGCGCACTACTAATCGACAGGTGTCCGCATATATGCAAATCACATACTTGCGGTCATGCAAATGTGCACGCTGTGAGGATTCACAAGTCTGCAGTAACTTAGAACCCCAAGTCTGGACAACCCCTTTAATAATTACAAATATTGGAGGAGTTCTATCAATACTTTCATAGGATAAATTAATTCAGGAATGTGCTAAAAAGACAAAAAATGTACCAGATTGTTCTTGGTATGATGACTTTGCGGCACATTTCTCTTTTCTGCCTCACAGAAGATATACAGTAATTGAGATTACATTTGTAATCTCTTCCCAACATTACATGTACTGGTACACTCTACTTTCTAAGGTGGTGTTACCGTTAAAGAGGGTACCAGTACATCCAGGTGGTTGCGCAGGTACAGAACTGGTGCCCGGCGCAAACACCATGGAAGCTGGACTTCACTGACAGCCAGTACTGTCCCTAGCTGATTAACCCTCTAGATGCTACGGTCAATATTGTGGCCCAACTAAGTCATTTCAAAAGCGAAGTGGTCACACAAAAAAACAGGTTTTGTACATTTCATTGAAAAAAAGAGAATTCTAAACTTATAAGCTTTTTAACATCCTAACAAAAAAAGGTTCAAAAAATGATGCTGACATAACGTAGACATATGGTAAATGTTACCTACTATTTTACAGTTAGGGCCAGAAATATTTGGACAGTGACACAAGTTTTGTTATTTTAGCTGTTTACAAAAACATGTTCAGAAATACAATTATATATATAATATGGGCTGAAAGTGCACACTCCCAGCTGCAATATGATAGTTTCCACATCCAAATCGGAGAAAGGGTTTAGGAATCATAGCTCTGTAATGCATAGCGTCCTCTTTTTCAAGGGACCAAAAGTAATTGGACAATGGACTCTAAGGGCTGCAATTAACTCTGAAGGCGTCTCCCTCGTTAACCTGTAATCAATGAAGTAGTTAAAAGGTCAGGGGTGGATTCCAGGTGTGTGGTTTTGCATTTGGAAGCTGTTGCTGTGAGCAGACAACATGCGGTCAAAGGAACTCTCAATTGAGGTGAAGCAGAACATCCTGAGGCTGAAAAAAAAGAAAAAATCCATCAGAGAGATAGCAGACATGCTTGGAGTAGCAAAATCAACAGTTGGGTACATTCTGAGAAAAAAGGAATTGACTGGTGAGCTTGGGAACTCAAAAAGGCCTGGGCGTCCACGGATGACAACAGTGGTGGATGATCGCCGCATACTTAATTTGGTGAAGAAGAACCCGTTCACAACATCAACTGAAGTCCAGAACACTCTCAGTGAAGTAGGTGTATCTGTCTCTAAGTCACCAGTAAAGAGAAAACTCCATGACAGTAAATACAAAGGGTTCACATCTAGATGCAATGCAAACCATTCATCAATAACAAAAATAGACAGGCCAGAGTTAAATTTGCAGAAAAACACCTCAAGAAGCCAGCTCAGTTCTGGAAAAGTATTCTATGGACAGATGAGACAAAGATCAACCTGTACCAGAATGATGGGAAGAAAAAAGTTTGGAGAAGAAAGGGAACGGCACATGATCCAAGGCACACCACATCCTCTGTAAAACATGGTGGAGGCAACGTGATGGCATGGGCATGCATGGCTTTCAATGGCACTGGGTCACTTGTGTTTATTGATGACATAAGAGCAGACAAGAGTAGCCAGATGAATTCTGAAGTGTACCGGGATATACTTTCAGCCCAGATTCAGCCAAATGCTGCAAAGTTGATTGGACGGCGCTTCATAGTACAGATGGACAATGACCCCAAGCATACAGCCAAAGCTACCCAGGAGTTCATGAGTGCCAAAAAGTGGAACATTCTGCAATGGCCAAGTCAATCTCCAGATCTAAACCCAATTGAGCATGCATTTCACTTGCTCAAATCCAGACTTAAGACGGAAAGACCCACAAACAAGCAAGACCTGAAGGCTGCGGCTGTAAAGGCCTGGCAAAGCATTAAGAAGGAGAAAACCCAGCGTTTGGTGATGTCCATGGGTTCCAGACTTAAGGCAGTGATTGCCTCCAAAGGATTTGCAACAAAATATTGAAAATAAAAATATTTTGTTTGGGTTATGTTTATTTGTCCAATTACTTTTGACCTCCTAAAATGTGGAGTGTTTGTAAAGAAATGTGTACAACTCCTACATTTTCTATCAGATATTTTTGTTCAACCCTTCAAATTAAACGTTACAATCTGCACTTGAATTCTGTTGTAGAGGTTTCATTTCAAATCCAATGTGGTGGCATGCAGAGCCCAACTCGCGAAAATTGTGTCACTGTCCAAATATTTCTGGCCCTAACTGTATGTGCTGTCTGGTTAAAGGGCATATAAATGCAGAGTAAAAATTACATTTCCATCAAATTTTAGATACTTTCACGAGTAAATGCAAATTATATTGATTTAGATTAACCACTTACATGAAATACAATGTCATGAAAAAATAGCCTCAGAATCACTGGAGTATGTAGAAGTATTCCAGAATTATTACAACGTAAGATTGGAAAAGGTAAAAACTGGCTTTGGCAGGAAGGGGTTAAGTATTTTGGCCCATTTTACAATTCTTTATACAGTGCCACTTTAGGTAAAACAAGGAAGTTGTAAAAAGTGTTAAAGACACTGTTTTTATTTATTTTTTTATTTTTTTCCCATTTTTCAACAGGCACTGTCAGTTTTCTGTTATTGTTTTAGCCTACGGAACATTTTATCGGATACACAGTGCTGTGCCAATACAGACAGATGTGTCCTTCTTTCACTTGTTTCTAAACCCAACATATCCAAAGAAATTTTACAACATGTTAAAAAAAAACATAATGTGCATATAAAAAAAAATTAAAAAAAATGCATATGTCCAACAGATGCCTTGCCAGATGCCAGCTATCAGTCATCCACCACCCACGGACTCCCAGGTTACAAGCATATTTGTTAACGTGCATGTTTTCTACTGGATTGCGTGTAATCATATTGAATTGGTATCACAACAAATTATATATGTTATCACATTTCAAGAAAAAGCATGAACACATTTGTACATGTAAGAAGATTTAAGAATAAATCAGGGTTAAATATATATCAGTTCACTTTAGGTAACCTACTGGATTTTCCTGTTTCATGAGTTTCTCTTATTTCTTTCATGAGTTTCTATTATTTCCTTGTCTTGTGGTCTTAAAGAGAACCTGTCCTGTCAGCATGATTGTGTGTGGCACCCGATGAGCCAAGTTGCCACAGTGGCATTGCCTCCCTCACAGGGGGCGATGTCATGCCTGGAAGCAAGGAGAGGTCCCCTTACCAGGTAATACCGGCATCCAACACCTTCCTGACTCCAGACCAGAAGGGGGAGCTCTAACACCCGGTTTCAGGGGAGCTTCCCTATAAGTTCTGACCTGGAGGCAGAGTTAGTCAGTTTAGTGTGGAGTCTGAGAGTGAGAGGAGAGGAGGCAAGTCGAGAAGAACCTGGGGAGTGTAGCTGTAGCCACTCTCATCCCAGAAAATAACAAACTGACAAAATAGTACGCCAGAGTCCTTGGCTGTGTGGGTGCTGTACGACCCAACAGCCGAATCTGGAGGGCAGGGGACTGTAAGCTCACTGGCCACACTGAACGCCTGGAGGCACTTTAGCTGTCTGCCATACAGGTTAGAAGCAACACGCAGGAGAGGAACTTGAGCAGAGCTTAAAGCAGCAAAGACTTAAGAGAATAGCGCAGAAGGTAGGCCTCCAAATCCACCTGTCTAGGTGGATTCCAAGTTGCTTCCAGGTTGCCCGGACCCCATCATCACCTGTTACCCATGCCCCAGACTGCACCTGCAACTAACAAGTAAAGGTAAAGGAAACTGCAGTGTCCTCCAGTCATTTTCTACGATCCCTTACCAACTATACCGATCACCCTGTGGCCCCACTCCACCTGTGGGGAGCAGAACCATCCCAGCTACGTCACTAATGGCCCAAGTGGTCCCCTTAAGCAGTGTCGGCAATCCATTGCCGAACACCACAGGTGTCGTCATGAACTAATTCACTATAGACTTTATTTCCCCTTCATTTAATTAATTTTTATTGGACACCCAGGGCTACGGACCGAGTCACTGCTGCCATCACAATCCCCTTAAGAACCGTCAGACCCAGCCTAAGTACACCATGGTCCTAGCGGGCACTCCATTTGCACAGTAAACTACAGACACTGTCAGGTCGGCGCCATTATACTGGTTAAAATGATACCTTGGTTGATTAAATCCATCTTGTGGTCGTTGTTTAATATTTATTTGCAGTTTTCAGTTAATGAGATTCTCGTGCTTTGGAGTGGCCTCTGGCTGGGGCTGTGGGAGAGCCTGTGGGTGGGGCTTTATGTGATGCTCCAAAGTGTTTTGTTATCCGGTGTCTACTGGTTCACCCTATGTTGTGCAGATCTGCCTTAAAAGGTTAATGTGATCTTAATTGCTGGTAATTGCTTTTTATTGTTCGTCCAAGGGACCGGCTATTATCGGGGTACAACAGCAGCAGCTAAATACGTGTGGTGCCTATAAGCTCTTCCCAATAGAGGTTGTAAGGTATGAACAAAAGCTGGCTGGGATTGTCAGAGTGAACTATTAACTTCTGGTCCCAACTGGATTTAGAGACATTATACTTCTGCAGCGCCCCAGAGACCTGGTCGTTGCAGTAATGTCGCTCTGCCACTAAGGGGAGTGATGGTACGTCTGATGACACTAAAGGAGTTCATCTGACCAGGTATCACCAGCACACATTACACTTCACACTCCGGCCACTAGGGGGAGCAAAAGGTTTTATTTATTAGGCCACTCCTCACACTGGTAAAACTAGGGGTTGGATAGGAAGTTAGAACAGAAGCTGACTGGGTTTTGCCCAGGCAACATCCCGTGGCAGGGGGTGTTGTGGGGGAGACTTCAGGGGAGTCCCTGTCAGGCGTGGGAACCTGGCAGAGACTTAGCGACAAGAACAGAACGAAACGGAACCGCACCTGCACTACCTTGCGGCGGTATCCTTAGAAAGGACATGAAGCGAAGGATATTGTGGACAGTGAGAAACGAGATCAAGCACAAAGGAGAGCCAGTAGGAGTCGTGCCCCGAGAACGGCAACATCCTACTGAGGCACGTAGCCGGTGCCCGGAACACCGAGGAAGTAACTGTCTTTATGCCTTACTTCAAATACCGCAGGACAGTTAATTATAGGTTGGCTGTCTACCTTACATCACCTAAGCAGACATAGGGGGCAACCGTGGAGAGGGGTGTCTCTAGGGTCCTAGAATAGCTCCGAGCCTACCCGACAAACGGGTGCGTCCTAGCCATAACAAACTTGGGGGACGGAGAATAGAAAGAACTAGAAAGAACTGGAACGAACGAGAATAGAAATTGTGAGGACTATCCCGAATGCTCAGCAGGGAAGCACTACAACACACAGGCGCTAGTGGTAGGCACTGATTTCCACCTGCAAAGGGAACTCTGGATGTGCCTTCGGACCGGCCGGTCTCAGACCTGTTAACAGTGCTCTGGATTGAGGATCCTGAAGTCACCAGTAAAGAGGTAAAGAGACTGCAACCCTGTGTCCTCGTTATTGACTGCACCTCACGCCATCGCCACCTACACCACTGGGAAGCCCTGGGGACTCACTTCACCTGTGGGAAGATATACCATCTAGCTGCCATCACATCACCCCCAGTGGACCCCAAGCAGCGTCGGTCACCCTGACCGAATACCACAGGTGGCGTCACGAAACCTTGACAGACTTGTATCATCTTTTATTGGACGCCCCTTAGCAGGGTCACGGACCGGGTCCAGCCACCGTGACATCCCCAGAACTGAGCCAGAGAGGACCGGTACCGAGTAACCCGCGGCCCTGCGTCTGGGGGTGCTCCACTTCCAATGTCACGTATGAAAAGTTTCTTCGTATAGCAACATCAGAGAGTGCACTGTTTAAATTAGGGGTGCAACTATGCTGCTGGTCAAAACTGTCGATCAAGCAGGAGCATCCACTGCTCATTAATCAGGAAGTTAGCTGGGTGGGGAGCTGTGTACTCCTGATCTTTCAACGCAGCCTGACACACACACACAACATCTCGCCAGTCTGGCTAATCAAAAGGAGAGCTGGGAATGCAGGGCGGTAAGGTAATTAGCAGACCTCTCGTCCAGCAGTCACAGATTACAGATCTGGCCAGTAGACCAGACTCCTTCAAATTGATCCTCCCATCTCTGGTGTCAACAAATTTGTGCTGACCAGCAGAATAATGTTACCAGGTCATTTTTACCACATAGGGTATGCCATAAAAACACGATGACTCAAGGAAGACAGGAAAGCAAATAAATGGCCGCAATAGAAAAGAGTGAAAGGAGTACTCTTGGAGGGTTAATAAAGCTCATTCTAGATGTGTCTATGAAGCTCCCCTAGATGTGATGTAAAAAAAAAAATCCCAACTCTTCTCCATGTGCAGCTGTAACCTCACTCTGTCTTTGAATCATGATATAAGGCTAGGCCTGAGATCAGGATTCAAGGACAAAGTTCAACAGAAATGTTATTAGGAAATTAGAGCTTTTCTAGAACAGTATTATCCTTGGTATATTTATGTTCTTATGGAGAACCCCTCTAATAACATCTTATGCCCCGAGGTCACCAAGTTCTGTGCATTTTGTTCACAAACAAGAGATTGTGTTATTTTGTTTTAATTTTACAATGCAAAAAAGTCTCAACTTCATTCCTGCTAAACACATTTCCATACAGCCAATACAGTATATTATGGTAGAAGTAAATGGACCAGGAGCCGTAATAATACAGCGCCTTGCGAAAGTATTCGGCCCCCTGGAATTTTTCAACCTTTTCCCACATATCATGCTTCAAACATAAAGATACCAAATGTAAATTTGTCGTGAAGAATCAACAACAAGTTTGGCCCCTTTAACTTAATACTTTGTTGTGCCACCTTTTGCTGCGATTACAGCTGCAAGTCTCTTGGGGTATGCCTCTATCAGTTTTGTACATCGAGAGACTGAAATTCTTGCCCATGTTTCCTTGGCAAACAGCTTGAGCTCAGTGAGGTTTGATGGAGATCGTTTGTGAACAGCAGTTTTCAGTTCTTTCCACAGATTCTCGATTGGATTGAGGTCTGGACTTTGACTTGGCCATTCTAACACCTGGATACGTTTATTTGGGAACCATTGCATTGTAGATTTTGCTTTATGTTTGAGATCATTGTCTTGTTGGAAGACAAATCTCTGTCCCAGTCTCAGGTCTTTTGCAGACTCCAACAGGTTTTCTTCAAGAATGGTTCTGTATTTGGCTCCATCCATCTTCCCATCAATTTTAACCATCTTTCCTGTCCCTGCTAAAGAAAAGCAGGCCCAAACCATGATTCTGCCACCACCATGTGTGACAGTGGGGATGGTGTGTTCAAGGTGATGAGCTGTGTTGCCTTTACGCCAAACATATCGTTTGGTATTGTTGCCAAAAAGTTTGATTTTGGTTTCATCTGACCAGAGCATCTTCTTCCACATGTTTGGTGTGTCTCCCAGGTGGCTTGTTGCAAACTTTAAACAACACTTTTTATGGATATCTTTGAGAAATGGCTTTCTTCTTGCCACTCTTCCATAAAGGCCAGATTTGTGCAGTGTACGACTGATTCTTGTCCTTTGGACAGACTGTCCCAACTCAGCTGTAGATCTCTGCAGCTCATCCTGAGTGATCATGGGCCTCTTGGCTGCATCTCTGTTCAGTCTTCTCCTTGTTTGAGATGAAAGTTTAGAGGGACGGTCGGGTCTTGGTAGATTTGCAGTGGTATGATACTCCTTCCATTTCAATATGATCGCTTGCACAGTGCTCCTTGTGATGTTTAAAGTTTTGGAAATCATTTTGTATCCAAATCCAGCTTTAAACTTCTCCACAACAGTATCACGGAACCTGCTTGTTGTGTTCCTTGGTCTTCGTGATGCTTTCTGTGCTTTAAACAGAACCCTGAGACTATCACAGAGCAGGTGCATTTATACGGAGACTTGATTACACACAGGTGGATTATATTTATCATCATTAGGCATTTAGGACAACATTGGATCATTCAGAGATCCACAATGAACTTCTGGAGTGAGTTTGCTGCACTGAAAGTAAAGGGGCCGAATAATATTGCACGCCTTTTCAGTTTTTGAATTTCCACAAAAATTTAAAATAAACAATAAATCTCATTCAACTTAACAATTGTGCTCCACTTGTTGTTGATTCTTCACCAAAAATGTACATTTGGTATCTTTTTGTTTGAAGCATGATATGTGGGAAAAGGTTGAAAAGTTCCAGAGGGCCGAATACTTTCGCAAGGCACTGTATATTCTCAGCCCATGAACCAATTTTTAAGATCAGTGCAGATGTAAATGGAGGGGTGAAACATAAAACACTTTGTAATGGAAGTTGCAGGATAATAATCTTTTAGAGCTAGAATTATCATTTTATTCACGGTTATAGGATCACGCAATAAATTAACTCTTTCATCACCAGAGTATTTTTGCCTTTTCGTGCCGAGCAAAATTCCACCTTTTTTGTAATGATGAACTCAAAAGGATAACTATTTTTTTTATTTAATTTCTTAAGCCAGTGCAACTAGTCAGTTTTCTGGGGTTGTTTTTTGTGTCTGTGAAAAATAATCCGATTTTCATCTTTATTTTGAATCATTTTCATTAGTGTTTGGTTCTCGTATGCACAAATAAAAAATGATAAAGGTTTCTCAAGCTTTTCCTATTAAACAGTCCATGAAAAACAGCTTTGTGATGCCATCAGTGAGCTATCTGAGTGTTTTACTGATTCATAGACTTGTATGGGGTAGTGTAATCCATGGCTAGGACCAAAATCTGACATGTCTCCATTATTTTTTGAGGACCATCAGTCTACTATATTTATTTGTTATTGTTTGTACCATGGGGAAACAGATTAGACACGACAACATATTGTGTATGTTTCCTGCTGTCCCTATAACCAGATGACTGCTAATAGTAATCTAATAGAAACAGCTGAATTCACACTGTTACAAAAATCTTTATATGTGTTTTCTCTACATGCCTATAATTGCCCCATATGTATTACATGAAAGTCTTACGAAACCTGCTGATTGTTGCGTGACTGACTGACAATCTGATGTGTATGGGGACCTCCTGAATCCCAACAGTCCCATGTCAGATGATGTTGGGGGAGAAAAGGATTTTATTATTATTTAACAGCCTTTGGCTTGATCTCGAGCCATGGCAACTGGATGGATGAACGCTCTATAGGAAGATCAATCTTGTGCAAGCCTAGATAGGGCCACCAGGGTCTTCTCCGCCGTTATTTTGATAGTATCAAGCCATTGGGTTGCTCGTCTTCCTCTTTGCCTTAATCCTTTTATTCTTCCGACCATGATGTCCTTCTCCATTGATTGCTCTCTTTGTATGACGTGTCATAAGTAGGCAAGTCGTAGCTTGATGATATTTACTTTGAGTATTATGTCTTGATTTGTTCCAAAAGTGATTTGATTATTCATGGTATTGATATTTTCCTTCTGCAGCACCATATTTCGATTGGTGTCAATTCTTCTTCTGTCTTGTTTCCTTATCATCCGGGTTTTGAATCTGTATGTTACCAAAGGAAAGAATTAATACAGCAGAAAAGAGGCAGCAGTACTTACCTGCCCAGGTCTCTGAACGAATGCAGTCTCAGGATGCAGCAAACCCATGTAGTAAAGATGGCGGCAACATAGGTGCAAAATACTGATAAGACAACCACTTACAGCCTCCTAATACATGGAGGGGGTGATTGCTTAGTATATGTTTGCACAACAGCAGCTTGTATAGGGTGCTGTACACAGTACTCTCCACACACAGTTTGATGACCCTACTGTACCCCAGCCCTCAACTTCTCTGGAAAAGTATGGTGACCCCAACTCAGTATGATTCCCCAACTGTGACCCCCTGCACAGCCGTCCATGCAGTATAATGGGCCTACATACAGTATAGTGTCACCATACCTGTCCACACTGCATAATGGCCCCCACATAGCCTTCCACACAGTATTATGGACCCCACACAGCCCTCCACGAAGTATGATCGACCCCACATATCCCTCCACACAATATAATGCCCCGCACAATGCTCTATTATGATGGAGCACACACAAACCTTTACACTGTTTAATTGCTTGGATACAGTATAAAGGTTCCCACATAGCCTGCATATAGTATGATGCACTCCCCATAGTCCTCCATATAGTATAATGCACTCCCCATAGTCCTCCATATAGTATAATGCATCCCATAGTCCTCCATATAGCATAATGCACTCCACATAGTCCTTCATACAGTATAATGCACTCCCCATAGTCTTCCATATGGTAAAATGCACTCCACATAGTCCTTCATACAGTATACTATACTTCCCATAGTCCTCCATATGGTATAATGAACCATAGTCCTCCATATAGTACAACACACTCCCTATAGTCCTCCATACAGTATCATGGATGCAGGATACAGTTGCCGATTCAGATGACAGATGGGATACAAGCTCTGGCACCAGGCCCGGCTCACAGGCTTCATAGTGCCCACGTGGCCTACTGCCACTGGCACTATGCCACTGCTTCCAGGACAATTGTGCTAACCACTGAGCCAAACTCAGAGGATGTTAAGGGTGTACATGTCATAGAGAAAGTGTCTTTGTTGAGTTTCATAAAAAAAGAACCTCTCACCCCCAAAAAAAGATATTCTTCAGCAGATGGGCAGAGGAACTTGCCTTAACAATCACCAGGATGAAAAGTGACCTAAATCAGAACCTCAGGCAGGGAGTTGGTCATTTACTGTATTTCTTTCCAGGGAGTCCACTCTTCTCTTTCTCCTCCCGGAAAACTTAATTTTACTTAAATAAGTTATTTCTATTTGCTTTAAATGTTATCTGCCAGTAGCAAACACATAGAAATCCTCATAAAGCAGGATTTCATGTGCTCCACCCTTTTATATTCATTATAAAAGCCTTCGTTTTCAACACGTGCGGCAATAATATATATATTTGGGACATTATAAAAAATTTATAGAGTGAATGTGTTTTACTACATCACAATAACAGAAGTTAGCAGCAGTGATATAAAAATCTTATGATCTGATGTGAAGGAAAATGTGGGTAATATTCTCCTATAAACTGTATTCTGTAACCTTTGCTTCTGCATAATAAACAGATCATAGGAGTAGAGATGAAAAATAATAATTGTAGAGTATAGAGATTTTGGTGAGGTTTTGCTGTTGCAGATTTTCTGCACTTATTATGTAAATTAGGTTACTTGAATTTTTTTTTTCATTGAGTTTTTGAGTGTATGTTTTTATAAGTGTGTTTATATTGATGCAGTCATGCAGATTACATGAGTTTTTAGTTCATTTCCATCGAGAAATACACTAAAAAAGAACACGCAGTTTTTACCTTTCCGCATTTAATGTTATTCTGTGGGGAATATCCACACATAAAACTCTGCGTACCTGAAAGAGAAATTGACATTTTACGGATTTCAAAAACACAGTGCACAGGTCAGTTTATTTGGGGTAAAAAAAAGCACAGTGGGCTTGATAGGTTTATAAATCCCAGTCATTTTGATGGAACTGTAAAATGCCGTGTTTTTTTGTGCAGCAAATATACACAGCCTCAAAAAGTCATCATGGGAACTTATTCATCACCTAAATAATGTGTACATGATGTCCTTTAAACTTAAGCGAACCAACTGAATTTTTCAAGCAGAAGATGCTTCTGGCATTTTTTTTCTAAAGCGTCTTTTTTGTTGCTTTGTTGGGCGTTTCTTCAGTGTTTTTCCAACAATTCTAACTGGTGGTATTTTTTGAAGGATTTTCCCATGGTTTTTGTGACATCTTTTTTACTATCGCTTTCCAGTCGTTTGGTTCTAATGAAAGATAAAACCTTGAAATGCGTTGACAAAATACATGTGTGATCAAATCTTTGAACCTTGGGCAGCGCGGACTCTGAACCATCATATTCCTCATTTATTGCAATGTATCTCCTTGGTGGTCCTGCTGCAGCCTTTACATACTTCTAAGTAAATGAAAAAGTCTTTTTCAGCTCACCTGTCCACTTTGTGCAGGAAAATCGGATACATAGTGGAAAAGTCCAGCACCAAAAGGTTGCACTCCAACAAACTTTATTCCAAAATCTTCATGTAAAAACAACCGACAATAGGAAAAATGACAAAAATAGCAGAGGTCCCAGACACCGATTTACGCATTTCAGGGCTAAATATGCCCCTTACTCATAACCTCTACATGCTGCTATAGGAGTTGTGACTCCTGGCAGAAATTTCCTGAGCAAAACCAGACATTTTCTGCAAGAGATCCGCATGCATTTTTTCGCGTTTTTTGCGCGTTTTTTTTTTTTGCATTTTTTTCCGGAGATTTCCCAATGCAATGATATAGTGGGAAATCCACAAAAAAATCCACAAAATTAATGAACATGCTGCGTTTTTTTACCAAAACCTCATTGTGGGAAAGTAGCCTAAAGCAGTTTTTAAGTTTTCGTAACCCCGGGCTGCAGTTTACTTATAAAAAACAAACAAACTGTGCTTTAGGGCTCAATCTTATACCAAAATAAACGCTTTTAGTTTCATCACCGTTTTTGGATCCAATTTTAATCAGTTTTTGGTGCTTGTGTCAGTTTTTACCATCAGTGTTTCATCAACTTTTCTTGTATAAAAAAAATGAAGGAGGTTTTTCCAGCTTCTCTTCAGACAGTCAGTGAAAAACAGACAGCAAAAGAATGGCATTCGAGTGCTTTTTTTCACAGACCCATAGACTTGTCTTAGCAAGTTTGTTCTATGACTTGCATCAAACTCTGACATGTCTCATGTGATGTTGTGTCGCCTCAATGAATAACCCCATAGACTGTGTGAATAGCCCTATACATTATATCCATGAATCTGTGAAAAACAAAACACGAACGTGAAAAATTCATGTTTAAATGATCCCTAAGTCACCCTCATCTGAACAGCATTGGACCCACAGAGAGGAGGAAAAGAACACTTTAAAAAAAAAACTAACTGTTGCTGGGAGACAACTGTATTCGGAAAACCTCTTCAAGAACCCTCAAGGCTGTGATAATACCTAGTGCTCCACATTTATGACCAGCATGAGGATAGTGTGAGTACTGTACCTCCTAAACATGTGTGACATGCAGTTCCCAGGGAACCCAGTGGTGGTGGCCGTGCCCGACGCCTGGTGCAGTGAATAGGGCGCATGGCTATGGATATGTGGGGGTTGACACCGACATTTTACTGTTCCCTCAGATCTAGGTGGTTAGTAGCGTTCCCCGTGATGTGATGCTGGCGGCCAGTCCTGACACTATGGATGTTATCCACCCTTCTAGGACCGTGACCCCTACCTGGCCTCAGTGTCCCAATTCTCGGTAATCTTCATTACATTTATGTAGCTAATGTCCAAATTTGCTCTATGGGCAACTTACTTCAGTCCATGAGTATTCCTCCTGCATCCATGGCATCCTTGTAACTAGACTGTGTGTATTGGGGGACCAGGGTATTCCTCCTCTCTGTAAGGATTCGGAAAGGAATCCGAGAGTGGACCCTCTGGGTCGTGACTCTAGAGCCCCCGGGGTCGAGCGGACCAGATGGAACCACCCCCTATACAGGGAGTGTTAGGAGCAGGACCTCAGGGGAGTGGAGACACAACAGCTAGAGCCAAAGGGGCGACCCGAGAGAAAGAAAGAGACCACAGAGCTATAGGAATGGTGGGGAACAACAGGAATTCAGGACTTAGCTGAATACGGCAGGAACACGAGACGAAGCAGGATACGGCAGGAACTCAGGACTAGGCAGGACACGGCAGGAACACAGGAGTTGGCAGGACACGGCAGGAACACGGAACTGGGCAGGACACGGCAGGAACACAGGACTTGGCTGAACACGGCAGGAACATGGAACTTGGCAGGACACGGCAGGAACACGGAACTAGGCAGGACACGGCAGGAACACAGGACTTGGCAGGATACGGCAGGAACACAGGACTTGGCAGGACACGGCAGGAACACGGAACTAGGCAGGACATGGCAGGAACACTGAGCAGAGACACAGAAAGAACTAAACAGGGGAGAGATACTAAGACTAGGGAGCCTAGGGCATAGGAACGCTGACAGCAGACAGAGCACCTACAAAGCAAAAGCGTCTTACCTGGAAAGACGCCGGGAAGAAATACCCGATGGGCGCCGCCATGTTGGGGCGGAGCCATCGGGTCGCGACCTCCCAGAAGGCTCAGCGACGGAGGAGACGCGACCGCGCATGCGCAAAGACACCAGACGCCGTGAGCCAGCAAAAGAAGAGGCAGAGCGGCGAGGGACAGGATCGTGAGTGCGCCGAGGGATGGGAGAAGGTCGGTAAGCATGTGCGGTTGTGACAGAACGAGCGGACGTTACAGTACCCCCCTCCTTAGTCCCCCTTTTTTTTAAGGCTAGAAAGGAATCTTTTCATGATAAGAGGAGCATTGATGTTCTCTCGGGGCTCCCAGGACCTCTCCTCAGGACCAAATCCCTCCCAATCAATCAAAAAATAGGTTTTACCCCTAACTACCTTTTTGGCAAGAATATCTCTAACATTAAAGATTCCATCAGAAGTACAGAGCAGAGGAGAGAGAGAGGTAGCGGAGTGAAAACGATTAAACACTGCGGGCTTGAGAAGAGACACATGGAAGGCATTGGGAATGCGTAAAGAGGCAGGTAGCTTCAATTTATAAGAGACATCATTAATGCGACCCAAGATAGGAAAAGGACCAATAGAGCGAGGACCCAGTTTGTAAGAGGGAATTTTAAGCTTGATATAGCGAGAGGAGAACCAAACTCTATCACCCGGAGAATATGGAGGAGCATCCAAACGCTTCTTATCAGCAAACCTTTTCATATTATGGCTAGCTCTCTCAAGAGCCTCTTTGGTCTCATTCCAAATCTTAGAGAATTCCCGGGACAAGAAATCCACTGCCGGTACCCCCGAGGTGAGAGAAACAGGAAGGGGAATGCTCGGATGTTGAACATAGACCACAAAGAAGGGAGATTTGGAGGAAGACTCACTGGGAAGATTGTTATATGAGAACTCAGCCCAGGGGAGAAGGGAGACCCAGTCATCTTGGTGTGCATTGGAAAAATGTCGCAGGTATGTAGTCAGAACCTGATTAACTCGCTCCACTTGACCGTTGGATTGAGGGTGATAAGCGGAAGAGAAGTCCAGGTTAATCTTCAATAGACTGCAGAGAGCTCTCCAAAAACGTGAGGTAAATTGTACTCCACGGTCGGAGACAATATGCTGTGGAAAACCATGATGACGGAAGACTTGGTGTAAAAAGATTTTTTGCCAACTCAGGAGCGGAAGGCAGACCAGGCAACGCAATGAAGTGAGCCATGTTAGAGAACCGATCCACAACAACTAGGATGACAGAGCAATCCGAGGAACAAGGCAGATCGGTGATGAAGTCCATGGCGATATGGCTCCAAGGGACGGAAGGCACAGGCAGAGGATGCAGGAGACCGGAAGGAAGCTGCCTAGGAACTTTATTTTTGGCACAAGAAGAACAAGAAGCAATGAATTTGGTGACGTCTTGTCGGAGAGATGGCCACCAGTAGTGCCGAGAGATAAGGGAAAATGTCTTCTTGACTCCTACATGTCCTGCAATCTTGGAGGAGTGACCCCAACGTAAAACTCTCTCCTTGTCTTGATCCGACACAAGAGTCTTGCCAGGAGGAGCAGAAATCACTCTTAGAGGAGCAAGAGTGACGATCTTCGCTGGATCAATGATGTGAGCCGGAGAGTCCTCCATGTCTTGAGGCTGAAAGGATCTTGAAAGAGCATCCGCTTTGACGTTCTTATTTCCGGGTCGGAAATGAAGTTCGAATTCAAATCGTCCAAAGAATAAAGACCATCTGGCTTGTCGTGGATTTAGTCTTTGAGCAGACTGAACATAGGCCAAATTCTTGTGGTCAGTGTAAATGGTGAATGGATGAAGAGACCCCTCAAGGAGATAACGCCACTCCTCTAAGGCTAACTTGATAGCCAATAGTTCCTTATCTCCAATGGAGTAGTTCCGTTCTGGAGCAGAAAAGGCTTTAGAGAAAAAACCACAGGTCACCAAATGTGCGGAAAAAGATCTTTGCAAAAGTACAGCTCCGGCTCTGACAGAAGATGCGTCGACTTCAAGGACAAACGGTCTATTTGCATCAGGACGGTGAAGCACAGGGGCTGCAGCGAATCTTTGTTTAAGGGACTGAAAAGCCTCTTCTCTGGATCCATCTCCAGGCCAGACTTCGAGACAATATATCCAAGGAAGGGCAGTGAGGATTGCTCGAAGACGCATTTCTCAATCTTAGCGAACAGATGATTCTCCCTTAGATGTTGCAGAACACGGCGGACATCTCGTCTATGAGTGGAAAGATCCGGAGAAAAGATGAGAATGTCGTCAAGATAGACTACAACAGAGGAGTAGAGAAGATCCCGAAATACATCGTTCACAAATTCCTGGAAAACCGCCGGAGCGTTGCAGAGACCAAACGGCATAACCAAATACTCATAGTGACCGTCACGAGTATTGAAGGCGGTCTTCCACTCATCTTCTGTACGAATTCGAACCAGATTGTACGCGCCACGCAAATCCAATTTGGTAAAAATTTGCGCTCCTCGGAGACGATCGAAGAGTTCCGGAATGAGTGGCAGAGGATATTTGTTCTTCACCGTGATGTTGTTTAGGCCTCGATAATCAATGCAGGGACGAAGTGAGCCATCTTTCTTCTTCACGAAAAAGAAGCCTGCTCCGGCAGGAGAAGAAGACTTGCGAATGAATCCCTTAGCAAGATTTTCTTGAATATAGTCAGACATAGCTTGCGTCTCAGCAGGAGAGAAAGGGTAGATTCTTCCCCTAGGCGGGGTAGTTCCAGGCACGAGATCTATGGGACAATCATAGGGACGGTGAGGAGGTAGACCCTCAGCCTCCTTCTTGTTGAAGACATCAGAGAAAGAACTGTAGACACAGGGTAAGGCAGGGAAAGAAGAAGAAGAAGAAGAAGAAGAAGAAACACCCACAGGACGCACCGGCAGCAGACAACGTTCCCGACAAAGCTCTCCCCAGATATTGCCATTGCGCCAATCTAAAGTGGGCTCGTGACTCCGTAACCAAGGGAGACCTAAAAGCATAGGATGAGAAAGACCCGCTAAAACATAAAATGCAATTTTCTCCCTATGCAGAGCCCCAACTTGAAGTTCCACCTCGAGTGTGACTTGTGTAATGGTCTCCTGTAAAGGTTTACCATCCACAGATGCAAGAATTACAGGAGTCTCTAAGGTTTTGACTGGAACGGAAAATTTCAAAACCTCTTCCAACCTGATAAAATTTCCTGCTGCGCCAGAGTCCACATAGGCATCCAACGAAATGCCCTTGCCAGAAATATGCAAAAGGACAGACAAAGTGAGGGGTTGAGAGGAATCACACACACCTAGGGAGGCCTCTCTTACCTGACCTAGGCGGAAAAGTTTTCCGGGCGTTCAGGGCAAGACCGCAATAGATGAGAGGCACTCCCGCAGTAGAAACATAAACCTTGAGTACGCCTCTCTTTACATCGCTGTTCAGACATTTTTAGACGGTCCACTTGCATAGGCTCAGATGCGGACGCTAGAGAGGAAGTTCTAGGCTGCGGACTGAGTGGCTTACGGGTGGCAGGGGAAGGACGAAGAGATCTCCGCTCCCGGGCGCGTTCTTGGAACCGAAGGTCAATACGGGTAGCTAAGGAAATTAAATCCTCCAAAACCGTAGGGGTGTCCCGACCAGCCAACTCGTCCTTTATGCGCCTGGAGAGGCCCCGCCAGAAAGCACCCACTAACGCCTCATTGTTCCAGCCTAAGTCCGAGGAGAGGGTGCGGAACTGAATAGCGTATTGGCCCACGGATAAAGATCCCTGATGGAGAGACAATAGAGCCTCAGTCGTAGAAGCCAGACGACCAGGTTCGTCAAAAACAAGACGAAAAGTCTCCAGAAATTCGGATAACCGGGAGACTAGGGGATCGTCTCGCTCCCAGAGAGGATTTATCCATGCCAAGGCGTCACCCTCCAGATGGGAAATCAAAAAAGCTATCTTGGCCCGATCAGTTGGGTAATGCTGGGGCAGAAGCTCAAAGTGAAGACGGCATTAGTTTAAAAAGCCTCGGCAGAATTTAGGATTCCCATTGTACCGAGGTGGTTTAGCCAAGCGGGGAGGAGGGTGGGAAGCAGAAGCAGAGGTAGAAGCGGCTGTTTGAATAGAAAGCAGCCGATCGTCTATCGAAGACATATAACTGAGGATATGAGCCTGGGTGTCACGCTGCTGAGCTAGCTCTTGCTGTAAGCCAGCGAGTAGAGTAGCACTGCCAGGATCAGAGGGCTGGTGCGTAGAAAGGCGAGAATCCATTGCCTTCATGAAGGACATAATACGGGACTGATTCTCCCGCAAAAAGAGTAGCTCCTCTGACAGAACGAGCGGACGTGACACTTTCCTGTACTGGAAATATTCTATGTGCTGTCCCACATCTTCTCCGATTAGTCTGCTCCACTAATGGACACAGAAAGAAAAGGGCGCCTGTGCAAGAACAATCTATGGCCTTTGCAGCCCAAGAGCTCCTTAAAATGCAAAATTGCACCTGCTTTGGAGGTAGAAATGGGCCCCTTCACCTCCTGGGTCCCAGTGCGGCTGCACAGGTTGCACCAATCATATGTCCGCCCGTGGTCTGCTCCATCCGGCCTGCTGGAACAGGGAGAGTAAATTTCCTACAAGTTGCTGTGGCTGTTCTCCGTTTTCACTGTTTACTCCATGGTAACATGGTTACTCCTAGAATCCATGGTTGCAGCAGTTTTGAACCCCAAAGACCAACCACAAACTTATTCCCTATCTACCAGCCAAGTGGTGAGTTTAGCACTTAGGCCGGGGTCACACTTATTGTATGAAAAATCGGTCCGAGTCTCCCTGCCGAGAGTCGTAAGAGTGGTCTCCGTATGGTCATCTGTGTGTAATGCGTTTGCAATGCGATGATGTGATTTCCTCATATCTATGTATCCATATGACATGCGTATGACATGCGTATGGCTTTACATTTCTCACTGCTTTTCCCCATTGAATTTAAAGGGAACCTGTCACCCCGTTTTTTCATTAGGAGATAAAAATACCGTTAAATAGGGCCTGAGCTGTGCTTTACAATAGGATATTTTTTGTCCCCTGATTCCCTACCTATGCTGCCGAAATACCTTACAAAAGTGTCCTTTTTCGCCTGTCAATCAGGCTGGTCAGGTCAGATGGGCGTGGTCACAGCGCTGTTTCTCCCCCACATCTTGCTTATGTTCCCGTTGGTGGCGTAGTGCTTCTCGCATGCGCAAGTGCCGAATGCACTGCGCAGCTGTAGAAATAGAGCGCGCTCGCCGCTATTCAGCGGTTTCTCGGTGGGCGCGGCCATCTTCCTGAGGCCGTGCGTGCGCAGATGGAGTCTCCTGCCTCCTGCTTCTCAAGGCTTCAGGAAAATGGCCGCGGGATGCTGCGCGTGCGCAGATGGACATCGCGGCGGCCATTTTCTTGAAGCCGAGTTTGAATCTCGGCTTCAGGAAAATGGCCGCCGCGATGTCCATCTGCGCACGCGCGGCATCCCGCGGCCATTTTCCTGAAGCCCCGGGAAGCAGGAGACTCCATCTGCGCACGCACGGCCTCAGGAAGATGGCCGCGCCCACCGAGAAACCGCTGAATAGCGGCGAGCGCGCTCTTTTTCTACAGCTGCGCAGTGCATTCGGCACTTGCGCATGCGAGAAGCACTACGCCACCAACGGGAACATAAGCAAGATGTGGGGGAGAAACAGCGCTGTGACCACGCCCATCTGACCTGACCAGCCTGATTGACAGGCGAAAAAGGACACTTTTGTAAGGTATTTCGGCAGCATAGGTAGGGAATCAGGGGACAAAAAATACCCTATTGTAAAGCACAGCTCAGGCCCTATTTAACAGTATTTTAATCTCCTACTGAAAAAAAGGGGTGACAGGTTCCCTTTAATGGCTCAATGGGCTAAAATGAGGAGAATGTGTGCAGCTTGACTCTAAACTTTGCTGTGAAAATTTCATGAACAGTTCCACAGTCAGCTCCTGGCCTAGTTTCAAGGTAATGGTAGGCGATTTCCATTTTTGGTGAACACATATGTAGTCAATCTGATTTTCTTAGGCCCCATTCGGTGATGTCCATGTTTAGAGTCTCCATTTGTGATTTTGGAAGAAGGTGTGTGGCGCCCCAGGGTCCTGGTCATCACAGTGGTATTGCTTTCCTCTCAGGGAGAGTGATGCTACCTTTGGAGGCAAGAAAGGATAACTGCATCCAGGTATCACAAACATGCAATGCATTTCATACTCCAGGCCACCAGGGGGAGCGTCTGCTTTTATTTATTAGGTCACTCCCCATATAGATATATAACTGGTAGTCTGTAGGGAAAGTTAGTGAGTTCCAGACAGGAGTTAGTTGCTGGCTGAGCTCAGCTCAGTCAGTTCCAGACAGTGGTCTGAGGAGAACAGATGGTCAACTGAGCTGTGCATGCCCTTAGAGCTGCAGCTCCCTGAAAGAGACATTGAAAGGCAGAATTGTATTGCATCGAGTGTGAAAGACGTCGAAGCAAAGGAGAGGATACCAAAAGGTGACCAGCCCCACTCAGGCTGCCTCCTTCTGAGGCACAAAATCCCGGTAGCCAGAACACCGAGGGAGTAAGGACCTCTACGCCTTATTTCAGAGACCGGCAGGACAGCTAATTGCAGGTTACCTGTCCGCACCTACACCCAGGAGGCATGGTGACACCTACAGAGCCGGATTATCTAAGAGACCCTATAAACAGGCTCAAGTCACCAATCATATGGGTTTTGTCCTATCCAATACGGGGGACATAGAGAGCGAAACATCGCATCTGTGAGACCCTTATGTGAAGCCATAGGCAGTAAGTGACTACACCACCGCAGCGCAAGTGATTTCCACCTGGACAAGGAAACTCTGGACTTGCCTCCAAACCGGCCGGACTCTGCCTGCCCTGTAATCTGGTGCCCTGGACTGTGGATGCTGAAGTCTTCAGTAAAGGTAAAGAGACTGCAACCTTGTGTCCTCGTTCTTCTCTGCGCCTCTCACCATACCACCATCTACATACCGGGAAGCCCTGCTGGGGACATACTTCACCTGTGGGAAGGTATACCATCTAGCTGCCATAACATCACCCCAGCGGACCCCTAAGCAGAGTCGGTCACCCTGACCGAATACCACAGGTGGCGTCACGAACATAAACTTTATCCCTTTAAAGACCTTTCCCTTTTACATGACCGCCCAGGACCACGGACCGGGTCTCAGCCACCGTGACATCCCCCTGTGAACACCACTGGACCCGGGTACCCCACGGCCCTGGCGGGCGACTCAGGTGTTCATGATAGAAATTTGATTTGTCTTACAAAAGCCAATGAATCTTCCTCTAGCCTCAATTTGTTCACCAAGTTCAAAGTTTCCAACAACAATTCTATGTTTGCCATGGTCCACTTTGTCATTCAAGTCTCCCATAATACTAAGTAAATCTTGTTGTGGCGTCTTGTTGATTTCTTCGTGAATTTGATCCCAGAATAGTTCAATGTCTTCCTCCTCAGCATCTGTTATTGGTGAGAAACTGGGTGTAATCCTCAGTATCTGTATTATTCTGAACATACATTACGCAGTACCAGTTCTACTGTCCTGTATACTGGGTGTAATTCTCAGTGTCTATAAACTTCTGACAACATGTCTCAGAATTTCCGAGCAATACATTTTGTATTTTTTTTCTGAAAAGAAGAAATGGTCAAAATTAAAAAAAAAACAAAAAACAGTGCTTTCAAACCTCAAATAATGCAAAGAAAACAAGTTCATAATCATTTAGAAACAACAATACTAATGTTTTATCTTAGGAAGAGTTCAAAAATCAATATTTTGTGGAATAACCATGATTTTTAATCACAGCTTTCATGCGTCTTTGCGTGCTTTCCACCAGTCTTTCACACTGCTCCTGGCACAAAAATGTAAGCAGTTCTTCTTTGTTTGATGGCTTGTGACTATCCATTTTCCTCTTGATTACATTCCAGAGGTTTTCACTGGGGTTCAGGTCTGGAGATTGGGCTGCCCATGACAGGGATTTGATGTGGTGGTCTCTTAATTTTTGCCAGAGCTGTATATACACTGCACAATACAACTTCCCCTGTCCTGTATACTGTGTGTAATTCTCAGTATCTGCATTATTCTGTATTAATACACTGCACTGTACCATTTCTCCTATCCTGTATGCTGTGTGTAGTTCTCAGTATCTGTATTAGGCTGCCGTCACACTAGCAGTATTTGGTCAGTATTCTACATCAGTATTTGTAAGACAAAACCAGGAGTGGGTGATAAATGCAGAAGTGGTGCATATGTTTCTATTATACTTTTCCACTAATTGTTCCACTCCTGGTTTTGGCTTACAAATACTGATGTAAAATACTGACCAAATACTGCCAGTGTGACGGCAGCCTTATTCTGTATATATACACTGCACAGTACCAGACTCCTGTTGTTGCAGAGGCGGCATTGGACTTCGGGAGTGTCAGTATTGGTTTATTATTTTCATTATTCCTTTGGGCAAACAAAAGTAAATCTTGGAAAACCTGTATAAATTAGTTATCCTAAATTTAGAAGTCATCCCCTATCTTCTGCATAAGGGATAACTTTCCAATCATGGGGATCCAACCGCTGGGACCACCCACAATCCGGAGAACCAGAGCTCTGAAGAGCACCATGTAGATGCAGGTGTGGTCGATCATATCTGCGTCATCATTGCTGCGTCATTCACATGTGACTCTTCAAATAAATCCTTTAAGAGAGTAGTGAGGAGCAAGGCCAAGTAAAGCAAAATTCACTGATCGCATGTGGTGAGTGTTAAAGGGACTCTGTCACCTGAATTTGGAGGGAACAATCTTCAGCTATAGGGGTGGGGTTTTCGGGTGTTTGATTCACCCTTTCCTTACCCGCCGGCTGCATGCTGGCTGCAATATTGGATTGAAGTTCATTCTCTGTCCTCCATAGTACACGCATGCGCAAGGCAAGATTGCAGCTAGCATGCAGCCGGCGGGTAAGGAAAGGGTGAATCAAACACCCGAAAACCCCGCCCTTATGGCTGAAGATTGTTCCCTCCAAATTCAGGTGACAGAGTCCCTTTAAAGTATGTGGGCTGGTGGAGCTTGTGTGCCAGGGCCATTTTCTTCACCTAGTCTGGCTCTGGTTATGTGTAAGTTTCTAGACCGGAAAAAAACAATTAGTTGTAACTGATCTATTTTTTATTTTGTTTTCTTTATCTTTTTTTGTGTTTGTCCTAAAAACAAAACATACAAATGGAAGTGTGAACATTGCCTAGAGTAACTTTGCTGATAATTTGTAATGCCATCGCCGGCCATGACTGATCACTGTATTATGTCAATGTTATTTCATAGCATGTGTAAAGCTGCAGTAGCATCGTACGCAGTGAAGAAGCAGTGACCCACAAATTCAAAACACAAAAGTCTCTTTTAATGTGTTTCTTCACAGCATTAAAGTCCAATTCGCATAAATGCATATAACTTCAGTGGATATTATCAGTGACCAGTTTACACCAGTTCAAAGCAATACATATCACATGGCTTTAAATTTGCAGTCCCTAAGGCCGCCGTCACACATGCGAGTTTTACGGACGTAAGAGCGCAGAATCTACGTCCGTAAAACTCGCAAAAAATACGGCACAATTATTCTCTATGCCCCTGCTCCTATTTGCCGTATTTTACTGATCAGTATTATACGGCTTTCTACGGCCGTAGAAAATCGCAGCATGCTGCGTTTGTCACCGTACTGCGCAAGAAATACGCCAATGAAAGTCTATGGAAGCGTGAAAAATACGGATTACACACGGACAAGCAGTGTGACTTGCGAGAAATACGCAGCGCTGTTAGAGAGAAAAGCCGGTAATTCAGTGCGGTGTACAGTAAAATCACACTGACAGCTTACAGTAGAATAGGTAGAATAAATGTGTACACGTAGAATAGGTATATATATATATATATATGTCAGTGAGACACATATATGTATATATATTAATATTTTTTCCAGCGCTATACAGCTTGAAAGCCGGTAATTCAATTACCGGCTTTTTCTTTCTCCTTCCTAAAACCCGACATGATTTGAGACATGGTTTACATACAGTAAACCATGTCTTCTCTCCATTTTTTTTGCAGATTCCACACTACTAATGTCAGTAGTGTGTATCTGCAAAATTTGGCCGTTCTAGCTCTTAAAATAAAGGGTTAAATGGCGGAAAAAATTGGCGTGGGCTCCCGCGCAATTTTCTCCGCCAGAGTAGTAAAGCCAGTGACTGAGGGCAGATATTAATAGCCTGGAGAGGGTCCACGGTTATTGGCCCCCCCCCTGGCTAAAAATATCTGCCCCCAGCCACCCCAGAAAAGGCACATCTGGAAGATGCGCCTATTCTGGCACTTGGCCACTCTCTTCCCATTCCCGTGTAGCGGTGGGATATGGGGTAATGAAGGGTTAATGCCACCTTGCTATTGTAAGGTGACATTAAGCCTAATTAATAATGGAGAGGCGTCAATTATGACACCTATCCATTATTAATCCAATACTAGTAAAGGGTTAAATAAAACACAAACACATTTTTTAAAATTATTTTAATGAAATAAAAACAATGGTTGTTGCAGTATTTTATTCAACGCCCAATCCAGTCACTGAAGACCCTCGTTCTGTGAGTAAAAAAACATAATAAACCAACAATATACTTACCCTCCGCAGATCTGTAACGTCCAACGATGTAAATCCTTCTGAAGGGGTTAAAACATTTTGCAGCAAGGAGCTGTGCTAATGCACGCTGCTCCTCGCTGCAAAACCCCAGGGAATGAGGCTAAAAATAGATCAATGATCTATATTTAGCTTTATTTGCGGTGAGGCGCCCTCTGCTGGCTGTTCATAGATCGTGGGAAATTACCTAGAAAGCTCCCTGGCTTTCTAGGTAATTTCCCACGATCTATGAACAGCCAGCAGAGGGCGCCTCACCGCAAATAAAGCTAAATATAGATCATTGATCTATTTTTAGCCTCATTCCCTGGGGTTTTACAGCGAGGAGCAGCGTGCATTAGCACAGCTCCTTGCTGCAAAATGTTTTAACCCCTTCAGAAGGATTTACATCGTTGGACGTTACAGATCTGCGGAGGGTAAGTATATTGTTGGTTTATTATGTTTTTTTACTCACAGAACGAGGGTCTTCAGTGACTGGATTGGGCGTTGAATAAAATACTGCAACAACCATTGTTTTTATTTCATTAAAATAATTTTAAAAAATGTGTTTGTGTTTTATTTAACCCTTTACTAGTATTGGATTAATAATGGATAGGTGTCATAATTGACGCCTCTCCATTATTAATTAGGCTTAATGTCACCTTACAATAGCAAGGTGGCATTAACCCTTCATTACCCCATATCCCACCGCTACACGGGAATGGGAAGAGAGTGGCCAAGTGCCAGAATAGGTGCATCTTCCAGATGTGCCTTTTCTGGGGTGGCTGGGGGCAGATATTTTTAGCCAGGGGGGGGGCCAATAACCGTGGACCCTCTCCAGGCTATTAATATCTGCCCTCAGTCACTGGCTTTACTACTCTGGCGGAGAAAATTGCGCGGGAGCCCACGCCAATTTTTTCCGCCATTTAACCCTTTATTTTAAGAGCTAGAACGGCCAAATTTTGCAGATACACACTACTGACATTAGTAGTGTGGAATCTGCAAAAAAAATGGAGAGAAGACATGGTTTACTGTATGTAAACCATGTCTCAAATCATGTCGGGTTTTAGGAAGGAGAAGGAAAAAGCCGGTAATTGAATTACCGGCTTTCAAGCTGTCTAGCGCTGGAATAAATATTAATATATATACATATATGTGTCTCACTGACATATATATATATATATATACCTATTCTATGTGTACACATTTATTCTACCTATTCTACTGTAAGCTGTCAGTGTGATTTTACTAATATATGTGTCTACTGACATATATATATATATATATATATATATATATAGACAGTATATATATATTTTCTTTTCTTTTTGGGACACATGGATCACTTCTATAGCGGTATGTTGGTTTTGCTAGCCTGCGAGAAAACCACGCAGTACGGATGCCATACGGATTACATACGGAGGATGCCATGCGCAAAAAACGCTGACACACCCTGCCTACGGAGGAGCTACGGACCACTTTTTTCGGGACTTTTCAGCGTATTACGGCCGTAATATACGGACCGTATTGTTTTACGCTGTGTGTGACGCCGGCCTAAACAGGCCAGACTTCCCTTGTCCAGTTTCCCTGGGCGACCGCACGCCATCTCACAGTCTCTATACGTCTCCATACACACAGCCTCATATGTTGCAGACACTAGACACGCCAGCCCTCCTCTGACTAGTTCTCGTGGGTGTCCTGCATCGCTGTATCAAGTTCTTTACAGACTCTTTACTCACACAGTCGTACACAGTTCAGGATATCCTCCGGATAGCAGCTGGGCACCATATCCACCTGTTTGCAATCGTTGCACATGCTAGTCCTCTTTCGGGTACAGGACATCCACCTCCGGGCACAGGACTGTCCACATCCGACTTATTCGGGCACATGACATCCACCTCCGGGCACAGGACTGTCCACATCCGAGACCAGTACCATGGACGAATTGCATCTCTGTGTACGCTGCGGGTGTCAGGCTATTCAGCTGCCCCGGGTGCCAGCTCTGCTGGCCTCCATGCACTCTGCAGACCAGCACACACCAGACTTACACTAACGTGCACCTCGCACATATGGCCTGACCTGGCCAGACACCTGACACACCCATACCCCTTACTGCAGGGTTTTTAAACACACCAACCTGTGGCCTTCAGCCACCTGGAAAACCCGGACCGGAGATCCGTGACTCTCATGCACACCTATGGACTTCATCCGTCTGCATGCACATTCTGGGGAGAACAAACAGCGCCCCCTAGCTGTATCAGAGGCCACAGCCTCACACATGGTATTAAATACATTATTATTTCACACCCTTCTCGTAAGCATAATGACCAGATAAATGGTTTATTTATATTAATTGTGCTTTTTTTTTTCTCATAGTGACAACAGCAAATGTGGTAATACTTCTTCCCCCTCAGAGGATCTGACCTTCTGCCTACTGAACCGGCACAAGTAACTTCTTCTTACATATCGGTGATATTAAGGGTGACTGCATGCAACTAAAACTCCACCCATGCATAGTGGCCAAAGGCCAAATGATTTTGTCAGAAATGGCTGAAAAGAATATTTAACAACGTAAAAGATAATAATAAAACAATTAATTTAATAATATATAATGATTAGTGATGAGCGAGTATACTTGTTGCTCGGGTTTTCCCGAACACGCTTGGGTGGTCTCCGAGTATTTGTTAGTGTTAGAGATCTAGTTTTTGTTGACGCAGCTGCATGATTTACGGCTGCTAGCCAGCCTAAGTACACATGGGAGTTGCCTGGTTGCTAGGGAATCCACACATGTATTCAAGCTGTCTAGCAGCTGTAAATCATTCAGCTGCGCCAACAAAAACTAAATCTCCGAGCAGTCACAAATACTCGGAGACCACCTGAGCGTGCTCGGGAAAACCCGAGCAATGAGTATACTCGCTCATCACTAATAATAATTTATAAGGCACAAGTAAACCACTGTATCAGCAATCCTGTGACAGTTGTATATATTTCCATATGTGTAGGCAGAGGATGGTGTAATTTGGCTGCCACCCTCACTGCTGCCATAACTGTTTGCATGCGCCCCGTGCTGCAGCAGATGTTACAGGTCAGGTGGGGAAATACAACTTGAGAAGTAATTTTATGAATAAATCCCATTGAAAGGTATATGGCAAGTATTTGTAGAAAGTGACCTAACATTTTTTAAAGGGAACCTGTCATGTAAAATAATGCTTTTAACCTGCAGATAAGGGGTTAATCTTCAAGTTGATAGTGCTCTGATACTGTGCAGCGTCTGCACTGAGAGCACCGATACCGGGAGAAAATAAACTTTATTTCTCCTGGCAGCCCCGGGCTTTCACTTATAGGAGTTTGACTGCCACAGCTTCAGTTACCGCTCAGTGCATAGAGAGCGGCAAGTGTAACTGCGCCTCCAGCACTGGTTGACTGCATGCTCAGCATTAGAGTCAGCTGTCAGTCAGTGCAGGGGGCGCTCTCTGTATACAGAGCGGTAACTGAAACCGTGCCCACTAGACCTCTGTAATTGAAAGAGCGAGGCTGCTCATGGTAATAAAGTTAATTTCCACCAGGCAGCAAGGCTCTCAGGGCCGGCAGCAGGGCTCTCAGTTCTGACAGTGGGGTTCTTAGTATCGGTGCCGCATCTGTTAGAATAACCCCATATCTGCATGTTAATAGCATTATTTTCACATAACAGATTGCATTTAAAGGGAATCTATCACCTCAAATTGGCGGGCTATGTAAATGCCCTGTGTTCGGTCAGATGGGCGGTGTTTCGTCTTCTTTCCTCCACCCCATCTTTCCCAGCTGTCCGCAATATTTTCGGGAATTTGAGTAGGTGTCCTCAATAGTTCGCGCGTGCACAAAGCAATCTTGCCTCGCACACGCGCAGTATGCTTTGCCCATCTGCGGGCAAAGCCGTAAAGCATTACTGCGCATACTGCGCATGCACGAGGCACGATTGCATTGCGCATGCGCAAACTATGGAGGACACCTACTCAAATTCCAGAAAATATTGCGGACAGCAGGGAAAGATGGGGTGGAGGAAAGGTGACGAAACACCGCCCATCTGACCAACAACAGGGCATTTACATAGCCCGCCAATTTGAGGTGACAGATTGCCTTTAAAGACTACCCATCAATGTATGACAGATTTGTCCACAGGGCACAACTAACATGAGATTAGATCTGGTGATTTTGAAGCCTGTGCTGTGTTAGTTAAAAGTGGTGCATGAGCTTAATATATATGGAATTACAACATATGATAAATCTGATACTACTTTGTTATTTAAAGGGGACCCATCAGCATGTTTTTCCATATAGACATAGTGGTATGGTTGTATAAAAAATCTTCCCTTTTCAGTTGAGATTCTATGTGCCCATCATGACAAATCCAGTGAAAAAGTCATATGCAAATCAGGCTGGAAGTGCATTGAGGGCATGTCAATGCCTGCTATCTACCGACCAGACATCACCTCACGAGAAGTGATGTGTCTTCCAGGTGCCCAAATCAAAGATGTGTCTTGTAGGGTATCAAGACTCTATAGTGCTACAGACTACTATCCATGCCTACGAGTACATGTAGGAACAAATCACACAGCAAAAAAGGACCTGGATACTGGTTGCAGAGATTTTGAAGCTCTAGACCAGAAAGTGAAGGAACTGAGAGTGCAGATCGTCTTCTCATCCATCATTCCAGTGGATGGACATGGACCAAGGAGATTAAACAGGATTCTACAGGTGAACAACTGGTTGCGTCACTGGTGCCGTCAACAACCTTTTGGTTTTCTTAACCATGGAGCTCATTACCTGTATAATGGACTCCCTGCTAGAGATGGGTTGCATCTTATGGTACCTTCACACTCAGCGATGCTGCAGCGATACCGACAACGATGTCGATCGCTGCAGCGTCGCTATTTGGTCGCTGGAGAGCTGTCACACAGACCGCTCTCCAGCGACCAACGATGCCGGTAACCAGGGTAAACATCGGGTTACTAAGCGCAGGGCCGCGCTTAGTAAGCCGATATTTACCCTGGTTACCATCGTAAAAGTAAAAAAAACAAACACTACATACTCAGGGCCGCCATCAGGGCATTACAGCCGTGACTGGCGTATGGGGCCCAGTGAGCAGAGGGGGCCCGCATCGGGCCCCCTCTTACCTGCTCACCGGGCCCCTACCGGCAGCCGCAGGCTGAACCGGACCCTTAGCGGCGGCCGGCGCTACAGCTGTACGCTATTGACATGCGGGCCCGCGCCCGCACGTCAATAGTTAACAGCCGCCAGCCGCAGCGTGCAGGTCGCCGGCGTCTGACGTCATTGTCAGTCGCCGGCGAGTGCACGGTGCAGCTGCGTGGAGAGATCAGGAGCGCGGCAGGTAAGCAGAACTTCTTTTTTTTTTTTTATTGATAGCGGCGATCCGGGGGGGGGCTGTTATGTTTGCTAATGACAGGTGTTATGAAGGCAATCCAGAAACACAGTGTGCTTAGCGATCAGAGCGCCCACAGTGATCTGACAAATACCCAAAAATACAAGAACGAGCTCTGAGACGTGGAAACTCTGTAGACTGCACACCTGATCCTATCCTAAACACAACTAAAAGCGGCTGTGGATTGCGCCTAACAACTACCTAGGCAACTCGGCACAGCCTAAGAAACTAGCTAGCCTGAAGATAGAAAAATAGGCCTGACTTGCCCCAGAGAAATTCCCCAAAGGAAAAGGCAGCCCCCCCACATATAATGACTGTGAGTAAGATGAAAAGACAAAACGTAGGGATGAAATAGATTCAGCAAAGTGGGGCCCGATATTCTAGGACAGAGCGAGGACAGTAAAGCGAACTTTGCAGTCTATAAAAAACCCTAAAGCAAAACCACGCAAAGGGGGCAAAAAAAAAACCCACCGTGCCGAACTAACGGCACGGCGGTACACCCTTTGCGTCTCAGAGCTTCCAGCAAAACAAAAGACAAGCTGGACAGAAAAAAAAGCAACAAAAAAGCAAAAAGCACTTAGCTATACAGAGCAGCAGGTCACAGGAACAATCAGGAGAAGCTCAGATCCAACACTGAAACATTGACAAGGAGCAAGGATAGCAGAATCAGGCGGAGTTAAGTAATGAAGCAGTTAACGAGCTCACCAGAACACCTGAGGGAGGAAGCTCAGAAGCTGCAGTACCACTTGTGACCACAGGAGTGAATTCAGCCACAGAATTCACAACAGTACCCCCCCCCCCTTGAGCAGGGGTCACCGAACCCTCACCAGAGCCCCCAGGCCGACCAGGATGAGCCGCATGAAAGGCACGAACAAGATCGGAAGCATGAACATCAGAGGCAAAAACCCAGGAATTATCTTCCTGAGCATAACCCTTCCATTTAACCAGATACTGGAGTTTCCGTCTAGAAACACGAGAATCCAAAATCTTCTCCACAATATACTCCAATTCCCCCTCCACCAAAACCGGGGCAGGAGGCTCAACAGATGGAACCATAGGTGCCACGTATCTCCGCAACAACGACCTATGGAATACATTATGTATGGAAAAGGAGTCTGGGAGGGTCAAACGAAAAGACACAGGATTGAGAACCTCAGAAATCCTATACGGACTAATAAAACGAGGTTTAAATTTAGGAGAGGAAACCTTCATAGGAATATGACGAGAAGATAACCAAACCAGATCCCCAACACGAAGTCGGGGACCCACACGGCGTCTGCGATTAGCGAAAAGTTGAGCTTTCTCCTGGGACAAGATCAAATTGTCCACTACCTGAGTCCAGATCTGCTGCAACCTATCCACCACAGAATCCACACCAGGACAGTCCGAAGACTCAACCTGTCCTGAAGAGAAACGAGGATGGAACCCAGAATTGCAAAAAAATGGAGAAACCAAGGTAGCCGAGCTGGCCCGATTATTAAGGGCGAACTCAGCCAACGGCAAAAAGGACACCCAATCATCCTGGTCTGCAGAAACAAAACATCTCAGATATGTTTCCAAGGTCTGATTGGTTCGTTCGGTCTGGCCATTAGTCTGAGGATGGAAAGCCGAGGAAAAGGATAGGTCAATGCCCATCCTACCACAAAAGGCTCGCCAAAACCTTGAAACAAACTGGGAACCTCTGTCAGAAACAATATTCTCAGGAATGCCATGCAACCGAACCACATGCTGAAAGAACAAAGGTACCAAATCAGAGGAGGAAGGCAATTTAGCCAAGGGCACCAGATGGACCATTTTAGAAAAGCGATCACAGACCACCCAAATGACTGACATCTTTTGAGAAACGGGAAGGTCAGAAATGAAATCCATCGAAATATGTGTCCAAGGCCTCTTTGGGACCGGCAAGGGCAAAAGCAACCCACTGGCACGAGAACAGCAGGGCTTAGCCCTAGCACAAATCCCACAGGACTGCACAAAAGTACGTACATCCCGTGACAGAGATGGCCACCAGAAGGATCTAGCCACTAACTCTCTGGTACCAAAGATTCCAGGATGACCAGCCAACACCGAACAATGAAGTTCAGAGATAAGTTTATTAGTCCACCTATCAGGGACGAACAGTTTCTCTGCTGGACAACGATCAGGTTTATTCGCCTGAAATTTTTGCAGCACCCGCCGCAAATCAGGGGAGATGGCAGACACAATGACTCCTTCCTTGAGGATACCCGCTGGCTCAGATAACTCCTAGACAGAGCATCCGCCCAGGGGGCCCAGGGCAGTAAAGCTGGACACAGAGGGGGCAGAAAGCTGGACACAGAGGGGGCAGTAAAGCTGGACACAGAGGGGGCAGAAAGCTGGACACAGAGGGGGCAGTAAAGCTGGACACAGGGGGTGGCAGAAAGCTGGACACGGGGGGGGCAGAAAGCTGGACACAGAGGGGGCATTAAAGCTGGACACAGAGGGGGCAGTAAAGCTGGACACGGGGGGGGGCAGTAAAGCTGGACACAGGGGGGGCAGTAAAGCTGGACACAGGGGGGGCAGTAAAGCTGGACAGAGATGGGGCAGAGTGCTGGACAGAGATGGGGCAGAGTGCTGGACAGAGATGGAGCAGAGTGCTGGACAGAGATGGGGCAGAGTGCTGGACAGAGATGGGGCAGAGTGCTGGACAGAGATGGGGCAGGATTGGAAATAAATGGGGCAGAATGGAGACAGATGGGGCAGGATGGATACGATGGAGACAGATGGGGCAGGATGGGGAGATCATATGGGGCAGAATGGATACTCATGAGGGCAGGATGGGAGAACATATGGCTGGAGCCTGGAATGAGACACACGGGGGCTAGGATGGCGAATATTACCATAGGGGCTAATTAAGGGATATTATTGCAGTGATGTATTTATTTTACTTTTTGAGTATACTGTTTTAAATGGGGGGCGGTCCTGTTACTGTGTAGAGTGATACTATGTTGCCTTCGTCATGTGGTGTAATGTAGAAGTTGGGAAAATTAAGTAATGTGTTCTACAAGCGGAACTCGAGATAACTGTTTTATTTCCTGCAGAGACGAGTCCTGGCTGGATGAAGTGATGGCGGTCTGTGCTGGATGAAAGATGAAGGACTTCACCTAGAGACGTCACTGGTGAGTCAGTGTTACCTATACACTGACACTATACACTGTATACTATATACAGAGGTCCTGTGTACAATGTCACCAGTGATCACTGTATTACCTATACATTATATACAGAGCTCCTGTGTGTAATGTCACCGGTGATCAATGTATTACCTGTACACAGACACTGCATACTAAGTACAGATCTCCTGTGCATAATGGCACTGATGGTGATAGTATTGTGGGTTTTTTTTATTACTGATCAGTATTGTAGTATTCAGTCATTTGTGGTAATATGCGGTCTGGTCATGGTGTTGCGGTATTTGTTCCTTGTATTTTATATTATTCGATCACTGTGGTGGTAATATGTCATCTGGTCATAGTGCTGTGGTATTTGTTCCTTGTATGTAGTATTATAGGTCATTTTAAAAATTGAAAAATAAATAAAAATATACCTAAATTGTATTGCATATTTTAACAAATATTTAGTAGGTTACAGTAGGGCCCGGCAAAAAGTGTCTACCGTGTTATGGTGGCGGCTTAAAAAATCTTTTGGCCAAAACAAAAGCTGCCGGCTATATGTGTGATATGGTGATGGGAACTGTTAATGTGTGATAGGTGAGAAGTGGAGATTTTCCAAGAGAGAGCGGTGGGACTGTGGACAGTTCGAGGGGTGGAGCATGGAGGCGGGGCTGGGGTGGAGCCTGGGCGGAGTTTCAAGGGGGCCCCAAAAATTTTGCCAGTATGGGGCCCCGAAATTTCTAGTGGCAGCCCTGTACATACTTACCTTCCGCTGTCTGTCCCCGGCGCTGTGCTTTCCTGCACTGACTGTGAGCACAGCGGCCGGAAAGCAGAATGGTGACGTCACCGCTGTGCTTTCCTGCTGGCCGGCGTTCACAGCCAGTGCAGAGAAGCACAGCCCTGGGGACAGGCAGCGGAAGGTAAGTATGTAGTGTTTTTTTTTTTTTACTTTTACGATGGTAACCAGGGTAAACATCGGGTTACTAAGCGCGGCCCTGCGCTTAGTAACCCGATGTTTACCCTGGTTACCAGTGAAGACATCGCTGAATCGGCGTCACACACGCCGATTCAGCGATGTCTGCAGGGAGTCCAGTGACGAAATAAAGTTCTGGACTTTCTGCAGCGACCAACGACATCACAGCAGGATCCTGATCGCTGCTGCGTGTCAAACTGAACGATATCGCTAGCCAGGACGCTGCAAAGTCACGGATCGCTAGCGATATCGTTCAGTGTGAAGGTACCTTTACAAAAACAGGAAAGCACATATTTGGTTTATGCCTTGCTACACTCATCAGGAGAGCTTTAAAACCCCTTCACGACCTCCGCCGTACTATTACTGCGGATGTCGGATCCCCTGCTTTGATGTGAGCTCCGGTGCTGAGCCCACCTCAAAGCCGGGACATGTCAGCTGTTTCAAACAGCTGACATGTGCTCACAATAGAGGCGGGTGAAATTCGCGATTCACCCGCCGCTTATGGCTAGTTAAATGCCGCTGTCAAATGCTGACAGCGGCATTTAACCGGCGCTTCCCGCCGCGCGTCTGGAAATGAGTGCATCGCCGACCCCTTCACATGATCGGGGGTCAGCGATGCGTCGGCATAGCAACCAGAGGTCTCCTTGAGACCTCTGTGGTTGCTGATGCCGGCTTGCTGTGAGCGCCACCCTGTGGTCGGCGCTCATAGCAGGCCTGTAATTAAACTACATAGGAGCAATCTGATGATCGCTGCTATGTAGCAGAGCCGATTAGGCTAGGCCAGCTTCTAGCCTTCCATGGAGGCTATTGAAGCATGGCAAAAGTAAAAAAAGGTTAAAAAAATATGAAAAAAATAAAAAAAATATAAAAGTTTAAATCACCCCCTTTCGCCCCATCCAAATTAAAACAATAAAAAAAAAATCAAACCTACACATATTTGGTATTGCCGCGTTCAGAATCGCCCGATCTATCAATGAAAAAAAAAGGATTAACCTGATCGCTAAACAACCTAGCGAGAAAAAAATTCAAAACGCCAGAATTACGTTTTTTGGGTTGCCACGACATTGCATTAAAATGTAATAACGGGCGATCGAAAGAACGTATCTGCACCAAAAAGGTATCTTTAATAACGCCAGCTCAGCTCACAAGAAATAAGCCCTCACCTGACTCCAGATCACGAAAAATGGAGACGCTATGGGTATTGGAAAGTTGCGCAATTTTAAAAAAATTTTTTTTTACCAAAGTTTGGAATTTTTTTTACCACTTAGATAAAACATAACCTAGACATGTTTGGTGTCTATGGACTTGTAATGACCTGGAGAGTCAAAATGGCAGGTCAGTTTTAGCATTTCATGAACCTAGCAAAAAAGCCAAACAAAAAACAAGTGTGGGATTGCACTTTTTTTGCAATTTCACCGCACTTGGAATTTGTTTCCTGTTTTCTAGTATATGACATGCTAAAACCAATTATGTAGTTTGAAAAGTGCAACTTGTCCCGCAAAAAACAAGCCCTCACATGGCCATATTGACGGAAAAATAAAAAAAGTTATGGCTCTGGGAAGGAGGGGAGCGAAAAACTAGAAAGCAAAAACGGAAAAGGGCAAGGTCGTGAAGGGGTTAACCTAGAGCAAAATGGGATGGGAAATATATAGCCAGGAAAAAGTATGCAGCTAATGAATTCCTTTTAAGAACCCTGCTATTAGAAGTGGAAATGAAGAACAAGAACAACAATTTCTGAATGAAAATAGAGGAGCAAGAGAAGCCGACTACAAACTAAAATGTGTCCATAGAGATGCACAGAGCATGGGAAACAAACAAGGAGAATTGGAGCTGCTAACACAGGAAGAGAGATATGATATCATAGGCATCACTGAAACTTGGTGGGATCATACACATGATTGGAATGCAAACCTTGAAGGCTACAAGTTATTTCTAAGAAACAGGATTAACCAGAATGGAGCAGGTGTTGCATTGTATGTTAGGAAAGCGCATAGCTCCACAGATTTTCAAGTTTCAGATAATGGTAGCGCTACAGAAACTGTTTCGGTAAGAATACTAGAAAGAGAAAAACAGGACAATATTGTAGGTCTTTACTATAGGCCATCTGGACAGACTGAAGATCTGAAGATATGGAGGAGCTCTTTTTACATCTGCTACAAATGGATCTGGATAAGTTGGAAACTTGGGCTGAAAGGTGGCAGATGAGGTTTAACAATGATAAATGTAAGGTTATACACATGGGAAGAAGGAATCAATATCACCATTACACACTGAACAGGAAACCACTGGGTAAATCTGACAGGGAGAAGGACTTGGGGATCCTAGTTAATGATAAACTTACCTGGAGCAGCCAGTGCCAGGCAGCAGCTGCCAAGGCAAACAGGATCATGGGGTGCATTAAAAGAGGTCTGGATACACATGATGAGAGCATTATACTGCCTCTGTACAAATCCCTAGTTAGACCGCACATGGAGTACTGTGTCCAGTTTTGGGCACCGGTGCTCAGGAAGGATATAATGGAACTAGAGCGAGTACAAAGGAGGGCAACAAAATTAATAAAGGGGATGGGAGAACTACAATACCCAGATAGATTAGCGAAATTCTGATTATTTAGTCTAGAAAAAAGACGACTGAGGGGCGATCTAATAACCATGTATAAGTATATAAGGGGACAATACAAATATCTCGCTGAGGATCTGTTTATACCAAGGAAGGTGACGGGCACAAGGGGGCATTCTTTGCGTCTAGAGGAGAGAAGGTTTTTCCACCAACATAGAAGAGGATTCTTTACTGTTAGGGCAGTGAGAATCTGGAATTGCTTGCCTGAGGAGGTGGTGATGGCGAACTCATTCGAGGGGTTCAAGAGAGGCCTGGATGTCTTCCTGGAGCAGAACAATATTGTATCATACAATTATTAGGTTCTGTAGAAGGACGTAGATCTGAGGATTTATTATGATGGAATATAGGCTGAACTGGATGGACAAATGTCTTTTTTCGGCCTCACTAACTATGTTACTATGTTACTATGTTGCTATGTTACTATGTTACATCAGATGTCTTTGTTCTCAAAAAAAGTACGGCATAGTGATCATGGGAGATTTTATCTATCCAGATATTTGTTGTGAATCTCTCTCAGGCAAAAGTAATGGGTCCAGAACATTCTTACCTTTTCTTGCTGACAACTTTATATTTCAAAAGGTAGAAGAGAGAACAAGAGGCTATTCCATCTTGGACCTAATTCTTACCAACAGGGAGAAAATGGTTGAGGAAGAATAAGTGGCTGGGAATTAAGGAGGCAGCGATCATTCTATCCTCGTATTTTGATTACAGCAGGAGGAATACCAGCGAGGACTCAGTCTTTAACACCTTTACCCCCAAGGGTGGTTTGCACGTCAATGACCAGGCCAATTTTTACAATTCTGACCACTGTCCCTTTATGAGGTTATAACTCTGGAACGCTTCAACGGATCCCAGTGATTCTGACATTGTTTTCTCGTGACATATTGTGCTTCATGATAGTGGTAAAATTTCTTTGATATAACCTGCGTTTATTTGTGAAAAAAATGGAAATTTGGCGAAAATTTTGAAAATTTTGCAATTTTCCATCTTTTAATTTTTATGCAATTAAAATACAGAGATATGTCACACAAAATACTGAGTAAGTAACATTTCCCACATGTCTACTTTACATCAGCACAATTTTGGAACCAAACATTTTTTTTGTTAGGGAGTTATAAGGGTTAAAAGTTGACCAGCAATTTCTCATTTTTACAACACCATTTTTTTAGGGACCACATCTCATTTGAAGTCATTTTGAGGGGTCTATATGATAGAAAATACCGAAGTGTGACACCATTCTAAAAACTGCACCCCTCAAGGTGCTCAAAACCATATTCAAGAAGTTTATTAACCCTTCTGGTACTTCACAGGAATTTTTGGAATGTTTAAATAAAAATGAACATTTACATTTTTTTCACAAAAAATTTAATTCAGCTCCAATTTGTTTTATTTTACCAAGGGTAACAGGAGAAAATGGACCACAAAAGTTGTTGTACAATTTGTCCTGAGTGCACTGATACCCCATATGTGGGGGTAAACCACTGTTTGGGAGCATGACAGAGCTCGGAAGCGAAGGAGCGCCATTTGACTTTTCAATGCAAAATTGAAAGGAATTGAGATGGGACGCCATGTTGCGTTTGGAGAGCCCCTGATGTGCCTAAACATTGAAACCCCCCACAAGTGACACCATTTTGGAAAGTAGACCCCCTAAGGAACTTATCTAGATGTGTGGTGAGCGTTTTGACCCACCAAGGGCTTCACAGAAATTTATAATGCAGAGCCGTAAAAATAAAACAAACATTTTTTCCCACAAAAATTATTTTTTAGCTCCCTGTTTTGTATTTTCCCGAGGGTAACAGGAGAAATTGGAGCCCAAAAGTTGTTGTCCAATTTGTCCAAAGTGCGCTGATACCCCATATGTGGGGGAACCACTGTTTGGGCGCATGGGAGGGCTCGGAAGGGAAGGAGCGCCATTTGGAATGCAGACTTAGATGGAATGGTCTGCAGGTGTCACATTGCGTTTGCAGAGCCCCTAATGTACCTAAACAGTAGAAACACCCCACAAGTGACACCATTTTGGAAAGTAGACCCCCTAAGGAACTTATCTAGATGTGTGGTGAGCGCTTTGACCCACCAAGGGCTTCACAGAAATTTATAATGCAGAGCCGTAAAAATAAAACAAAAATTTTTTCCCACAAAAATTATTTTTTATCCCCCAGTTTTGTATTTTCCCGAGAGTAACAGGAGAAACTGGACTCCAATAGTTGTTTTCCAATTTGTCCTGAGTGCGCTGATTCCCCATATGTGGGGGGGAACCACCGTTTGGACGCATGGGAGGGCTCGGAAGGGAAGGAGCGCCATTTGGAATGCAGACTTAGATGGAATGGTCTGCAGGCGTCACATTGCGTTTGCAGAGCCCCTAATGTACCTAAACAGTAGAAACCCCCCACAAGTGACCCCATATTGGAAACTAGACCCCCCAAGGAACTTATCTAGATGTGTTGTGAGAACTTTGAGCCCCCAAGTGTTTCACTACAGTTTATAACGCAGAGCCGTGAAAATAAAAAATCTTTTTTTCCCACAAAAATTATATTTTAGCCCCCAGTTTTGTATTTTCCCAAGGGTAACAGGAGAAATTGGACCCCAAAAGTTGTTGTCCTATTTGTCCTGAGTACGCTGATACCCCATATGTTGGGGTAAACCCCTGTTTGGGCATACGGGAGAGCTCGGAAGGGAAGGAGCACTGTTTTACTTTTTCAACGCAGAATTGAGATCGGACGCCATGTCGCGTTTGGAGAGCCCCTGATGTGCCTAAACAGTGGAAACCCCCCAATTATAACTGAAAACCTAATCCAAACACACCTCTAACCTTAATCCCAACAGTAACCCTAACCACACCTCTAACCCTGACACACCCCTAACCCTAATCCCAACCCTATTCCCAACCGTAAATGTAATCTAAATCCTAACCGTAAATTTAGCCCCAACCCTAACTGTAGCCTTAACCCTAGCCCCAACCCTAGCCCTAACCCTAGCCCTAACCCTAGCCCTAACCCTAGCCCAAACCCTGGCCCTAACCCTAGCCCTAACCCTAGCCCTAACCCTAGCCCTAACCTTAGCCCTAACCCTAGCCCTAACCCTAGCCCTAGCCCTAACCCTAACTCTAGCCCTAACCCTGACCCTAGCCCTAATGGGAAAATGGAAATAAATACATTTTTTTAATTTTTCCCTAACTAAGGGGGTGATGAAGGGGGGTTTGATTTAGTTTTATAGCGGGTTTTTTAGCAGATTTTTATGATTGGCAGCCATCACACACTGAAAAACGCTTTTTATTGCAAAAAATATTTTTTGCGTTACCACATTTTGAGAGCTATAATTTTTCCATATTTTGGTCCACAGAGTCATGTGATGTCTTGTTTTTTGCGGGACGAGCTTACGTTTTTATTGGTAACATTTTTGGGCATGTGACATTTTTTGATCGCTTTTTATTCTGATTTTTGTGAGGCAGAATGAATTTTTTTATGTTTTGGCGCTTTTATACGATAAAAACTATTTTATAGAAAAAATAATTATTTTTGCATTGCTTTATTCTGAGGACTATAACTTTTTTATTTTTTGCTGATGATGCTGTATGGCAGCTCGTTTTTTGCGGGACAAGATGACGTTTTCAGCGGTATCATTGTTATTTATATCTGTTTTTTTGATTGCGTGTTATTCCATTTTTTGTTTGGCGGTATGATAATAAAGCGTTGTTTTTTGCCTCGTTTTTTTTTTTCTTACGGTGTTTACTGAAGGGGTTAACTAGTGGGCCAATTTTATAGGTCGGGTCGTTACGGATGCGGCGATACTAAATATGTGTACTTTTGTTTTTTTTATTATTTAGATAAAGAAATGTATTTATGGGAATAATATATATATATTTTTTTTTTTCATTATTTAGGAATTTATTTTTTTTTCTTTACACACTTGGAATTTTTTTTTTTTAACTTTTTTACTTTGTCCCGGGGGGGACATCACAGATCGGTGATCTGACAGTTTGCACAGCACTCTGTCAGATCACCGATCTGTCTCAGAGCACTGCAGCCTTACCAAGCGCCTGCTCTGAGCAGGCACTTGGTAAGCCACCTCCCTCCCTGCAGGACCCGGATGATGCGGCCATATTGGATCCGGGCCTGCTGCAGGGAGGGAGGTAGGAGACCCTCGCAGCAATGCGATCACATCGCGTTGCTGCGGAGGTCTCAGGGAAGCCCGCAGGGAGCCCCCTCCCTGCGCGATGCTTCCCTTCACTGCCGCCACACCGTGATCATGTTTGATCGTGGTGTGCCGGGGGTTAATGTGCCAGGGGCGGTCCGTGACTGCTCCTGGCACATAGTGCCGGATGTCAGCTGCGATAGGCAGCTGACACCCGGCCGCGATTGGCCACGCTCCCCCCGTGAGCGCTGCCGATCGCGTATGACGTACTATCCCGTCGGTGGGCATACGGGCCCACCCCACCTTGACGGGATAGTACGTCATATGGCAGAAAGGGTTTAAGGTTGGACTTAAGAAAAGCAGATTTTAATGGACTCAGAAAGCGGGTAGAAAAGGTACAATGGCTGGATGTTTTAAAAGACACAAATGTCCAAAAAGGATGAGAGATTTTGATAAATGAAAATTGTAGTTAAAGAGTGGTAATAAATGGTTGCACATCCAATTGGAAGAGTGTTTCAAGTGGGGTACCGCAAAGCTCTGTCTTGGCCCCAGTTTTGTTTAACATTTTTATAAATGATCTAGATAAGGGAACTAAAGACAATGCAAAGCTGGGAGGGATAGCTAACACTAGAGAAGACAGAGAAAGGATTCAGAAGGATCTAGATAAGTTTGAACAACTAATAGAATGCTATTTAACAGGGAGAAATGTCTGGGCAACAAAAACAAAATTACATCTATAGAATGGGAGGAACAGAACTAAGCAGCAGCATGTGTAAAAAAGAATTTGGTACATTAATAGATCACAGACTGCATTTGAGTCAACATTGTGATGCAGCAGCAAACAAGGCAAACACAGTTCTGGGATGCAAATCCTATTTGCAAAGCACACACCCACAATGACTATACTGATCAAGTGATCAATATGCAAAGGTGAGAGGATAAGTAAGGCCAGTTCAAAGCAAAGCTGGAGAAATCACATCAGAAGAAAATAGCACCAAAAGAACCATTTGCTAAAAATATAAAGCTTTATTGAAGAAACATTTATTTTTTTAAGTTTATAGCTTCAGGTGATGGAATAATGACAATGGTAAGCCAGGAAAATAGGGCACCACAACAAAAACAGGCATACACCAAGGCAAGGTAAATGAAATATAAGTTGCTCAAAAGTGCATGTGCTTTGGGCAAATAGATATATCCATGGACATAGTTTAAATGTTAAGTGTGTAAATACTCAGAGTTACACAAGAGAAGAAATAGACTTACAGAGCTGTATGCAAGGTTAGAGAAAGTGCTGAGCAAAGGGATTTAAAGAGTAAATTAATCAATGTCTCACCTCATGTTACCTGGAAATTGCGGTGCCAGCTGCCCCAACGCGTGTTTCAGCTCAGTGCCTTCTTCCGAGGGGAATCAGTTCTGGGATGTATTAACTATTTTCTGACATTAGATGTACTATCCCGTTGAGGTGGTCTGGGCCCCTATGACCACCGACAGGATAGTGCGTGATATGCGATCAGCCGTGCTCACGTGGGGCCGATCGCAGCCGGGTGTCAGCTGATTATCACAGCTAAAATCCGGCACTATGTGCCAGGAGCGGTCATGGCCCGCTCCCGACATATTAACCCCCGGAACACTGCGATCAAACATGATCGCAGCATTCCGTCGGCATAGGGAAGCATCGCGCAGGGAGAGAGCTCCCTGCGTGCTTCCCTGAGACCCTCAGAACAATGCGATGTGATCGTGTTGTTCCGAGCGTCTCCTCTGTTCCTCCTCCCTGCAGGCTCGGATCCAAATGGGCCATGGGGTCGTTCCGGATCCTGCAGGGAGGTGTCTTGCAAGCACCTGATCACCGGCAAGCCTCCTGCACTGCCTGTCAGATCGCTGATCTGACACAGTGCTTTGCAAAGTGTCAGATCAGTGATCTGACACTATACAGTGATGTCCCACCCTGGGACAAAGTAAAAAAGTTAAAACAAAAAATATTAACATGTGTAAAAAAAAAAAAATCCTAAATAAAGAAAAAAAAATTGTTCCACTAAATACATTTCTTTATGTATGTGTATGTATATATATATATATATATATATATATATATATATATATATATAAAAATAAAAGTACACATATTTAGTATCGCCACATCCGTAACGACCCGACCTAAAAAACTGTCCTACTAGTCAACCCCCTTCAGCGAACACCGTAAAAAAGAAAATTAAAAAAAATGAGGCGAAAAACAATGCTTTATCATCATACCACCAAACAAAAAGTGGAATAACATGCGATCAAAAAGATTGATATAAATAAAAATGGTACCGCTGAAAATGTCATCTTGTCCCACAAAAAACGAGCTGTCATACAACGTCATCAGCGAAAAAGTCAAAACGTTATAGCCCTCAGAATGAAGTGATGCAAAAATAATTATTTTTCAATAAAATAGTTTTTATTGTATGAAAGCGCCAAAACATAAAAAAATGATATAAATGAGGTATTGCTGTAATCGTACTGACCCGATGAATAAAAATGCTTCAATTTTACCAAATGTAAAACGGTATAAACGCGCCCCCCAAAAGAAATTCATGAATTGCTGTTTTTTGTTCATTCTGCCTAACAAAAATCGGAATAAAAAGCGATCAAAAAATGTCACATGCCCGAAAATGATACCAATAAAAACGTCAACTCGTCCCGCAAAAAACAAGGCCTCACATGACTCTGTGGGCCAAAATATGGACAAATTATAGCTTTCAAAATGTGGTCATGCAAAAAATATTTTTTGCAATAAAAAGTGTCTTTTAGTGTGTGACGGCTGCCAAACATAAAAAACTGCTATAAAAACCCACTATAAATAATAAATAAAAAACCCCTTTATCACTGCCTTAGGTAGAAAAAAAATAAAATAAAAAAAGTATTTATTTCCATTTTCCCATTAACGTTAGGGTTAGGATTGGGGCTAAAGTTAGGGTTAGCGTTGGGGCTAAAGTTGCAGTCAGGGTTAAAGTTAGGGTTAGGGTTGGGGCTAAAGTTAGGGTTGGGCTAAAGTTAGGGTTAGGGTTGAGGCTAAAGTTAGGGTTGGGGCTAGAGTTGGGGTTAGGGTTTGGATTACGTTTATGGTTGGGTTAGGGGTGTGTCAGGCTTAGGGGTGTGGTTAGGGTTAGGGGCGTGTTCAGGTTAGGGTTGGGATTAGGGGTGTGTTGAGGTTAGGGGCGTGTTGGGGTTAGGGTTGGAGTTAGAATTGGTAGGGTTCCACTGTTTAGGCACATCAGGGGCTATGCAAACGCAACATGACGTCCTCCGATCTCAATTCCATCCAATTCTGTGTTGAAAAAGTAAAACGCTGCTCCTTCCCTTCCAAGCTCTGCTGTGCACCCAAACAGTGGTTTACCCCACATATGGGGTGTCAGCATACTCAGGACAATTTCTCCTGTTACCCTTGGGAAAATAAAAATTTGGGGGCTAAAAAATCATTTTTGTGGGAAAAAAATATTTTTTATTTTTACGGCTCTGCATTATAAACTTTAGTGAAACACTTGGGGCTTCAAAGTTCTCAAAACACATCTAGGTAAGTTCCTTGGGGGGTCTAGTTTCCAATATGGGGTCACTTGTGGGGGGGGTTGTACTGTTTAGGTACATCAGGGGCTCTGCACATGCAACGTGATGCCCGCAGACCATTCCATCAAAGTCTGCATTTCAAAACGCCACTTCTTCCCTTCCGAGCTCTGCCATGCGCCCAAACAGTAGTTTTCTCCCACATATAAGGTATCAGCGCACTTGGGGGTTCAAAGTGCTCACCACACATCTAGATAAGTTCCTTAGGGGGTCTCCTTTCCAAAATGGCGTCACTTGTGGGGGTTTCCACTGTTTAGGCACATCAGGGGCTCTCCAAACGCGACATGGCGTCCTATCTCAATTCCAGCCAATTTTGCATTGAAAAGTCAAATGGCGCTACTGAGCTCTGCCATGCGCCCAAACAGTGGTTTACCCCCACATCTGGGAATGTTTAACTTGCAAGCACGAATGCTAAGAGGAGACTTAATGGCTGTATACAAATATCTAAAGGGATGTCACATTATAGAGGGATCATCCTTATTCTCATTTTCACATGGAAACACAAGAAGCAATGGGATGAAACTGACAGGGAGAAGAATCATATTAGATATTATAAAAGCATTTTTGACAGTAAGGGTGATCAATGAGTGGAACAGGTTGCCATGAGAGGTGTTGAGTTCTCCTTCAATGGAAGTCTTCAAACAGAGGCTGGACAGACATCTGTCTGAGATGGTTTAGTCAATTCTGCATTGAGCAGGGGTTTGGCCACAATGACCCCAGAGGTCCCTTCCAACTCTAACATTCTATGATTCAGTTGTAGTCGCATGCCCACAGGATGCTTTCAGTCTGATTTGCATATAACTTTAATGCTAGGTGTCTAATGACCAGCACATCAGATCTTATATAAAAAAAAGTTATATTTTTAAAGGGTACAAATGCATTTACAGCATTACACTACTTCCTGGGAAGCAGGGAAGTTCCCTTCTATACACATAATTGTCTAAGGGGTACTGTTATGACCTGGTGGTTAAGAGGCCACACTGATATGACCTGGTGGCTAAAACGCATCATGGAGTGAGCTCTGAGAAGGTGGTATCTCTACTGACCGCAGTCCCTAATCCTAACAACAACACTAGAAATAGCCGTGGGATGTTCCTGACTCTCCCTAGACACCTCTTCACAGCCTAAGAAATAACTACCCCTAAAGAAGGAAATAGAAAGCTATCTTGCCTCAGAGCAACTGTGACGAAGACGGGCGAATATGCCCCTTCTCCAAGGACTCCTTTACATAACTCCGCATAGCGGCATGCTCAACACACAGACAGATTGAAAAATCGGCCCTTAGGGAACTTACAGCCAGGAATCAAATTAATGGCACAATCGCAAGTCCCTATGAGGAGGCAGGGAACTGGACTTGGGCTCATCAAATACATCCTGGAAATCCGACAAAAACTCAGGAACTTCAGAAGAAGGGGACGAGGAAATGGACATCAAAGGAATATCACTATGTATCCCCTGACAACCCCAACCAGTTACAGACATAGATCTCCAATCCAGCACTGGGTTATGTACCTGTAACCATGCAAAACCCAGCACAACAACATCATGCAAATTATGCAACACCAAAAAGCGAATATTTTCCTGATGTGCTGGAGCCATGTACATGGTTAACTGAGTCCAATACTGAGGTTTATTTTTGGCCAATGGCGTAGCATCAATCCCCCTTAAGGGAATAGGACTCTGCAAAGGCTCCAAGGAAAAACCACAGCGCTTGGCAAATTCTAAGTCCATTAAGTTCAGGGCAGCGCCAGAATCCACAAATGCCATAACAGAAAAGGACGACAATGAGCAAATCAGGGTAACAGACAAGAGAAATTTAGGCTGTACAGTACTAATGGTAACAGACCCAGGAACCCTCCTAGTACGCTTAGGGCAATCAGAAATAGCATGAGCAGACTCACCACAGTAAAAACACAGGCCATTCTGAAGTCTGATTTTCTGTCTTTCTGCTCTAGTCAAAATCCAATCACATTGCATAGAGTCAGGACTTTGCTCAGAGGACACTGCCATATGGTGCACCACCTTGCGCTCACGCAAGCGCCGATCAATCTGAATGGCTAGAGACATAGATTCGCTCAAACCGGTAGGCGTAGGAAAGCCCACCATAACATCTTTAAGGGTTTCAGAAAGACCTTTTCTGAAAATAGCAGCCAGAGCCTCTTCATTCCACTTAGTGAGCACAGACCATTTTCTAAATTTCTGGCAGTATAACTCTGCCGCTTCTTGACCCTGACATAGGGCCAACAGTGTTTTCTCAGCATGCTCTACTGAGTTAGGTTCGTCATACAACAATCCGAGCGCTTGAAAAAATGCATCCACACTCAACAATGCCGGATCCCCTGTTTCAAGAGCAAAAGCCCAGTCTTGAGGATCACCACGCAGTAAGGATATGATGATTTTTACTTGCTGAATGGGATCACCAGAAGAACGGGGTTTCAAAGCAAAAAACAATTTGCAGCTATTTTTAAAGTTCAAAAACTTGGATCTGTCCCCAAAAAACAAATCAGGAGTAGGAATTCTAGGCTCTAGGGCCGGAGTCTGGACAATATAATCTTGGATACTCTGGACTCTTGCAGCAAGTTGATCCACACGAGAAAACAAACTCTGAACCTCCATACCAGAGCATATATCCAGCACCACCCAGATATCAAGAGGAAAAAAAAGAGAGACCAGAGCACAGAAAAAAAAATGGTTCAGAACTTTCTTTTCCTTCTTTTGAGATGCATTTAATTCATTTCTGGCCTGCTGTACTGTTATGACCTGGTGGTTAAGAGGCCACACTGATATGACCTGGTGGCTAAAACACAACATGGAGCGAGCTCTGAGAAGGTGGTATCTCTACTGACCGCAGTCCCTAATCCTAACAACAACACTAGAAATAGCCGTGGGATGTTCCTGACTCTCCCTAGACACCTCTTCACAGCCTAAGAAATAACTACCCCTAAAGAAGGAAATAGAAAGCTATCTTGCCTCAGAGAAAACCCCCAAAAGGAAAGATAGCCCCCCACAAATATTGACTGTGAATGGAGAGGGAAATGACGTACACAGAAATGAAATCAGAATTCAGCAAAGGAGGCCAATACTAAACCAGATAGACAGAGAGAAAAGTATACTGTGCAGTCAGTATAAAAACTACAAAATCCACGCAGAGTTTACAAAAATGAACTCCACACCGACTCACGGTGTGGAGGGGCAAATCTGCTTTCCCAGAGCTTCCAGCTAGCCAGAATAACACATAGTGACAAGCTGGACAAAAAGAGACATATTTGCAAAGCAATAGAGTCCAAACAAATGGACAAACAAAACTAGCAAAAACTTATCTTTTGCAGACAAGGACTGGCCATATGAGAATTCCAAGGAAAGAACCAAATCCAACCAAGAACATTGACAGCAGGCATGGACTAAAGCCCAGAGCAGGTTTAAATAACAAACCCAGGCAAGGCGATTAGTGAAGGCAGCTGCTACAGCTACCTAAAGGAGCAGCAGTTCCACTCGAAACCACCAGAGGGAGCCCAAGGGCAGAACTCACAAAAATACCATTAGCAACCACAGGAGGGAGCTCCAGAACGGAATTCACAACAGGGTACTCCGTCTGTCTGTCTGCAGCTTCCGTAATGGAAATCCCACGTCGCTGATTGGTCTCACCAGCTGCCTGTCATGGCTGCCGCGACCAATCAGCGACCAATCAGTCAGTGCCCGGCGCCCGCTCCATACTCCCCTCCAGTCAGCGCTCACACAGGGTTAATGACAGCGTTAACGGACCGCGTTATGCCACGGGTAACGCACTCTGTTATCGCTGCTATTAACCCTGTGTGAGCAACTTTTTACTATTGATGCTGCCAATGCAGCATCAATAGTAAAAAGATGTAATTTTAAAAATAATAAAAAGCAAAAAACCTGCTATTCTCACCTTCCATCGTCCGCCGAGGCGCGCGCGGCTGCCGCCAGCTTCCGTTCCCAGAGATGCATTGCGAAATTACCCAGAAGAATTAGCGGTCTCGCGAGACTGCTAAGTCATCTGGGTAATTTTGCAATGCATCCTGGGAACGGAAGCTGGCGGCAGCCGCGCGCGCATCGACACAGCTTCGCTGGATGCCGGCGGGTGAGTATAGAACTATTTTTTATTTTAATTATTTTTTTTAACAGGGATATGGTGCCCACACTGCTATATACTACGTGGGCTGTGTTATATCCTGCGTGGCTGCTATATACTACGTGGCCAGTGTTAGATCGCTGATTGGTCTCGCCAGCTGCCTGTCCTGGCTGTCGCGACCAATCAGTGACGGCCACAGTCCGGCTGAGAATTAGTCCCTTTCTACTCCCGTACAGTCAGTGCCCGGCGCCCACTTCATACTCCCCTCCAGTCACCACTCACACAGGGTTAATGCCAGCGGTAACAGACCGCATTATGCCGTGAGTAACGCACTCCGTTAACGCTGCTATTAACCCTGTGTGTCCCCAACTTTTTACTATTCATGCTGCCTATGCAGCATCAATAGTAAAAAGATGTAATGTTAAAAATAATAAATAACCAAAAAACCTGCTATTCTCACCCTCCGTAGTCCGCCGAGGTGCGCGCGGCTGCCACCCTCTTCCGTTCCCAGAGATGCATTGCGAAATTACCCAGAAGACTTAGCAGTCTAGCGAGACCGCTAAGTCATCTGGGTAATTTTGCAATGCATCCTGGGAACGGAAGATGGCGGCAGCCACGCGTGCATCGCCAGAGCTTTGCTGGATCCCGGCGGGTGAGTATATAACTATTTTTTATTTTAATTATTTTTTTTAACAGGGACATGGTGCCCACACTGCTATATACTACGTGGGCTGTGTTATATACTGCGTGCTATATACTACGTGGCCAGTGTTAGAAACTATGTGGGCTGTGTTATGTACTGCGTGGGCTGTGCTATATATTACGTGGCAAGTGGTATATACTGTGTGGCCTGTGTTATGTACTACATCGCCTGTGTTATATACTGCGTGGCTGTTATATACTGCGTGGGCTGTGTTATATAGTACGTGGGCTGTGTTATATACTTTTTGGGCTGTGTTATATACTGCGTGGCCACTGTAATACATTGCGAGGCCTGTATTAACGTATCGGGTATTCTAGAATATATATGTATGTATGTATATAGCAGCCACATAGTATATAGCACAGGCCACGTAGTATATGTCTGCTATATACTACATGGCTCCTATATACTACGTGGCCTGTGCTATATACTATGTGGCTGCCGTATACATACATACATATTCTAGAATACCCGATGTGTTAGAATCGGGCCACCATCTAGTTAACTATAATTGGCTTTAAATTGGTAACTTTTGCTTGGATTTCTGCCTTTCAAGGTGTAAGATTATTTAGAAGTCTTTCTATATTGAATACCACAGTAAAAGGTTTGACTACCGTATTTCTTTTTCAATGAAGTTGCAATCTAATTAATACTATTTGCAGATAAGGTTCTAAAGCTCTTTTCAAACGTTATAGTAAACCTGAATGCAACATAAAACATGAAAATGAAAGTCAGAAAAACCTCATATTAAAGGCTGTCGCAGAAGGTGACATATTGTCACTAACCAGACTCCTGGAAGAAATTGAAGTATTGTGTACAGAAAAGACTTCTCAAGGTAATACAATGAGATGATGAGATGATATATTCTACTCTGTCACTGTGATTATCTACTAGTAAGGACATTTTCACGCTGCTTACTTTCTTTCCATTATATGCATATGCTGGAAAAGTTACAAATATGCATTTAGACCGGGGTCACACTAGCATATGGCATCCGATGCGAGAGCACTCGGATGACATCGGAGTGATAGGCTTTGTGTTACTCGCACCCATAGACTTATATGAGTGCGAGTGAGCCGAGACTCGGCCGAGTCTCAGTGCCAATCGCAGCATGTTCTCACATGCCGATTCGGCATGAGAAAATAATCACAGATGTGATCTGACCCATAAATTAACACTGGTCCAAGTGCTATGCGATGTTTTCTTGCATAGCACTCGTCCGTATTCTACGCTAGTGTGACCCCAGCCTTAAAGTGAACCTCTCGGCAGGAATTTGCTAAGTAAACTACAGGCATTGCAAGGTGGGCAGTGTTAAACTGTTTAAAATGATACCTGGGGTGAGAAATTTGTCTTGTGGTTCTTGTGTAATCAGTCTTGGAAGTTTTCAGTTAATGAGCGGGGCAGTACTGTAAGCAGAGTCTTATCTTCCTGCTCTAGGAAAGACCTACCCACAGGTTGCCCGGATGCACCATCAGTCAGTTTTTTCATGATGAGGAACAAGTTTGTAGTATTGGGCAGCCTGTGGAGAGGTCTTCCCTTTGGCTTAGAGCAGGAAGATAAGACTCTGCCTACAGTCTGCCCTGGAGCATGGGCTTATCATTATCTGAAACCTTCTAACATCGATTACACAAAAACCACAAGACAGATTTCTTCAAGACAGATTTCTTCATCCCAGGTAACATTTTAATCAGTGTAACAGCACCAACCTGACAATTCCTGTAGCTTACTTAGCAAAATCCTGCTGACAGGTTCTCTTTAATGGACAGCTGTGACAGATGTTATACAGTGGTTTTCCCACTCTCATTGGAATCCTTTGTCAAATGAAAAAAATACAACATATACAGGATATTAAACAGTGAAAGCACACATCAGAAACAAAAAATTAGTGATAGATACACTTTAGGGCACGTTCAGACAATCGTCTTCTATGGTCCGTGTTACTATTCAGAGTTTGGATGCTTAATAAAGCTTGTTCAAAGGCTATAGTGCAGCCAATCAATAAGCTTTAAAGCTGTGGGCACTTCCAGAGCCATCACAGTCATGTCAAGTATTGGCATGGCTATGATTGGCAGGCGCCACCTGTGACTCGGCTTGTATAACTGCTGGATCATGGGTATTGACAGTGTAAAATAAATAAATAAACAAATAAATGAAAAAAATTATGTTGGTTCTCCCTATTTTTAGTAACCAGCCAAGGTAAAGCAGACAGCTTTGAGCTGGTCTTAATATGTTGGGAAGGAGCCAATATCCATGGACCTTCCCAGCCTATTAATACCATCCCCCAGCTGTCTGTTTTACCTTAGCTGGTTAATAAAAAATGGGGGGGGGGAATAAAATAAAAATGAAATGCTGTCCCTCCTATTTTTCATAACCCGCTAAGGCAAAGCAGAAAGCATGAGGCTGATATTAATAGGCTGGGAAGGGCCATGGATATTTGCCCCTTTTCAGCTTAATAAGACCAGCCCTCAGCCACCCAAAAATGGTGCATCCATTAGATGCACCAATTCTGACACTTAGCCTCTGCTCTTCCCGATTGCCCTGGTGCGGTGGCAATCGGGGTAATGGGATTGTAGGGTTGATGTCAGCAGCTGGTGCTGACATCAAGCTCGTGCGTTAGTAGTGGAGAGGCATCTATCAGACACCCCCATTACTAACCCAGTAGTCAAAAGAAATAAACACACAAGAAAAATCTTTATTTGAGAAAAAACTCCTCAACAATTTCCCCATTTATTAAAAAGAAAAACACTGGTCCGCCATAGTTCAAATGAAGGTCCCACAATGATCCCCGTCTCTTTTCCAGTGAGATATGACCTTGACAACAAGACTGCATAGGTGACTCGTGGTCATGTCACCGCTCATCATCCCGGCTCTCACTCCGTACTCCGTGAGACTTGGCAGAGAACAACATGAGAACCGGCAGTGGCTGCTGCTCTAGCCTATGGTGCTCCATTCTCTGGGACTTCCATTTGGACTACGGTGGACTGGTGTGCTTTTTTTTTTTAACAAATGGATGAAAAATGGAAATTGTCTGAGTTTTTTTTTAAATAGAGTTTTTTGTGTGTGGTTATTTTGTATGAAAACTAGGTTAGTAATGGGGGTGTCTGACAGACGCCCTTCCATTACTGTTTCACGGGCTTGATGTCAGCGCCAGCTGATGATATCAACCCTACAATCCCATTACCCAATTGCCACTGCACCAGGGCAGTAGCTGAGGTTAAGTGTCAGAATTGGCATATCAAATGGATTCTGGGATGGATGAGGGCTGGTCTTATTAGGCTGGGAAGGGGTCAATATCCATTTCCCTTCCCAGCCTATTAATATCAGCCACCAGTTGTCTGCTTTGCCTTAGCTGGTTATTAAAAATAAGGGGGACCCCACATCATTTTTTGGGGGGATCCACCCTTTTTAATAACAAGCAAAGACAAGCAGACAGCTGCTGATATTAATAGGCTGGGAAAGTCCATGGAGATTGGCCCCTTCTCAGAATAATAAGACCAGCTCATAGCTCTCATAGCTGTCTGCTTTCCCTTGGCTGATTATTAAAAACAGGGGGAACCCCATTTCATTTTTTTTATTTTATTTATTTATTAGCAAGTATAGCAAAATAGACACGTAAGGCACTGCTCCACTCCTTCTGATTCAAGATTATTATTTACATTTTTTTATTCTATGTTAATTTAAGTAATTTCCCTATCCAATGTTGAGTTTGTAGAGCAATTATACTGCTATTTCTGCCCCCACGAGGACCATATTACAGCCATTTTACAGCACCAATGATTGGGTCCTCATTGACTTATATGGGGTTTGAATTCGGGGTTAAGTTCTGGTACCTGAACTGAACTTTGCACGAAAGTTCGGCAGAATCTGATGAACCCGAACTTCCGTGAGTCCTCTCATTTCTAGCCATTTTACATTGAATAAGAGATGAGTATGTGAAAAAGAAAGGGCACTATGACTAACAAAAATACATTATGTAAGGGACGGTGCTCAACTTATTATGAGATTAACTATGTAATAATGGGATGGCGTTTTACATAACAACATAGGACGTATATAATAAAGAACCACCCCAAGCATAACTAGAGAGAATACTATGTGTTGTGAATTCTGTGGCAGAGCTCCCTCCTGTGGTCACAAGTGGTACTTCGGCTGATTCTCTCTGGGAGCTTCCGTTTGTGGAGGAAAGTGGTACTGCGGCTTCTGAGTTTCCTCCCTCAGGTGATCTGGTGAGGTCGTTAGGTACTTCTCTACTTAACTCCACGTAATGCTTTGATCCTGGCTTCCTGTCAATGCTCCAGTGTTGGACTTGTTTTTCCCTGGATCATTCCTGTGGCCTGCTGCTCTGCATAGCTAAGTTCTTCTTTGCTATTTGTTTGCTATTTTTTCTGTCCAGCTTGTCTAATTTGTTGCTGGAAGCTCTGGGACGCAAAGGGTGTACCTCCATGACGTTAGTTCGGTACGGAGGGTCTTTTTGCCCCCCTTGCGTGGTTTTCTTTAGGGTTTTGTGTAGACCGCAAAGTTATCTTTCCTATCCTCGCTCTGTTAAGAAAGTCGGGCCTCACTTTGCTGAATCTATTTCATCTCTACGTTTGTCTTTTCATCTTAACTCACAGTCATTATATGTGGGGGGCTGCCTTTTCCTTTGGGGTATTTCTCTGAGGCAAGGTAGGCTTATTTTCTATCTTCAGGCTAGTTAGTTTCTCAGGCTGTGCCGAGTTGCATAGGCAGAGTTAGGCGCAATCCACGGCTGCCTCTAGTGTTGTTTGGAGAGGATTAGGGATTGCGGTCTGCAGAGTTCCCACGTCTCAGAGCTCGTTCTATGATTTTGGGTTATTGTCAGATCACTGTATGTGCTCTGACCGCTATGTTCATTGTGGTACTGAATTGCCTCTCATAGCAACTATGTAATAAGGGACGGTGCTATATATAACTAGAGAGGATGCTACGTAATAAGAGATATAATAAAAGAGGAAACTATGTACCGTAATTAAGGACGGTGCATAACAAGAACGTACACTATACACTTAGTGACTCTGCAATACGTAATAAGGCTACAATCCTGTATCTGTGTGAAGTGTAGGTGTGCTGCCTGATTTCTTTCTTGGACAGCACATAGACCCTATAAGTGTGTCCTATTCTGATCCTCAAGATTTGATCAGAAATAGACATGCTGTCACAGATCTCATTCTTGGATCCATGATTTTCATGAAACTCTTCGATCCATGATTTTATGAACCTGTTTGAGTTTGTGTGCCATCCAAGAAAAAAATCTGGCAGCACAATCTGTGAGAATGTGGCTTAAGTGATTTTACAAACAACATAATTACTCTCAAGTCCCACAGTATAAAGAATAATACTTGCATCGAGTCACCACTGACGTTTCGTCTGATTACAGACGTTTTCTGTTGTTTCTTCTCCATCTGGTCAGACCTTCATGTTGACATCTACCAGCCACGATTCATCTTGTCAGACTGATCACAGCAGCCCTGAAAATAACATATATTGTATATATACATTTGTGTATATATATATATATGTACTGTACATACACTGTCGATTCATTAAGCGGTGTATGGCTGTTAATGAATCAGGAGCGTCTGACTCTACCATGCACTATCATGGAAACCGGTGAGAATATCAACAAGTCCTGATGAATCGGGCCATTGTGTGCACATACCTTAATTATCTGTGATTAAAGAAGAAATGGAGAATTTTTGAGCTGTCCCTCTCCTATTTGAGAAGCCTATGCCCAGTACATTTTGCAGCCATGAAGACGTTATATACTGTATTGAATAGACGGTAGTAGAATACGGCACTCCTATACGAAGGCGAAGGTGCTCGGATATGATCTCAATCCGTAAAACCAAATAATAAAGGGAATTCGGCACTCAAGGTGAGTATGTAGAGCAATAATTTTAAGTGCTCCATTCAATTATGTTTTTACAAATGTTTTGTAAAAACATCATTGAATATACTGTATTGTAATTTAAGAAGAGATAACTTCACCTACCTGGGCAACACACTTTCCGGCATAGTGACCATAGACGCTGAGGTCAACAACAGAATTGTCAAAGACAGCACCGCCTTTGGGAGACTGTGTAAGAACATCTGGGAATGAAGGGGATTCAGCCTTACCACTAAGCTGAAGGTTTACCTCGCTGTGGTACTTACCACGCTTCTCTATAACACTGAGACCTGGACTGTCTACAGCCGGCATGCCAAACAGCTCTATCACTTTCACCTGAGCGGTTTTCGTAGACTTCTCCACATTAGATGGCAAGACAATGTTCCTGACACGGCAATCCTGGAACAATCTGGCTCTGCAACATTTACATTCTTCTGCAGAAAGCCCAAACCATGTGGGCTGGACCTGTGGTCAGGATGCCAGACGGCCGATTGTCTACACAACTGCTGTACGGAGGAGAACTGTGTTAGGGAAAGCAAGCAGTCAGAAGAAACATTATAAAGACTGCCTAAGGCTGGTTTCACACTTGCGTTTTAAAACGCAGCGTTTTTAAAGCAAACGCATTTGATGCAAAAACGCGTTTAAACGCGTTTAAACGCATGCGTTTTTAATGTTAAGTATAGGGGAAAAAAACGCATGCTTTTTTTGCGTTTTTTTTACCGCAAAAACGCAAAAAAAAAAAACGCAAATGTGAAACCACCCTTAAACCGTCTCTAAAAAACCTTGGAGTCAACATCAATGAATAGGAGAAGATTGCCCTGGACCGTTCAGCTTGGCGAGGCAGGACCACCTCAGGAACACGTGTAGCTGAAGATGGGAGAATATTTCAGGCAAAAATAAAGTGAGCTGTGCCCAAGGCACGCACCAGCGGTATCTACTGTCCTGACCACATCTAGTTCCTTATGTTACATATGTGGGCGAGCCTTCAGGGCCAGGATTGGCCTCACCCGTCACCTCCGGATCCAAAGTCATGGTCGTCTTTGACTACAAAGGATGAACAGCACTGCAATTTAAGAAGATTTTTTTTTTAAATATTTCTATTTATCATAAATATATATAATTTCTAATCTATAGTGTGAACTATTACAGCCCATACACATAAAATATTATTACATGTTGCCTTTCAGATTTTCTCATGTGCAGGCTGACATCAAAGGACACTGGAAAAACCTGCTTAATGAAAGCACTGCTGAACATAAATGGGAAGACTCCAAAGATAGTGCACATTTTGATATCATTTACTGAGAAACATGGTTTTCTGGACAGATTTATCAATGCCGAATATACAGAGGAGAATTACAGAGGTAATTAAAATCAATAGATCGGTTTATTCATTCGTAGCATTTTCATAAATATTTTTAAGATCTTAGATCAGCCAACTTACCTGAAAGGGTTATTTCCATCTTCATAGATGAGCGTTGCTAGATTGTGTAAAAACAAGCACTTTTTCAATTTATTGTTTGTTAAAATTTTCAGCCATTCTTGAGACAGCAACATTTTTCTTTTTAAAGCTTGTTGTCCAGGAGACCGACCACTGCTATTGTATAGCTTGCAAATCCTGCACTGAATCTGGCCAGGATTAGAAGAGAACATTGCACTCCAGAGATCCCAGCCAGCGTCAAAGCAGTGCCTAAGCTTGATAGAAAAGAGCTTAAAATTCTAACTGTAATTGTGCATGTTTGGTTACCGTGATTAGACAACAGTGGTGGTCGGTCACCTAAGCAACAAACTCTATTGAATTAATATCTCAAGAACAGCTAAAAAATCAAATAGATAATAAGTGGTTGTTTAACAAACATTTCCAACAATTCCCATCTCTAAAGATGGGAATAACCCTTTAAAGCAGTGTTCCCCAACTCCAGTCCTCAAGAGCCACCAACAGGTCATGTTTTGAGGATTTCCTTAGTATTGCACAGGTGATAATTGCATCACCTGGACAGGCAAGCATTCAATGACCTGTGCAATAGTAAGGAAATCCTCAAAACATGACCTGTTGGTGGCTCTTGAGGACCGCAGTTGGGGAACACTGCTTTAAAGGGTATTCCCATTCCAAATAATTATGATATATGAATTGGACACAAATGTCTGGCATATACGTGCTAGGCAATTTTCAGAAGTCCCATAGAAGTGATTGTAAAGAGCTGCACATGAGCAGCCACCTGCACATTTACAGTGACACAGGGATTCACTGTTAAGACTGCCGCAGGTCCCATAAGTATGACCCACATCTATTAGACATTTATGGCATATCCACTAGGAAAAGGAAATACTATTTAGATACAACAAAGAGCAATTAAAGCTAATGATTCCAATTATAGTTTTAGTGTTCACTGATTGTTTTTGCCTAAAATGCCAATTATCCAGGTATGCTGCCTCAACAAGTGCGTCTAATGGATGCTCCAATAAAGTGTTTCAAATTCCCATTTAAAGAGTATCAGCCCCTTTCCTCCATAAAAAGTGTTTTCTAGGTTCTCTTATATTAAGTGCCTGCTCTTTCAGCATCAAACAGCTGCCGTATATGTAGTGTCTGCCATACAGTTCCCCAGTGTGTGAAAGACAATGTTCACCTATATAGTGCTTGTCAGAGAGTGTCCTGCCCCTAGTCTTCAGTGACTGCTTTCCTATAAGCTGAACAGCACTTATTCATTCTCGTCTGGACTATTGTAACTCTCTACTAATCGGCCTCCCTCTTACCAAACTCTCCCCGCTCTAATCTGTCCTGAACGCTGCAGCCAGGATCATATTCCTCACCAACCGTTACACCGATGCCTCTACCTTGTGCCAGTCATTACACTGGCTACCCATCCACTCCAGAATCCAGTACAAAACTACTACCCTCATCCACAAAGCACCGCATGGCTCAGCACCACCCTACATCTCCTCCCTTGTCTCAGTCTACCACCCTACCCGTGCCCTCCGCTCCGCTGATGACCTCAGGTTAGCATCCTCAATAATAAGAACCTCCCATTCCCGTCTCCAAGACTTTACACGTGCTGCGCCGATTCTTTGGAATGCACTACCCAGGTTAATACGATTAATCCCCAATCCACACAGTCACACAGTTTTAAGCGTGCCCTAAAAACTCATCTGTTCAGATTGGCCTACCGCCTCAACACATTAACCTAATGATCCCTGTGTGGCCTATCATAAAAAAAAAAAAAGTTCCTCGTATCATGTTCTCATACACTTTATGCAGTTAATAGCCCTCTGTGTCTGTACTGCTACATACTTAGGCAGTTAACTGGTTCATGCAGCTTTACATGAACACCCGAGCCTTACACTATGGCTGGTCCGAATAACTAAAGCAATTGTTACCATCCACCTCTCGTGTCTCCCTTTTCCTCATAGTTTGTAAGCTTGCGAGCAGGGCCCTCATTCCTCTTGGTATCTATTTTGAACTGTGATTTCTGTTATGCTGTAATGTCTATTGTCTGTACAAGTCCCCTCTATAATTTGTAAAGTGCTGCGGAATATGTTGGCGCTATATAAATAAAATTATTATTATTATTATTATTATTAACAGCACAGTGGCTCAGTGGTTAGCACAGTGGCTCAGTGGTTAGCACAGTGGCTCAGTGGTTAGCACAGTGGCTCAGTGGGTAGCACTGTTGCTTTGTAGCGCTGGGGTTAAAATCCCGCCAAGGATAACATCTGCAAGGAGTTTGTATGTTCTCCCCGTGTTTGGGTGGGTTTTCTCCAGGTTCTCCGGTTTTCTGTCACACTCCAAAGACATACTGATAGGGAATTTAGAACAAACAAGCAAATATTGGCCTAGCTATTAGTGGCACTTCCAAAACTAATTATTAACCTACAAACATGAGGAAGCAAATGCCATGTGTTTAAAAAATGATACTAATCTTTATTTAACAAAATAGTACAGTCAGATTAAAATTTCTTGGGAGAACACAAATTACAAAAAGGAACTGCAAGCACAGGAATAAAGTATACCTTATATATTTATTTATACCAATTTAGATGCTATGGCTCTTAGGAAATATATATTGCTCTATAGTGCTATAATAGATGGACAGGTAGATGGAATAGTACATATGAGCCAAAAAAAAAATTTGTTCATAATCTAAAAATCTAAACTCTCTAGCATATAACAACCTAGCTTTAACTAGTCCAGTGACTTATTTATACAGAAGTATAAGATTTCTCTGAAATAATTCCAATTATTATAAACATAAAGTGCTAAGTGCTTAAAATAAATCAGTCCAAATGGACACCGTACAGGCACATTAAGTCTGGGAGATAGTTTATAGAGATAGTTAGATTCTTGCTTAAATACGTATGAAAATTAAAGGTAAAATAAATCAACCCAAAAGTTTTGTATCACAATTGGTACTTATGAGATTCAATGCACTGAGCAATCTACTCCTACGTGCCAACAGTACACCTATGCTTTATAAGTCCAGTGGTTTAAATTTACTACCAGGTACAACTTATTGTACTCAAATTAAAATTCCAATTGGAGTAATTAGCAAAAGATTGTATCTGAAATGAATCCCATGGTGACAGAAATATGCATGGTGCTTGTAATAAATACTACCAACACTGGTGCCAACCAAATAAATAGCAAGAGAGAGGAGAGGAGAGCTCTAAGATAATAAGGTATACATGACCTGGTTGCAAAGTGACGCCCCGACGCGCGTTTCGTGTTGGCTTCTTCCTTAGGGGAGGTTTCGGTGTGTGCATGGTGATTTTCTGAGCCGTTTATACCATGTTTAATCAGAGGTGGCAGCGGCAGGATGCGGCGCTTCCGTCGGCAAAACCGGGTGTGACGTCACCACAGTTTGGCGTCTCTCGTAGCTAGTCCACTCCCCGTGCGACGCATTAGATCAGGGGATGGAGCCATCAAATGAAGCAGACATGTCTCCTTGAAGACCCACTTTCCGGCAGTCTAAGTAAGTGCACACCGCTCAGGGACCCTTGGACTTTGCGTGTGTATGTAAAACCGCTATGTGCATTTTACATTTTTTGGGAAGGAATCATCACCAAGGAAATAAAGGACAATCTGATACCTATGTACCCCAAAATGGCCTGCATTTATTTCATTCCCAAGATTCATAAAAATCTAACAAATCCCCTTGGATGTCCTATAGTTTCAGGGTATGGAAGCTTGTGTGAGGTAGTTGGTATTTAGATTTTCCTTTAAAACCTTCTGTGTATATGCTACCATCACATATCAAGGATACGGGCGATCTACAAAATAAGATTAAAGGTATACCTTTGGAGAGCGATATATGGTTCGCTACTCTAGACGTTGAATCCTTGTACACGTTCATCCAACATCATGATGGAATTCGAGCAACACAATTTTTTGGGGATATGTCTGACGATAACAGGGATTTTACTTGTTTTTTGATCACTCTTTTGGAGTTTGTATTGAAACATAATTGTTTCATATTTAAAGAAACAATTTATTTGCAAAACCAGGGCACAGCTACAGGGGCAGCATTTGCCCCATCGTATGCCAATCTGTTTTTAGGCATGTGGGAAAGGTCAATCTTTTTTTTACCAACCCCATAGCATTTGTACAGAAGGTCCTGTTCTGGGTACGCTTCATAGATGACATTTTTATGATATGGCAGGGTGTACAGAACAGGACCTTCTCACTTTCTTTGAAATCCTAAACGATAGCAAACTCAACATCAATCTCACATCTAAATATAATCAAAACAGCATTGAACTTTTGTATGTTCTAGTTTATATGGGAGAAAATGAACGTTTTGAGACAGACATATTCCAAAAGGATACAGCTGTAAATTCTCTACTACATGCAACTTCTTCTCATCCTAGGCCACTAATAACTGGAATACCTACCGGCCAATACTTAAGAATTAGAAGAATTTGCTCTAATGAACAACTTTTTTGTAAACAGGCGGATGCTCTTTCAGCAAGATTTCAAGACAGGGGCTATTCCAAGCGATGCATTAAGAGAGGCCTTAAAAAAAGCATCATCGGTACAAAGAAAAGACCTGTTACATCCAAGGGCAAAACCCGTTACAGAAGAAAAGGTGAGATTCCTTTCAACCTATAATGAAAAGTGGTCATATATAAGGCATGTATTGGAGAAATATTGGCCGATGCTTAAGATGGATTCAACGTTAACAAAATGCCTGGACAACAAATCCTCTATCACATATAAAAGATCACAAAACCTCAGGGATCTATTGGTCCATAGCTATTACAAAGGACCCAGTATTGAACAGGCATTTGGTTCCAGAGGTCCGAAATGGGGATTCTTTCCCTGCAATAATTGTATTGCCTGCCCAATTATGTCTCGAGGAACAACATTCCAATCTAGTGATGGAACGAAGACTGATACCATCACACAACATATCACCTGCAACAGTATCGGTGTGGTCTACTACGCGGTATGCCTATGTAATAAAATCTACATTGGCCAGACTTCTAGACCATTAATAAAACACATAAGAGAGCATTACAGGGATAAAGTGAATTCTCGGAACACAGAAGACGTATCAACCTTAAAACCAATACCCAGGCACTTTAAGGCCAAGCACAAGTGTAATGCCAAACTTTTGAAAGTAATGGGCTTTGATAAGATGTATATAGATCAAAGGGGAGACAATTGGAGGAAAAATCTGGCCCAACTTGAGGCAAAATTGATCTCCAAGACCAATACAGTCTAACCCAATGGGTTAAATTAAGTTCTGAGTTTTTCCGCTTTCTTTTAAAGCTTGTTTTTATATTTTGTTTTATGTTTTAAATTTGTCTGTTTGTTTGCTTTTATTCACTTATTCTCTTTCATCTATGCAGCTATACAACCTATATACTTACCATGGGCGGTGGCGGGGTTCCTTTGAGATGATTGGTGGTAGAGATGGTCTGGGTGGTCCTGTTGTCCGGTGTGATGTCGCAGTGATATACCTCACGAAAACTTGAAAATTAAAAAGGGGAAAAGAATATTTAGTATTTGTTATCCTTTTGGAATGAGGTTTTTTTTTTTAATAAATAAATTTTAAAAAAATTTGTGAAAGGGACCTTTTAAATATTAAATTTAAATATAACTTTTTATAGAGTTAATAAAACAATTTTCTCACTTGTACAGTATATATATTGTCTAGATATTTTCACTTATTTCACGTTTTTTACTATTCTCTATGCACATAGGGGCAATGTTTAAATGCACGGATGCACTTTGTCTCTTTATTATTTTGCACTACTATTATCACCAACCTGACTGTATTGGCTTCAGTAACCTCCAAAGCGTAATATGCATTTCACGTTTTATTCCTTTTTTGTAAACTGGAGAAGTCACATTATGAAGCACTTGCAATTTAATTACAGTATTTTAAATATAGATCGTAGGTTGCACATTTCAATTTTTCACTTTTTTTCAGGCTCTTTACTCACTACTTGATTTGGTTTATAGCAGTCAATACTTAATATAGTGTGTATTTTGCCTGTGCTTTCCTTTTAAGATATGATTAACACGCATTAATGATTTCAGTCACTATTAATACATAACTTTTATTTCTGCCACCATTTGCATAGTTTTATTCTTAGTGCTTATTCACAGTTTTTTCTGTATGATCCCTAAAGTATTCATTCACATTAGTCCCTTAATTTTGAACGACATACCAAGACATCTATAGAGTGCAACTTATCTGAATGATTTAAATAAATCACAAGGCATTCATACCTCGATTCATATGAATAACACATCTCATGGTAATGCCTAAAGTGTATATCTTACTGTATATCCACAGGACAATGCATCCGGCATCTGTATGTGGGATTGTGAGATGCACATAGCTTTTTTACATACACACGCAAAGTCCAAGGGAGCTGTGTGCGCTTCTTTATTCTGCCGTAAAGTGGGTCTCCATGGAGATGTGTCTGCTTCGTTTGCTGGCTCCGCCCCCTGATCTGATGCTT